>NC_087067.1:16606924-16632727 GCF_963678635.1 Symsagittifera roscoffensis
CTTTCTGCTATCGAATCCTGGAGAAGCTGTTATGCAGACACAGGCTCACATTTTGCTTTAGGTCAGTTTGTAAGACCTCTTTCTTCTCTTGTTCTGTGGTAACAAGACAGCCTAGCTACTCTTTTCACCGCTGTAGTCACAGCGACCCTATGTGTCAGGAATGCTCTTTTATAGGCTTTCGGCCCTATATCTAGCTGGAAGGATTTGCTAGGCTTACGTGTTTTGGGACCTATGACGCTTCGGGTGTTCATACACCCCTGATGTCATCAGTCATCACTGCACGGAACCAAGGTATCAATCTCTGTCTTGCCCAAATGCTCTCTCTCGCCTTCGGTTTTCTCAGAACTTTACAAGTAGTTCTGAACAGATCCAGCCTCTTACTGAGGCTCACTCTACCCAGTTGCTCTGGAGTTGGCATGTCCATCTCCTGTTCAATCGTTCCTGCATTAGTTTCCAGCCTCCTCACTGCTAGAATGGTCCTGACCAACAGTATCGTCACGTTCTGGGTTTGATCAGGCAATCCCATGGAGTATAACTCCTCTGCATCCCAAACCAGAACTAGGTTTGCTCTCTTGGTGTAGCAAAACGTCTGTCTGCGCCAAGCAGTGACACGGATACTCTCCATGAGTCAGCAGGGTATTTCTCCAAGTTCGATAACCCGATGCTATCAGCAGGGTTCGATCTCCATCATTGTCTGATGCGGTTCATCTTTCTCATCTATTGTGGGGAAATCGCTTTACATCATCCATTTCGCCTTCTTTCGTGGGAAAACGCTAATGTTTCCTTCGCCCCACTTCACTACATTTTCTCTCACTATCTCCTCCATCTTATCCCTAGACCTCTCCGGGACTGCCCGAAGGATTTTTGTTAATAGCTCATTGGAATCCTCAGTTATTCTCGATAGTCTCACGAACTTCGGCACCGAAAAGAATTGATCAGTCAGTCTATGTTGCATTCTGGCATCTATACCGAATAGGTGCGTTGGGTATTTGCTATTGCAATATGGTGCCGCACTAGATCCAACCAGATACTTTGAGCCGACTGTCTTATGATATCCCTCACTATATTTCAGATTCATTTTGTTTTCTAGAGCTTCTCGCCAGCTTCCAATCTTTTGTTCCGTCTGCAATCCTCCGTGGAACACTTCCACACTCAAGGAAGTGACCAGTTCATGGGCACGCTCCAGGCGTTCCAATGTTTCAATCGAGCTGGTCATACTGCAGAACCCTAAGGCGGTCGTCAGGGTCACCTCCGTCACTCCATGGCAGTGTGCAGTCCTTTCTCATTCTTATCTGACATGCTCAGTCTTCCATACAATTTGACTAGCTGGCGATGCTGTTGGGTTTCACACGGCCACGCGGACGAGGAGGACAATGTAGTTAACAAAACAGCGAAAAAGCTGTGGGTAAAGAAGATGCCAACAAACCTTCCTACGAGAGAACAACAACCCAAGATATACAAGATCAACCACAAGTAGGTCGAAACAAAATGGCTTGCAAATGTGGACGACAATTCGTCCAAAGCTATTTACAGTCATTAGCCGCAAGTGATAATTTGCAAAACCCGCAAACTATGCTAAGCAGGGAAAATTGGCATATGTCTGCAAGCCAACATATTTCAACTACATGCAAGCGCCAAATGACGGCTTAATTGCTAGCTACAGAATTGTTTAGCTTGTAGGCCATCAGCGTAGATTTAAAAAAGCAAATTTTTAAAGAAGATATGTTCTACCGCAGATTTGCACAAAGTTGTTGCAAGACCAACTAACTCGAAGCCAGGTATTTACTATTTACGAGAATAAGGAAAGCAACCTAGGAGTAAAATATTTGGTTAAAAAAATTCCAACAATAATGCATGAGAAGTGGAAAAGAGAGAAGTCACGTTGTGAGACTGCAATTCGTGAAAGGATTAATTCCTATACAAGAAAAAAGGAAGACGTATACCAATTCAGGAAGGTGTGGAGAAAAAATTGAACAAATTGATAGACCAAAAACATGCTGTCAAACTTGATAATTGTTCCGATAAACACTTTATTAGCCCAATTGAGATTACAGTAAGAAAAAGGATCAAAAACAAATTCATTTGCAAAAAAAAACATCAGAAGCCAAACATCGAACAACTACTGGACAATTCTGCACTTGTAATTGAAATGGACGACAGGTAACAAACGCTATCCTCGGCGCTTGACTTACGGTACGCGCATTTGCAAATCCTTCCGGATCTGAAGTCAAGAAGCCAGTATAATGTCAGTCTCTTAGTAGGCAATGCAACAGGTAACTATCAATTTCAAATAAAATTTTTTGGACTCACAAACATGTCGAATGATCGTTAAAAAGCAATAGAAGTCCCACTTACAAACTGCGAAAACATTTACGCTCACTTAGATCGTATATTATCTGTGTAACAAAATATTCCAAAGATCTGCACAAGGAAACATTGAGAACAGTCTTGAAAAAATTAGATGGAAAAAAACCTAGCTTCATTAATAAACAATATTCAATCTGCATGTAAACGGGTAGAATGGCTCGGCTACAACGTAAATAGTCAGTAAAGGCACATAGCCACTAATTCAAAAATCTGGCTTTTGAAAAACTCACTCCGCTTAAATTAATCGAACAGTTGAGAATTTTTCTGTGCTTCATACACTATCTTACGTGTGATATCCCAATGTTAGTGTAAAGGGCATCAGCATTAGAACCACTTCCAGGAAAGCGAAATCTACAGCTACTTTCAATCAAGTATTAACTATTATCGGAAATAACTGAAACCAAACCTCTCAATCAAAAGCTCGAGACGCTCGTGGCCTGCCCGGGTCGAGATCCCGCTCAAAAACCGCTCAAGATATGAGCTCAAGATATGAGCGGTTTTTCAGCAAGATTTGAGCGGTTTAAGCGGTTTGGGCAGTTTGGGAGTTTTTTTTGGAAAAACCCCTCAAACCGCTCAAATCTTGCTTGAAAAACCGCTCAAAAACCGCTCATTTCTTGCGGTGATTTTTGAACGGTCTTTCAAGCAAGATTTGATTGGTTCTTAAGCGGTCTTTGAGCGGTCTTATAGAGAAAACCGATTAAAACCTGAAAAAGTAATGTGACCCCGGGTTGACCTCCATAAACTGAAAAAGCACATCTTACATTTCCCCACACTGAAAATGCTTATCATACAATCGCCTGCATCAAATGTATGAAAAAATTCTAATCAAACATTTTTCATCCAATTTCAAAAAACCATTGAAAAAAGATTCAACCTAGTTTCTCCGGCTATTTGAACCAAATGTAACAGACTGGTGATAAAAAATAACTACGTTTATTTTTTTTGAAAAAAATGGTTATAAAATTTTCATTTATGAAAAATTGTTTATCCTACAATTTCCATACATGAAAAAATGTTTATCCTAAAATTTCCATATATGAAAAAACGCTTATCCTAGAGTTTTTTTTACAATTTTTTGAGTCTATGAAACTGTAGGAAATTGTAGGATAAGCACAAGATTCCAAAGGATATTCCAAAGATCTGCACAAGGAAACATTAAGAACAGTCTTGAAAAAATTAGATGGAAAAAAACCTAGCTTCCATTATAAACAATATTCAATCTGCATGTAAACGGGTAAAATGGCTCGGCTACAACGTAAATAGTCAGTAAAGGCACATAGCCACTAATTCAAAAATCTGGCTTTTGAAAAACTCACTCCGCTTAAATTAATCGAACAGTTGAGAATTTTTCTGTGCTTCATACACTATCTTACGTGTGATATCCCAATGTTAGTGTAAAGGGCATCAGCATTAGAACCACTTCCAGGAAAGCGAAATCTACAGCTACTTTCAATCAAGTATTAATTAGTATCGGAAATAACTGAAAACAAACCTCTCAATCAAAAGCTCGAGACGCTCGTGGCCTGCCCGGGTCGAGATCCCGCTCAAAAACCGCTTAAGATATGAGCAGTTTGAGCGGTTTTTCAGCAAGATTTGAGCGGTTTAAGCGTTTTGGGCAGTTTGGGAGTTTTTTTTTGGAAAAACCCCTCAAACCGCTCAAATCTTGCTTTAAAAACCGCTCAAAAACCGCTCATTTCTTGCGGTGATTTTTGAACGGTCTTTCAAGCAAGATTTGATTGGTTCTTAAGCGGTCTTTGAGCGGTCTTATAGAGAAAACCGATTAAAACCTGAAAAAGTAATGTGACCCCGGGTTGACCTCCATAAACTGAAAAAGCTTATCTTACATTTCCCCACACTGAAAATGCTTATCATACAATCGCGTGCATCAAATGTATGAAAAAATTCTAATCAAACATTTTTCATCCAATTTCAAAAAACCATTGAAAAAAGATTCAACCTAGTTTCTCCGGCTATTTGAACCAAATGTAACAGACTGGTGATAAAAAATAACTACGTTTATTTTTTTTGAAAAAAATGGTTATCATAAAATTTCCATTTATGAAAAATTGTTTATCCTACAATTTCCATACATGAAAAATGTTTATCCTAAAATTTCCATATATGAAAAAACGCTTATCCTAGAGTTTTTTTTACAATTTTTTGAGTCTATGAAACTGTAGGAAATTGTAGGATAAGCACAAGATTCCAAAGGATATTCCAAAGATCTGCACAAGGAAACATTAAGAACAGTCTTGAAAAAATTAGATGGAAAAAAACCTAGCTTCATTAATAAACAATATTCAATCTGCATGTAAACGGGTAGAATGGCTCGGCTACAACGTAAATAGTCAGTAAAGCACATAGCCACTAATTCAAAAATCTGGCTTTTGAAAAACTCACTCCGCTTAAATTAATCGAACAGTTGAGAATTTTTCTGTGCTTCATACACTATCTTACGTGTGATATCCCAATGTTAGTGTAAAGGGCATCAGCATTAGAACCACTTCCAGGAAAGCGAAATCTACAGCTACTTTCAATCAAGTATTAACTAGTATCGGAAATAACTGAAAACAAACCTCTCAATCAAAAGCTCGAGACGCTCGTGGCCTGCCCGGGTCGAGATCCCGCTCAAAAACCGCTCAAGATATGAGCAGTTTGAGCGGTTTTTCAGCAAGATTTGAGCGGTTTAAGCGGTTTGGGCAGTTTGGGAATTTTGTTTTGGAAAAACCCCTCAAACCGCTCAAATCTTGCTTAAAAAACCGCTCAAAAACCGCTCATTTCTTGCGGTGATTTTTGAACGGTCTTTCAAGCAAGATTTGATTGGTTCTTGAGCGGTCTTTGAGCGGTCTTATAGAGAAAACCGATTAAAACCTGAAAAAGTAATGTGACCCCGGGTTGACCTCCATAAACTGAAAAAGCTTATCTTACATTTCCCCACACTGAAAATGCTTATCATACAATCGCCTGCATCAAATGTATGAAAAATTCTAATCAAACATTTTTCATCCAATTTCAAAAAACCATTGAAAAAAGATTCAACCTAGTTTCTCCGGCTATTTGAACCAAATGTAACAGACTGGTGATAAAAAATAACTACGTTTATTTTTTTTGAAAAAAATGGTTATCATAAAATTTCCATGTATGAAAAATTGTTTATCCTACAATTTCCATACATGAAAAAATGTTTATCCTAAAATTTCCATATATGAAAAAACGCTTATCCTAGAGTTTTTTTTTACAATTTTTTGAGTCTATGAAACTGTAGGAAATTGTAGGATAAGCACAAAATTCCAAAGGATATTCCAAAGATCTGCACAAGGAAACATTAAGAACAGTCTTGAAAAAATTAGATGGAAAAAAACCTAGCTTCATTAATAAACAATATTCAATCTGCATGTAAACGGGTAGAATGGCTCGGCTACAACGTAAATAGTCAGTAAAGGCACATAGCCACTAATTCAAAAATCTGGCTTTTAAAAAACTCACTCCGCTTAAATAAGTCGAACAGTTGAGAAGTTCTCTGTGCTTCATACACTATCTTACATTAGATATACCAATGTTAGTGTAAAGGGCATCAGCATTAGGACCACTTCCAGGAAAGCGAAATCTACAGCTACTTTCAATCAAGTATTAACTAGTATCGGAAATAACTGAAAACAAACATCTCAATCGAAAGCTCCTACATTTATCCTACATTTTCCATACATGAAAAAATGTTTATCCTAAAATTTCCATATATGAAAAAACGCTTATCCTAGATTTTTTTTTAAATTTTCTGAGACTATGAAACTGTAGGAAATTGTAGGATAAGCTTTTTATCATATATGGAAAATGTAGGACAAGCATTTTTGGTCAACCAACGTTAAGATGCAGTTTACAATTTACAATCTACAATTTACAGAAGTAATTAACCGTTCTCAAATCAAGTAAGATCTTTTTCGATGTCTTGACCAAAAACAATGTGAGCGATTTTTGTCAAATGCTCGAGCAAAATAACCACTGGAAAATATGTAAGATTTGAGCGGTTTGAGCGGTTTTTTCAGACAATTACGCTCAAAATCTTGCTTCAAAATGAGCGGTTTGAGCGGTTTTTGAACGGTTTATCTTAAAAAATCGCTCAAAAACCGCGCAAGATTTGAATGGTTTTTGAGCGGTTTATCTAAAAAACCGCTCAAAAATCGCGCAAGATTTGAACGGTTTTTGAGCGGTTTATCTAAAATGTTTTAGATAAACCGCTCAACCGCTCAAATTTTGCGCGGTTTTTGAGCGGTTTTTTAAAATAAACCGTTCAAGAACCGCTCAAAACGCTCATTTTGAAGCAAAATTTTGAGCGTAATTGTCTAAAAAACCGCTCAAATCTTGCTTTCAAATTAGGTAAAAAATCTCGACTCGGGTATGACTCGTCAACCTTCGGGTTAAGAGAAGCACAAGGACAAATCAAAGAAGCCGACTGGGTAGCAATTGTGTACAGTTCATTAGAAGGGAAGTTAACGTTAAACAAACTCGAGTTACAAGTAAAAATTTGAAAATCACTTTATACGGGGCAAATTTTACCGTCACCACAGATCAGATCAGCAAGGGCTGATCAGCGCTTTAAACACAGGCGAAAGATCAGACACCAGCCATTGTAGGCTTACAAGATATACCGATTGAACTCATTCACCGTTCACGTCAAGAACATAGCGGGAACAAAAAAGAGTTTATTAGACTACGTGTTTGAAATCTGGTGGGATTAGCGTTAACCCCAGCGAGTATAATAAACAATTTGTTGACACTTATCATAAGCCCACAAGAAGACGGTCAATTGCCCTAATTGATGAAGTACACAGACACCTCCGATGAAAATTGGTCATATCAATCAGTTCTTATTCGTCATCAGATGATCAACATCCTTTTTGACTGCTTATTCCTGTCTACAATCGCCTCATGGCAAAGATGGTGGTGTTTGTTCCAAAAGTTGCACTGAGGAAGATTCCCATTAGCAAAATGCCTCATAAAGCCAGCCCAATTTTTTTTATCATTCAAAAAGTATCGTGGTCTTGAGCTTAACATTAAAAATTTGTTTCACCAGTGATCTTTATCAAAAAATTATAGGGTTTAAATATACTCATTTTGGGTAATTTTGGATCATTAACGCGCGATATATTTCGAGCTATTAACGCGTAAGCGGGGGTTCAATCCGTCTTACAAATCGTTTCAAATTGGTTGAAGGAAACTTATTTGCCATCATTGTTTTGTTACTACCCGGGTCGAGATTGGGGTCTTTTATTTCGACCTCTGCGACCCATATCGCGTATGTTGCGACCATTGCGACTCAAAATGAGTATGTCGCGACTTTTTGAACAATTAACTGATATATTTTCTGTCACATATTTTGATCGTTTTCCACTAGGAAGAGATTGACTAAAAATGACCGCCATACGACACCTCAAAAAATTAAATTCGTTTTGACACCCAAAAGTTGAAGCCCAGATAGACCCGGGCTAATGTGCTCGACTCATGACTAGACCGAAATGGTCAAACGATGTCCGTTTTCGACTTTTTCAGTCGAACGATGACCAGACAATGTTCGACTTTGTTCGACTTTGCTCTACTTTGTTTTACTATACTGGACGTGGTTCGACCCTGTTTGACTTTTTTCGGTTTTGTTCGACTTTACCAGACATTATTCAACTTTCTGTAACTTTGCTTAACTTGATCGGAAATTTTTAGCTTTTACCGGGAATAAGTCAAAACCATTACTCGGAGATCCTGAATTACAACGAAACTCGGACATCATTTGACCGTTTCTGTCAAAACATGTGTCAGAAACCTCAGCCTGGGCAGCCGCAAAATATACACAAAAAAAAAATCTCAAACAAAAAAAATCACTTTTATTCATTTACATTCATTTTTTTCATGTTATTACTGCTCTAGAGTCCTTAACAGGCAGTTCGATTATTCAAGGCTTTGCCCTGAAACGAGCAGTCTTGTTCACTTTACATTCATTCCGTGCAAAGACACGCAGTTCACAGTAAAGTTCGTTGACAACCTGCCAGTCATGTGTAACGATGCTTGACTTCTCCATCATTCTTTCTTGTTAGGAAAAATTTAGGCCGATTTTGCCACGACACTTTTGTTTTATATTTTCTATTATACCAGTTATTCTGCAGTGATTAATTGAGTCTTGATTTTCAGTCTTTTTACTCGAGCGCTTTCGCGGTGATTTTACATCCTGAAGACAAAGTTCGTTTCCAGCTTCAACGATCTGACTAAAAAAACAATGAAACAGAATTCTATTCTAATTATAAGTAATCGATGTTAGTAAGTAATCAAATTTTTAAGTAACAATTTTATAAACTGACTTCAAAAGAAATAGTTATTTTTGACCACAGTCAAGTTGCGTCCATTGTGGCAGATTTATGACCTGTGGTGTGTTATTTTTCTAGTGGATTGATTTTTATGCATACTCGGAACGATGAAGGAAAATCAAGAAACCGTGATTCCCATTCAGTTTCAGGAGGCCATTCGTTATGCGGAGAAGAGTCATTATAGACAAATGGATCATTGTCTCCGACCGAATAATCTATGCACCACCTCCCTTCTTCTGTTTTGTATATGAACATATTACCGCCTGTCATCTTGTAGACACAACTGTGTTCGTGCTGCGTTTCCTCGTACACTGCATATAATCCAAGACAGTGACGAGAAAAGAAATGATAGTTTTCAATGCATTCAACCGATGCGGTTATGATGATTTCGTCCTCGAACTTTGACCGGTCTAAAGCTGCCCAAGGCTGGCTCGTAAAATCTTTGACATCATCTAAACTGTCAAGCGTATAGAAGCAATCGGCGGGAAACGAATCTGCATACTTCACCCACTCTCCTCCTTCACTGAAGTATTCCCAGCCACTCAGTGGAGGCATTTCTCTAAGTTCTTCAGTATTTTCACGAGGTATGTTTCGTAACATACATTTAGGATCATCATCAGTTCTTCGTACGTTAGGAGAACAAAACCAGGCGTTACCAGATGACCTGTATAGGAAAAATATTTCGTAGAGATTCTTGCAACATGATCTAAATTTTCTAGCGAAAAAAATAGTTTCATGACCAGTTGTTTGCACAAACTTTGTGTGACTCAACCAATCGGGGAAGATTACAGAGTATTTGACTGGCCCAAATCTTACTTTATTTTTGAATTTTTCTGTTTCGTCAAACCAAATTCTTCGACATGAATTGTCAGAAACTACATCTCCGTCTCTGTCTTTGTAAAACAACTCTGTCACTTTCTTCCTTTCATATCCTCGAAAGCCTAGTATGAGTAAAGTGGCGTCTTTTTTCTCATCAGGCAACAATGCAGCGTCGCACTTTATTTCAAAGTTCATTGGAAGCTCTTTATTTGCACATGTGTATTTCTTGCCTTCCGAAATGTAAGGATATAAACATTTCAAAATTTTGTTCTTCATTGATTTCAATTCAAAATTCTTAGTGTCTTTATTCAGGCTGAAAACTCCCACTTTGACATTACCGTGGTACTCAAGAAAGTCATGGCAGTCACGTTCAAGTTCGTTTGCAATTGTTCTTTGCTTGTCGTCATCAAGAACATAAAATGGTTCCATCGTTTTGCTTTCTTCGTCATAGGACAAACTGCAAACTTTCGCCAAAACTATAATCTGAAAAGCTGTTTCAACTTCTTTTAGGTTTTCTAAACTTTTGCCTTGACCTTTAGCGTATTCGTATGCAGTTAGAGCATCATCCTCGGCCGCACGAAACTTCATAATAGCTTCAGCGACTTGCTTGTTTTCCAAACAATTAATGGCAGTCAATACTTTCTTGCCGGCCGTTTTCAAGGGAGTTGAAAGAATGATTTTAACCATTTTTTTGATATCCTCCAGAGTCTTTTTCATTTGAGCGAGAGTAAGTGCCGTTAAATCCATGGAAGAAAATGAGCTGCCAATTCCTATCACATGGTAGGAAAACTCGATCATTGCTATGTAGCTCAAACTGTAGGCTAATTTCTGTGCGGTTTCCCCTGAAACAAACATTCATTTATTCATTTAATTTAACCACGCTGAAAAATTTGTTTGACCTCCAAAATTTTTATTCACCAGACATGCCCGAATGTAGTCAAATTTGATGGGAAAAAAGATAAATAGTTAGTTTGCTCAAAGGCTGAACACAAACTGCTTTGCCGGTGACAGAGGGGTAGATTAGCTTTGTTTTTTTTTTTAAAAAAAGGTTCAAGAAGTAAATTGCAAGTAAATTGGCGTAGTTGCAGTCACATTTCAAACATTTAGTCTCTAATTAGTCTGAGCTAACGTTCGCAGGTAGCGCGAAAAAAAATTTGAAACTTAACGTTTCTCACTTTGTCGCTTTAATCATAAAGTTTATCTGCTAAAATTGTTAAATGAGTAGATGTTTGATAATCTTCAAGGGCATCTTAAATGTTCTAAATCCACAACTTTTCTGAAATTTGTTTAGGATGCCCTTGAAGAATATCAGACATACGTTTGAGTAACCAAGGTTTTTGTCACTTGTGTTCGGTCACGAAATCAATCCAAAAATTTTGAGAAAGTATGATTCAAAAAATTAATGTTTTTGATTTACGGAAAAATGCTAGTCGTACAATTTCCATATATGAAAAATCACTTATCTTAGACCTTTCATGCATTTTTCTGTAGTTGGGGAATTGCATGAAAAGTGAATGATTAGCATTTTTCCATATACGAAAATTGTATGAGTAGATTTTTTGGTTAACCCGGGTATGTTGACCAATTTGATTTGCCGACCCTTGTCAATTTTTTTGTCAGAAATATTTTTGTAGAAGCATGCCAAAAAGTGTTTTAAGTCAAAAACATAAGCTTATGATATGCCTGCTGGCTTATTTGCTTTATTCGTTTTCAATTAAATTTTAAAAACGAAATCGTGCAAAGTAGTTTTTGTTTTCGAGAATATTTGAATCACTAGTCACAAAGTTTTAATATGATATTCAATCTAACTCAATTCTGATTCGTATTTGGGTTTCTTGAGCTTGCGTGAAAAAAGTCCAAAAAAATTAAAACACACCGAAAACAAAAATTTTCACAGCTTTCAGAGGTCGGAAGAAAGAATCCTATAGCAAGATATTATTAAAGGCGAGCAATCTTGTAGATAAATAAAAAAAAACCTGCAAACAAACAAACTAAAGAAACATAAGGAAATTCAAATTTTAACCTAAAATTGAGCTCAAAGCATCGATAACTACAGATAGTAGAAAAAAAGGCAGCATAAAAGTTTACTTACAAAGTCGAAATTTGTCTGGAGAAAAAACCCATCCCAAGCACAAACATTCTGTCATCCTCTTCAAAAATAAACATAAATTAGCAAAAAATAAAACACAAATTTGCTAAAATTTGACGCAAAAAAAAATAATTTGTGATTTAGAAAAGGATTTGCTAAGGTAAATAAGACTGTAAACAACTGATTAGTGAATAAACCCATTCTCTGACAGGAACTAAAACTTTTAAAACTTTTTCATCAGTTCTCTGTTAAATTCTGTTTCTAAAAAATCATAATTAAAAGTGATATTTTCTCGGAAGAACTCAAGAAATTTTCCTGACTGAAATCAACAATAAACTGATCGAAGAAGAACAAACATAAAAAAATTCAAGTTTTACACGGAGAGGTTGCTCGATTTTTTCAAGCGCAGCTTGGATTTACAGCCTTACAAAACGAATAAAACAAACGAACACAAATTTACCGTAAGTTTTGCTGTGAAATAAAGTATTCGAAGCAATTGATAAAATAATCTCTATGTCATTATGGAACGTTATCAAAAAGTCAAGAGAAGCTTTTAGCCAGTAATAATCAAAAGCAATTAGATAAATTGTCTGATTGATTGCGCATCGAAACGAGTACTTATCGCATGAAAAGACTCAAAAGTAGGGATTCAAGATGATCAATGATTCTTTTAAATTAACCAAATACCCCTTTTCAGTTGTTTTCTGTCTGTGGTGGTAGTGAGTGGACCACCTAAGATAGAGGACGTTATACCATTTTGTTATCGATGTTAGAGATCATTTGAATAACACTAATTAAAGACCTGTCAATCATGTCGATTGTTCTAACAACTTGATGGTGCTTAAAATTAAGACTCACTCTTCGTTAGCTATTGCAAGATTATAGTTATCTTCTATTCATTGATCCATATCTACTTACTAAACTTTACTATTAATTCAACTATATTATTAGTTTAGTTTTCAGATAAGATTTAGGGATTATCACATGGCGCAGCCAGCAGTTTCTACTTCTGAAGATAGGATGGAACAGCTAGGTGTCCCTTCATTCTGGGGTAAACCGTCAGCCGAACCTCCTTAACCTTGGGAGGTGTAGATAGGCCAATTTTTCCTCGCCGTATCACTCAAGGAAAATTGTGACCCGAATCTCCTACTAACAGAACCGGCAGCAGTATACGACGACGCCCCCCCCCCCACAAGACCTGAACCGATTCCAAATTCAGAAACGGCGGAAGAAGCGGATAGCAGAGCCGCAAGAAACGAAGCGGCACTCAGGAAAACAAACGAGGCGAACGAAGAACGAAGAAAGAAGGGACCCAAAATAAGTCCAAACGTATACTATCATGAAGCAGATGCAAGGATAAAGTTGAGGCTATTGTTCGCCTTGGGAAACGAAGGGAAGAAAAGATTCCTCCAGCAACATGCACATGTCAATCAAAACACAGTAAAATTCAAATTTTTTCACGACTCTTGCGAACTACTACTCAAACGTGAAAAGAATTATATCATCGAAAGGATGCAAATCTACAACGTATCACACGGGGACAGGGAAAGCCTCGAATCATTTTATCTTCGCCTAGCAGGACAAGCTTCAAAATGTGGATGGACAGAGGACATAGAAAAGAAAGTCATTCGCGACATATTCATTGCCAAAATGAGATTCTCTGACATACAAAGAGAACTTTGCATTAGACCAGAAGCCACAGTAGACGATACTCTCAAATCGGCATTACTTCAGGAGAAAGGATACGTGACAGCGAATACCCTCCAAAAGCAGAACCCGTCTACAACGAGCAATTCAGCGAATTTCACAAACTCATCTAACCAGTTTCGGGTTAAACAAGAACCACTGATGTCCATCCAATCGAAGAACAATGTCCAAAACAGAATGAACAGAGCGCTAGGGAAAGAAAATTTTAAATCTAAAAACCAACAAGACCAGCCGAACATTCAATCTAAACCATGTTTTTTCTGTGGGAGAAGATTCACATCTGAACACAAAGCCAAATGCCAAGCCAGAGGAGCAACATGCAGGAATTGTGGAAAAAAGGGACATTTTACTAAATGCTGCAACAGTAATCAAGTTGCAAACGTCGATCAACCAGAATCGGGCGAAGAAGAGGACTGCAACTTCATAGAATCAGACAATGAAGAGAACTACTCAGTCCTAAAAATCGCGGAAACATCAGTACAAACGGAAACAGTCGAGAATCTAGAAGTAATCAACTCTGCAACCGGGAAAACTAAGTGTCTAAGAACAACGCTAAAAACAAGAGGTTCATTATTTAGCGCCACTATTGACACTGGAAGTCCAGCATCATTTGTAAACAAACGCACAGCAGTAACTCTGTTAGCGAAAGACCCCAACGCAAAGATTACATCACTAGATAAGAATCCGTTATCCACAACGTACGTCGACTACAACCATAAACCGATAAAACTCTTCGGAATACTGGAAATCGATATCTTCGAGAACCAGATGTCTATTAGGTTTAGAGATCCAACCAGAACTGGGGATAGTAACAACTCAACTCAAACCGCCCAAAAGTTCAGTAAATACAATTTCAGAAGAGCAAGGAAATGAATCAGCCGAATTGATTTTCTGGAAGAACAAGTTTATCAAAAAATACAATGATGTATTCCAAAGATTGGGGCACTCAAATATCACAAGGTATTCAATTCATTCAAATCACCATTGATTCATATTCAGAAAAAAGGCAGAAGAGTACCAATTCATACTCAAACCAAAGTAGGAGCAGAAATTAGGAAACTCATAAGAGAAGGCCACATAGTAAAACTTGAAAAATGCACAAGTGATCATTTTGTAGCCCCAGTAGTCATAACAGCAAAAAGGATGGCACAGTGAAACTAGCAATGGACGCAAAACCGATGAATTCACAGATTTACAAAAACAGATTTCAGATGCCAAATCTACTAGAACTCCTCGATTCAGCAGCTCAAATAATAACAGCCAAGACAGAAGAGGCACAGTCTGGTTCACGTCTCTAGATCTAAATTACGCATTTAGCCAAATACCGTTAGATGAATCCGTGAGCAAACACTGTAACTTCAATATAGTATGCGGGGAATTCACCGGAACGTACAGATTCAAAACCGCATTTTATGAACTAACAGACATGCCAAAAACATTCCAGAAGTCAATGAACAACACAATCCAAGGAATCCAAGGAGTTTTCTGTTTTTTAGACGATATTTCAATAGTATCAAAAGATTCAGTCACGAAACACAATGAAATACTTAACAACGTTCTGTCAAGATTAGACAATGAAGGATTTGCACTAAAACTCAGCAAATGCGAATTTTCAACAACCAAATTAACCTGGCTGGGATTCGAGATAGATGAGACAGGAGTAAGATCAAAACACTCGAAGATAGAAGCAGTAATGGCACTACAACCGCCAAAATCTCAGAAAAAACTGAGATCATTCATAGGCATATTAAATCACATGTCCAGATTCTTACCCAACCTTCAAAAACACACCGAACCACTCCGACCCTCACTGAAGGCAGATAACAAAGAAAAATTCATTTGGAGTGAAGAAGCAAACAATGCATTCCAAAAGATCCTGGAAATAATCGCTAATATAACAAAAATGCACCATTACGATGCCACCAAACAGTTCAGGATCAAGTGTGACGCCAGTCACAAAGGATTGGGAGCTGCGTTAGAGCAAGAGTTCGAACCAGACAATTGGGTACCAATCGCATTCACATCAAGATTTTTGAACGCAGCTTAACAAAAGTACAGCAGTAACGAACTCGAACTACTCGCGGTAGTATGGTCATGTGAATTTTTTAGAAATTACTTATCGGGGAACCAATTCCAAATTTTAACCGATCACAAAGCCATAATTACAGTATTAACAGAAAATCGGGTTAACAAAACATATCAATCCAGACTGACCAGATTGGCAGACAGAATGTTACCATTCGAATATACAGTTTCTCACATCGCAGGAGCTAAATAGGATTGGCAGATTACTTATCAAGAAGTACCAAATTCGAGGCACCACCTACATCAAAATACGATGAACAGTTTGTAGTCAAAGCCATTGAAAACTTTGACGAGGCATGCAGGGTGATCAACACTCCAGCATCGACCAAAGAAATCGTGAAAATTCTGTTAGCCAAGGCCCATCTAGAGGAAAACAGGATAAATTCAAAGGAACTCATATTAGTTGGGAAGAGGAACGAACGAAAACACCCAGTTTCCGAAGCACCGCAAGGGGGCGTCGATAATTCTTTAAAAATTTTTCTCCATCAGACCTTCGATGCAGAACCGCCAAAACTAATAAAACATCCGATACAGAAGGAACATGTATTAACCAATCAAAAGTAGATATGCAAATTTTCAAGCATCTGCAAGAGGGCGCATCGTCATGCGGAATTGACACTATTCAATCAGATCAATTTATGCACATTCACATCCCTCAAGTACAGATCCGAAATCTACGCGGCAAAACTGCCAAGCAATCAAAACGAAATATGCAAATGCACAACTCACCACGATAGGGCGGAAATTCACGCGGTGTAATATTAAACCAATCAAATTCGTCAAATTTTAATTTATTCACAACATCGTCAAATCTAAACAGTTCACCACGAGAGGGCGATGTAACAAAATCCAACCAATCAGAGGCAGCGGAGTTATATTCAGCCAAAAATGTACAGAAATCATTGTCTCCGACTTTAAACTGAAACCTCATCAACTCAAATAAAACCAAAATAAGTACAACAATACCAAAATTTCAGAGAAAAATGAGCAAATTTAATCTACCATCAATAAAGCAGATGGAAAACCCAATCGGAGAAAGAAATAGAACAGAAACAAGACAGACAGTGGAGATGATAACCGAGAGCAGGAAAAGGAAAAGGATCACTATCACAAACAGAAACAAGACGAGCTATGCTAGAATGCTGGCAAACTTCAGAACAAACAGATTGAAAAGGACAGTGAGGGTCAACATGATAGCAAGCAAAAATGAAAAGAAGAAAACACAGGAAGCTCCAGTGAACACACACAAGAAATCCTTCACGAAAGGCCTTCATAACATACTCGACGCGGACCTACTGGGGGAGCTCACAACAGAACACTGCCACTCAGGAAAACTAAGAAAAAACCTCTTAGCGAAAGTAAAAAAAGGATTCTTGAGGCTGGGCAGCTACATGGCAATTTTTTGGGACGAAGCCTCAGTAATCAACGACTGCATCATTATTGACAACAGAGTGGCAATCCATCATGTCTGAGGAAAGCGGTAATGGCCCGATTGCACAGAACACACCCAGGACAGGAGACAATGGTGGACGCGGCACAATATCTGTGGTGGCCGAAAATGCATAGGGAGATTATTGACTTATGTCAATTCTGCAGATCATGTTTAGCGTATGGTAAGAACCTTAAAACGTCAAAATCATTCAATTCGACAGAACGTTTACCAGAATTATCAGAAGCGAACGAGGAATTACAAATAGATCTTGCTGGCCCAATGTTCGATTCTAAGGGAAAGAAACTATTTATAATAGCCGCTATTGACCGGTTTTCGAAATACCCATCTGCTATGATTACCAGGAAGTCAGGGAGCGAAAAAATACTCAAATTCTTAAACACTTACATACACCATTATAGCAAACCGGAGAAGTTAAGGACAGATCAAAATTCGGGATTTGAAAATGCGAAACTAGCCGAAATTTATAAATCGAAGGGAATAAATCAAATCTTTTATCCAGTAGGAGACCACCGGGGGTTTGGGTTAGTAGAAAGATGTATTCAAACCATAAAAATAAAACTAGGCACAATGCAATTAGACTTAAATTTTGAGGACATACAAACAGCAGTCAAGTCAATTTTGGAAGATATTCGAATATCACGTCACAGCGTTCTTAAGAAATGACTTTTCGAACTTCATTTTGGACGGAAACCGAATACAGAATGGCCTAGTTTTAGGGATAAACTAAAATGTTCTTTAAATCTAGATCAACAGAGAGATCCCTACTGAAGCCGGAGGAAATGCGAGAATCAGCAGACTCAAGAACAAGAATGAAGGTGGTGAAGAAAGGAATGGCAAGCATTGACGTGTCACCAAAAATGAAGAAAAACGAAGAAAAGCCAGACAGAATTAGGGCATTAGAAAAGCATCGGACTGGAAATTACACAGCAGACATCTCACACACAAGGTGCGATCCGAGGTTTTGAGAAAACTGAACGAAAGAAACCCATTACTAGCAGGAAGCCTCAGAAGCGACTTGAACCAAGGAATTCTAAGATTCAGAGTAGAACAGGAGATGCCAGAACAAAGGACAAAAACAAGTAACCTAGAATTCGATCTTATTCAATATCCTTCGAAATACTTACATTACTGAAAATGAGAAAGTAATTAGGAAAAACCACATATCACTAAAACCAAAAATCAAGTCAGCATATTGTTCAGATTTAGGTAAAAGACACCAGTCGCAAGCACACCGAGGAAACCATTACACCAGTGCAGCTCAAGTGGAATAAACAGACCAGTTCACATATTGCCGAGACCAGATGTTTCACCGGTTTCAACGTCAACAGAGAATTCGGACACGGAAAACACGACACTGGTAGGCCATTCGAGAAATTGGACAGACTGCAAGCTAAGACGATGAAGTTATATTCCTCATTGACAAAGATAGCGAAAAAAAATCCGCCAACTTTAGCTTCCAGATATATAGCATCGCCAAACAAACTAAAAGAAGTACCTAGCGGTGGGGGTAATTGATCTAACTATGTCATCAAGCAGTTCTCCAGAGCAAGAGGTGCAAATGGTACCACCAGTAGAAAAGAAACTAGACGCACAGTCGACAGAAGAATGCCCACTTTCCATAGTACCAGTCGCAACAAAAGAGCCAAGAAGAAATAACGGACGAAAAGATGGGGACAACATCAGAAACAACGGAAAAGAAATTGGAGGAAAATAAATCAGCGGATAAAAGAAATCAAAGAAGAAAAAGGAGAAAAGAAACGGTGAAGGAGATAATGACTCACAGGTTTCGAACATCTCAAGGTCGTCGGGCAGAAGCAAGCGGCAGACACAATTCTTTGGAAGCCCACCAAAACATTCAGTCAAAATCATAGAGGAAAAAGAGGGGCTACACACAATTCCAATTTCAACAGGAGATATTCCCTCATCATCAGGAGATACACTGTCACCATCACGGAGGAGCAAACTAAGGAGACCAAGATTCACGACGAGCAAGTTGGAACAAGTACACGGAAAAAAAACTTATTGACTTAAAACTTTAAAATTTATTGACTGAATTTGTTAATTGTGAACTTGTAAGAGAATTCCAAACGTTGTTGAAATTTTCTAGAGGGGGAAATGTGGTGGTAGTGAGTGGACCACCTAAGATAGAGGACGTTATACCATGTTATTATCGATGTTAGAGATCATTTGAATCACACTAATTAAAGACCTGTCAATCATGTCGATTGTTCTAACAACTTGATGGTGCTAAAAACTAAGACTCACTCTTCGTTAGCTTTTGCAAGATTATAGTTATCTTCTATTCATTGATCTATATCTACTTACTAAACTTTACTATTAATTCAACCATATTATTGTCTAGTTTTCAGATAAGATTTAGGGATTATCACACTGTCGTGTTAAAAAGTCCGAATACCGTGAGCTTCACTTTATGAATCAATAACTAAGCGAAAAATGAGAAACTTCGATGAAACATTTTCGACCAACAAGCAAAAACTGAAAGATGTTTCCGAACTAAGTTTGCTGGGCCATATGAAAGGTATGACAATAACAAAATTCTTGTGACCAAAACTCCTTGAACTTTAAAAATAAATTTGGCTGAACTAGTTAAGGTAAAATATTTTCATTTTTTTTGTTTGAATACCAAGATACCCTTCAATTGTTTTGTAAACAGCATTGTGAATTTCAGAATTTTTTGTGCTTTCTAAACGGTTTGGTCTAACCTGATCATGAATAATCTGAAGGGCTCATTGGTATTCAAACTAACAAAATATTTCACCCGTGCTCCAAAATAAATTATCTGTAGGTTATTTTAGCAAAAATTTAAAAACAAAAAAACTAATTTTTTTCATCGTTTTTGTTGTTTTTAATTTTATATACCCCAAATCCATTTCGGCAAAACAATGAAAATAAATCTTAACCTTCATTTCTAGAAAAAAGCTGGTTTTCACCTGCTCTATTTTTTCATTTAAAATAACAAAAACAACTCGCCTAAAAGAAAAATTTTTTAAAATTGAAAATGAATCAAAACTCTTTAGCCTAACATTACATAGAAATTTTGTTTTGCAGAAAGAAAACTTGAGAAAGTAGGATTTTCCAAATTCGATTCTTTTTGTTTTTGTGTTGAAATTTTGTCTCCGTAGACGTCCATCTTAAATTAGTTATAAAATCAAGCATGAGGCGCTTGTTGTCCAGATAAGTAAATAGAATCAGAAAAAAAACAGAAAATCCAGTGTTCAAAAAATTTGGCTAAAAATGGTACTTAATCTCCTAATATACATAATGTTACGATAAAACATACTTCATAAAAAAACCAGCCCAATAATCATAATAATTGTAGTTTGTAGCAGTTTGCAGAGGATCTATGAAACGATGTCTAGCCTGACTAAAGCTTAAACTATTTACCTACATTCCAGTGTGAGTAATTTTGTATAGCAAAAGTCTCTTTTTTGCTTTTCAAGGCCGTTTTTTTGCGTCTACCTGTAATAAGGGGTACAGCTACTGCAGCCGAAACATTTGGACCCCTTTAAAATCAACCATTGAAGGTATCAACGTTCACTTCTAAACAAATGATTATTTTTACTTCCTGCTCTGTATAGATTCTTGATACGCGCTAAAAACTCGTATAAAACACATGTTCTTATATTTTTTGTTGTTGCGAGGTATATAACTTAATTGTTTTTGCTGTTTTTAATATGTAGAAATGACTGACGTACCGGGAAGTGTTAGCCCAAGCTTCTCTCCCAATCCTCCAGCAATGGCCTCTACGAGATTGTCCCCGTCTACAATAGCAGTATCCAAAACATCGCCCGCCCACAGCTTCAGTCTCTTTGCTTTTTCTGCTTCCATTGCGACTTGATTTGGCTTTAAGTTTCTGTTCAGATTTTGACCAGCTGTTCAAATCACTGTTTAAATTGTTAAAGCACAGTTTTACACAGTATTTAGTTGCGGTTTGGTTTTTGAAGCTCGTGCAAAAGTTTCTATGTTAATTTTGGTCGACTATTATTTTTTTCTTGGTTTATACAGTCTATGCCTTTATAAGCCTCGATTCAACTTTTCTTGTAGCTTTCATTACAGTTTTCACAACATTATTTATAATTTGAGCGGTAAGCTCGTGTTGGTTGCAGTTTTATTTATCAAGTTTTTTTATTATATTTATAAATTCTAACTTCGCTGGTACCGCGGTTAAGAAAACTTTTGGCAATCGAAACAAAAAAGTTACCAAACTTATACGTTTGTTCACGAAACAAATGCCATATCTATCGTTAATTATATCTAAAAACAAAACCAACAATGACAGCATTATTCAGCATATGGTAAAAAATCGGCATATTTAAAACCATCGTCAAAACAAAGACAAAAACACGTTTTTCTTACTTTCTGGCGACAGAAGCAAAAAAAGCTTGATCAAAATAATTTTTCTGCTACGTAAATAATTTGCCAAAAGCTGACGGTGTTTTACATAAAAAATGTTGCATGAACATGATGTCCGGAATCTTCTCCTTCTCAGCAAATTTTCCCATCATCAATGTCTGGCTCAAAAAAGTTCAAAGACTTCAAAGGCATTTGAAAAATTCAAAAGCAGGACTCTTTAGCTTCTCATAATGGCTCAATTAATTAACCATCTGAACACTAATTTATCTTTCACATTTCACTTCTTTCAATTCAGGAAAAATCTAGATTCTTTCAACTCACCTGAGTTTTCAAGTAAGAACCCAGTTTTGAAGATTTAACACATTGGACTGAAAAACTTGAACTTGAAATTATTGCTGCCAAACCCAATTTAAAGTCAAACTTCCTTAACTTCCCACACACAAATAGAAAAATTAAATACTCAAAACGAAAAAAAAAATACAAAAACACAGTATGCAGATTTAGGGGAGGTATTAGACCTCGTGACAACCCAGAAGAACCTCATTTTGGTACTGTATGAAGACCTCCATTTTTGGGTGAGAACAATATTTCTTGAGGCGCCTTGAGCGTTTATTTTATGTTAACTTTGAGGGGGCGGGGGAGGAAGCGCCGCAAAAATGCGGTTTTTTTTGTCAAACTTATCCAAAAATAGCCAAAAAAACTTCTATTTTGGCTTGATTTTTAAAAATTTTGTCCACATCTTTGGAAATTTGGCCAAAATCTTATTTTTTTTTTGAAATGCACCAACACCCCTGAGAAGGAATCCATGATTTGCCCCTGAAAATACATCAAAGGGATAATGAACTTTAAAATAAAAAATGATTTTTTAACAGCGGGATTCGAATACAGTACCACCATTTAATGAGTCCCTTGCAAGTTTCAACGCTACTCCATCTTTCCGTTCTTCCATACCATGTTAACATAACGTCTGAAAAAACATACCAAGCAATTTGAATGCGCTTTAGTAAGGCAGATGAAATCGACTCTATTAAATAGAGAGATTACTTTTTGTATCAGGGCCAATTCCTTCAACATTCTGCATGCGCTTTAACATCCATAAAACATTATTAAATTTGATAAAATTGATGAAAATTTCTCATAAGAATTTTTTGGAGTTGCTTTCAAAAGTCAGCTCTCCAACCTAATTTTAAAAATGATTTCTGAGCCGAGCTACTTCGCGTTATTCATTCCGAACTGGCTGTTTTTATACCCCCATAATTTCACAAAACTGATTACAGCTGAAAATCTTAACTTAAATTTGAGCTCAAAGCATCAATAACTACAGATAGTAGAAAAAAGGCAGTAAAAAAGCATACTTACAAAGTCGAAATTTGTCTGGAGAAAAAAAACCATCCCATGCGCAAACATTCTATCACACTCTTCGAAGATCGTAACAAAAAACCTAAATTGGCAAAAAATAGGACACAAATTTGCTAAAGTTCGGTTTAAAAAAATTGTGATTTAGAAAAAAATTTACTTAAGTAAATAAGACCAATTAGTTACGACTGATTGGTAAACAAATCCATTCTCTGTCAGGTATCAACATTTTCAAACTTTTTTCATCAGTTCTCTTTTAAGTTTTCATTTTAAAAAAATCAATTAAATATGAACTTTTCTAGGAAGAACTCAAAAACAAACAAATTTTGTTGGGTAGTCTATACATTTAATGTAGCCTTAGCAACTTTTCCTAACTGAAAAAACAATAAACTGACCGAAGAAACCAGCAAATCAAACTGTTTTTTTATTCTTGAAATCGAGTTATAATTATTTAAATCTAACCTTATAAAATATATTTTTTTGGTTGTTACTAAACGTTGTTTGATGATTTAATGAACGTTGGCTTTAGAGGCATGTTCGCTTTTGGGGCTTTTGAGGCATCGCAAACCATGTATCAGATGACTCTCTTTTTGGCAATTCTTTTCAGTGACATCCCACTCTTTTCACTCTTTTCTTTTCAGCTACTTTTATATATTCTACAAAGAGAAACATGAGCTCGGTCATGTAGCGGGACTTGATTTATCAGTAATTTTAAAAACCCCCTAAGTCTGATCTTGTCAGAAAAATTATTTTTGTCTGCTTTAGTGTTCAAATAAAAAGTAATGAAAGCATATGCAAGAAAATGGATGGACACGTAGATAGAAATGAAAGTACCGAACTTTGACCAACTGTTTTCTATTCACCATTGATTGCAAAAGGGATTCATGATAAGTTATATGAAATTTAATATTGGAAAGTATAAAAAAAAACAAAAACTCTCTCAGTCTTGCGAACGTTAAAAATTGCAAGTGGATTTTCTGTGAAAAATAGGATTTAGTTTTTGAAAAATTGGAAAAATGATATCAACAAGACTAAGCAAGTAGAGATGATAAAATGAAGATTCAGACCGTTTTTTTTGGAAGCAAAAAGCTTCAGATTCCATTTGTCTTATCATCAACTGGTTTTTTCATCCGATAACACTTCATCTTCTCACTGATAGAGATATTAAACAGAAGCACTGTTTTGATTTTATAAATTTAAAAAATAAATATTTATCAAGTAATTGATTTGCAGGTATTCATTTAATCATTGTCTTTTGTCAGGCTTTGAAAGGACCCGAACTTATCGCGTTTTTGTCCGCTTTTCATGGCAGATCCAAATAACTATTCCACCTAAAACGTGACATAATGGTTTGTGAGATTCAGAAAAAAAACAGGGAAATTATGAGTCTAATAACAACAGCATCATTTGAATCAGACTTGTGTTTAAAAACTTAGTTATATATTAGTGTAGTAAATGCATTACTACAACTCAACTCCTTTTGTTAGCTAGATAGTTGTTCGCAACACACATTCATGGTATCACTTTTCGTAGTTAAATCATCAGACATATCAGGTGTATATTTTTAGTGGAGCCTTTCTTGTTTCGTTTTGTACAGCTTTCTTGTTCTTGTGTCTTTGCGCATTTTAGTTAAAAACTTCCGGATCATAAGCGGTGTGCACTCCGTAGCTAAATATCCTTATGCAATGATTTTTTCTGGTGCTAATAAAATTCCAAAATTGAGACATTTCGTTTTTAACAAAGGGTATTTTTTGCTCGACTACGGGTATTCTTGTGACATACATAAACTCATCACGGTGAAAATAAGAGTATTCTTCAAAAGCTATTTCGTTAAGTCTCAGAGAGCTCTAGTTTTATCGAAAAATTTTAACAAAACTTGAAGAAACAGGTAAGTGTTAAACCTTCTTTATAATCCTAAACAAAGATAGCCGGTTACGGGGGAACAGAAAGTTCCGACCATAGTCTTAAAAACAAAACAAACATTTTTTTTTTCAAATTATTGTCGATTTTGTTTCGGCGTGGTGTGATGAAAGGAGCTGGGCAAAAAAACTAGAGATTAGGCATATTGGATTTTCATAGTAAAAAAAATAACTTTTAAAATAATTTTCAAAAAAAACTACTAGAATACAAAACAAAAAAATTCGAAAAAAAAAATAAAGTTTTTTCGAGTTTATTTTTGCAATTTCGAACTTTGTAAGTTTGTGATTCAAAAATGAAGCTAAAATACTCAGGAAATTAACTTTACTAAACTCAGTAAATATTTACTTTTTGAATTGGACTATTATAAGCTTCTAAGTCCTGAAAAGAAGTTATACTTGCTAGTTTTATTGGAAGAATTAAGACACAAAACCGAAAATTTCGAACTGGTTTTTTTTCGACAATGGAAAATTTTTTGACAATTTTTATTATGGTTTGGATCACGACTGAAAGATGTTTATTGTGATACATCACTCAGCCAAGTCCAATGATAATTTTCGGTTCCTGATTTTGAATGGAAAGCAAAAAGAAAAAGTTTAATTACCCCGAATCAAAGTTCCTCCCCATTTTCAATGGTCGGAACAAAAAGAAAATAAAGAAAAGACGCTTTATTAATTGAATTCAAATAGATGAGAATAACTGTGCAAAAAAGTTTGAGGGCTAACTTGAATTGAACTTAACGGAGAGATTGAAATCAAAAAGTCGGCAGATCTTTCAACTCAAATAGTTTGCTTGAGAAATGCACTGGAATGAAAACTTTCAAAAAAATTTCGCTCCGGTTGAGTTGATCCAGAGAAAAGTCTTTAAGTTTTTGACAAGAAAACTTACGAAAATTGAAATTGCTCAAGGAATGATTTTACCCTATAGTCTCACAAGTTTTTCATTGTGACATGCTTATGCGTTTTTAATTGATGGCGTCTGTTTTTGATGGCCGTATTGTTGAGAAGCGGTTATCATTGGAGTCACATGGGCTACCAATTTCCACCAAGTTTGTTTATTAATGGCATAAATAAATGGTGTCATAAGTTGAGAAGCTTTATAAAGCAACAACTGTGATTCTGAATGTTACTCTGATTGTAAATGTGATTCTGATAGTTTTTTTGCTTGTAACTCTGCGCATATGCTAAAATAAAAATCAAAGTTTGGGTACGTCTTTGTAAATTTAGAGGATGTCAAAGGCAAAAATTTTTTTTGCTTTAAATATGTTGCTATAATTTTCCATTGGC
>NC_087067.1:16632927-17088006 GCF_963678635.1 Symsagittifera roscoffensis
AGGACTCGCCATTTAGATTCAGTTTGTGAAGTTTCCGGCTGCTCTTTTATTTTGCTGCCTCGAGTACCTAGACTTCTCTAATTTGAAATGGTCCAAAATGCCGCTCGTTTGATCGCCAATTTGTTAACAGGCTTTGTCTGACTTGAATTTGCCTGCGCTTCAACATTTTCCCGTCCCTTTTTAACTTAATTCAAATTTACGTAAGTGTTTTAACTGATTTTGTAACTTCATCAGCATTGATAATTGCGTGAAGTGTTTCAGCAATCCGTATTATATGTTTACAGTAATTTTTGGAAACTCATCCAAATTGCAATCAATTCGTTAAAAAAACCGCACGAAAAATAAGCCTACTTGTTTGTCCAAAAAATCAGGACGTTCATCAGAGGATAGGGAGCTCAATTTTATTTTGGTTTTTGCGAAACATGTCGCAACATAATAGTTAGACAGAAACAGCATTGTTTTTTTTCGTTTTCGTTCAGAATGCCAATTGCATTTTTCACTGTACTTTTGCATGCTATTGCTAATGTAATAAATTTGTGCAGAATAAATTCTGAACATATTTGCTGTGAACGTATTAATTAATTGCTGTGAGCCCACATGCATGATCATTTACAGTCAATTAGTTTCAATTTCTCATAAATGAGTTTGAAAAATATAAAAAGGAAACTTAGAAAATTTTTTAAAACCATTTGTGAACAGACTGATTTGTTTACACTTATAGCTCCGACTTTCGAAGAAAGTTAGGAACATATCTGGTCGGTGGTTTTTTATTCAGACCAATTTTCAAAAGATGTTTTCTCTCGAGGATCGACACCTGGATCTTCGTTGGCCCTGCTGGGCTTGCTCACCACTATATAAACCTCAGACTAATCTAGCTTAAGCGTTTGTTTTATAGTTTGATGCTGAAACTGTAACGCAAATTATTCAAGCGTGGCGAAACTTATTGCTCTACAAATCGTTCCAAAATGAAATGAGGCAAGCTAATTGGTCTTTTAATTCCATAACAATGATAATTGTTTAACCAAGTATTCGCGACCAGTGTGTGGGCAGTCGTAACATTCAAGTTTTTGCCCTGATACTAGCAGTTTTGTTTTAATTGTGCAATCATATTTGAAATTATACCAAAAGAACTTTTAGAAAACGCCATCTTATTTCCTAGTCTTCGTTTTTATCAGGACTAATGCCAATAAATCTTTTTAAAATTTGCCTCAACCACAAAAAAACTCCACGAAATGAAAACTCAGCCGACAAAAAGTAACCAAATAAACGAAAGCCGCGTAACGTTCACTTTCTTCTCCACATATGAGTTTCAGTTTTGAAAAGCATATTGTAATGAAATTTTGCATGGTGAACAAACTAACTATTGTGAACACATTTTTCTTCATACCGTACTTAGCAACATCATGCCTTCAGTCATAATGACACGCAAGACAAATGAAAAATGGAAATTTTGAAAAGAGGGGGAAAGTAGAAAAAAGCCCCAATCTCGAAACCCCGACTATTGTGTCAGGAAACACGTGCTCGACTTTCACAATGTGCTGGTGTGAATAGTCGCAGGAACTTGATATGCTAATAAAATAAGCTCATTATGAAGCCAAAATGAGTATTTTGTGATCTTTACGTGGATTTCGAAACATGCTTTTCACAGATGCGAAGCTGTGCTTTGCAAACATAAGCGAGAGAACTACGAAAAAGGCAGCTCTATAAAGTGAAATTTAGAAAAAGAGCAATTAAGTCTCAAAATAGTGAACCTTCTGCAACGTGACGGAATTGAACCAGAATCCTCTAAATTTTTGGTCTGACGTCCTACCTATTCGGCCACAGACGCTTAACGCTGGAAAAATTATTAGCCACATATAAAGCAGAAAACATATGCTATGAAATTGCAAATGCTGCAGATCGTGATTATAGCAAAAATTCCACCAAATGATCTCATATATTTTCGATTTACTTTAGAAAAAAATAGGTTCATACTGACACACTACGCTCGCTAAAGCTGACTGTTGTAAAAGGGCTTTGTCGCGGAATCCGCAGTAAGAAAAATTTGTTTCAACCTTTTTCGTGTCGTAGAATCCGAAATTGAAAGGAAGGCTCAAACATAAACATAAAAGGCTCCAAATGATACGCTGACTTCTTCGCTGACTGAATCCCGCGACTTAAAGTTCACGTTACAAATATTGGTTTGTGGACTCCGCGAAACTTGATAAGTGCATTCTATTTACAAATTATGACATTTTAAAGACTTGTCTCCGGGTTACACAATATTACATATACCAAACGGTGCACCTTATGAGAATACAGTTTGTCCCGTGATGCGGGTAAATTCTGTAAACAAAAAGTTTTCAACGGAAAAAAGCCTAATACCCGGGGTTACAGTAACCTGGCTAAGCGCCTGGCTAAGGCTCTACAAACTTTTAAACCAGTTGCAATCTTCTAGAAGGTACTTCACGTAACTTCAAATGCTAGCTCATTTCTTCGCCCATGAAATTACTGTCTGTATTTTAGAATTTTTTTAAAAATGACTCATAATTCGAACAACAATTACTTCCCAACTTGTCTTTGTTTCAATGAAAATTCTACAAAATCAACTTTGGTATTTTGTGGAGGGGTAGTTGATTGTCTGCAATAATGGGTAAACATGCAGATAAGCATTGCGCTGTTCAGTTTTCCATAGACACCACGAAGTGATCTCATCAAATATTTCTGTTTAGAAACGGATTATCGTCTCACCCTAAAAAAGCTACGCTAATTTAATTGCTTGCCATAGTAACATTTCAAAAATTTTAGCAAGATTCGCCCAAAACAATCTTTTTTCCAATGGTATGTGTCTAATGTTTCAGGAACCCGGTTTCTAATTTGAGCCCAAACTCGGGTCGTTATTACGCTTCTCATTTACTTAGCGTCCTAGCCGCCGCCGCAAGGTTGACTAAGTTGAAAGCTACTAACTGAAAACAATAAACTATACCGATAAATTCCAAGAAAATCAACGAACCACAGCTACAATTGAAAAAATCATTAAAGAAAGCCAAACTAAGCAATTGGAAGCTAACAATAAACTACAGCATCAATAATGGTGGCCAGTCAATAAGCAGAATGGTCTAAGAGCAGAATGGGTCCAAGAGCAGAAAAATATCAATTTTTATAAGCTTATGGGTAAGTTAAGTATAAGAATTGTCAATATTACCAAAAAAGCAATAGTTTATGCATAATTTGAATAATTTAATGGAGATTTTTTTTTAAAATCTTGTTCAGAAAAACTTGATAAAATTATTCAATTCATGCATATTTTATTCGTTTTCTTGGTGTTATTGACTATTACAATACTTGTTTTTATCAATTAGCCCGTATTAATTAATAAAAGTTAATATTTTTCCGTTTTTCTGCTCTTGGACCCGTTCTGCTTTTGGACCATTCTGCGTTTTGCTCCGCCTCCATCAATAATGGTCTATCTAAGATAAACATCTGAAAACTTTTTTCAGTCTAAACAAGCCACGAAAAAAAATTTCTGTCGGTACTTTCACTAACCATAACAATTAGTGGAATCTAAATTAGACAGTTTTTCATTGATATAGTTGAAAATTCTACAACAGTCTTCCTCTGCAACACTTCGTTTCACAGTGACAAATGATGGAAACATCCGCGATAGATCCGATCTGAAAACAAATCAATAAGACACTGGTTGCTACCCAAGCAGCCTAGAATGATGCAGTAACGATATTTTATACAATAATGCAGCGATAGGAGATTCTTTTTGAAAAACGATTTGGTTTTTTTTCAAACTTTTGCCGTTTTATGGGCTTTATAGACTGTTCAAATTTAAAATTGAACATAGTTTTTAAAAGCTTTAATACCATTATAGTTTTTTTACTGGTTTTCCGTAGAAAAAAACACCCTCCCAGGACAAAATTCTTTTCCACCACTTAATGGACAGCGTCGGGAAACCGAAAGAAATATAGGATCGACCTAACAATCTCCCCCCCCCCCCCTTATCAGAAAGGGCGGGGAGATTGTTAAGTAGATTAAGTTAGTCGAATTTCCGACCAATCAGAATGCACCAAAATTAGAACAAACTGAAAACAGACTGAAAACACAGAATAACTCAATAAGATGAAAAAATCCTTATTCTTGTGTGAAGCTACATCTTCTTTTAAAAAAAATCATTAATAAAAAAGGGTTTTGTTTGATAACTCCGTTGGACGGCATTTTTAATTTACTCACGACGTAGTTGTAATCCCAACAGATTTCAGTGCCTGGTGTCAGAGATCTGAAACAAAAAATTATCCTACAGAGAGTAAAAAGTGTCAATTAACCCAAGAAAAGCCAAAAAATGCTCTAACAGTGACTTTAACACTAAGACTTGAATTTTAAACATAGCCAACTGACTGTTGGAAAAGAGCAATGAACGCAAAAAATTAAAAAAAAAAACTGATGCGCTCATGCATAAACTGTAAAAATATATGCCCTTAAAGCTATCGAACGGTTTATCATTGATGCTTATTTGATGAAGTTAACCCAATTCGAGAAAACTGGATCAATAGGTAAAAAAAATTTCGCTGGGAAATCTGTTAATTGAAGTCCAATTTCGAAATTAGAAGTCGATCACCTTTTTTATGACCTTTAAATTATTGTTGTTCGATAGATGAGTTTTTTTCCTTTAAGTCAAACAGCGGAAAATTGAAAATAAGCGTAAAAAATGTACTCCTAAAAATTTGTTTGATTTTTTTCAGAAAATTATCCCAATGAGACGAAATTAATCAATGAATAGGATCAATTGAGCAATCTCCCCCCCATTCTCGCGTGGGGGGGAGATAGCTCAATAGGTACTTGAGACATGTTTATAACCACTTGAAAATAGATTGAATGACATGAAATCATAAACCATATTTTCCAACGACTGTGGAAAGCCAAAATTTACAATATCAAAGCTCAAAAGTTTCATTCAAATAGAAAAAAGAATCAATAAATCAGGCTTAAAAAGCGACTTTTTTCTTTCTTAAAATGACAAAAAGCTATTGCGTACAATATTAAGGTGCTGCGGAGAACCTTTTTTGCTATTCAGATACAAGGCTAGAGCACCAACCCTGGTAAAACACTTTCCTCGATGAGGCTATGGTCGCCTATACAAAAATTTGCAAAAGAAAAAAATTCATAAATTTCAAGTTTTTTTTTCAAAATTTTTCTCGATACTCATATAAAAAAAAACTTCAGTCGGTCAAATGATTGCGTGCTATAAACAAAACATCCATCTACTTCCGTTTGCTGACGTCTTTTTGAAGAGTTTATTCATTTTTGCTGGGGGGGAGATAGCTCAATTGGTCATTACGGGGGGGAGATTGCTCAATTGATCCAATGAATAATTTTTTCAGTCGGTTGAGAAATCTATGGCAATCTATTCCGCTATCAAATCTGAAAACCAAAGTTCACTTTTGAACTTAGGTGAACACTTTTTGCATGACATTTACACATTTACTGTTTGATAAAGGATTTTGCCTAGGAAATGAACTGGAAGGAAGTTTGATTAAGGAAATGAACAAATGAAATTGAAAATCAAACTGCGAAAAATCGAGCGTGAACACATTTTAGGACTTTTTCTGAGAAAAGAAAACATTAGAAATGATCACGACCAATATAAGAACTGAACTACATTCTTCGACTCTTATTCATGTGTTCAGGTTTTCTTCTTGATTTTATTCCTTTGAAGTATTGTCTTTTATTCATATTCACTGCAAGTAAACTTCAAGTCTAATCGAGTGGCGTCCCTCATGATTATGGACCAAACGTTGGAAATAAAACTTCAGTTACTTTCAGCCAATCAGAACGGAGTGTTCAAAAATCTCCGAAAAAGCAAAAACCTCAGAGAAAACGAATTATTCTAGGCCAATAAAATTAATAATGACCGATTAATATTGACCGATACATAAATTTTCAAAACAAAATCAAAGTCGGTGATTTAAAAAGTCGAAACCCGATTTTAGAAAAAAAATTTTGTACAGCAAAACTTTGCTGAGCTGCTATTTTTAACTTTCCATTAAGAAAGTTTTCGGTTTTGTGCAAAAGTCATTTAGCCAATAGGAACATATAACGATTCTAATGAGTTAGAAGTTTTCCATCATTCGGTCCTCCATCACGGTTAGAATACCCCCTTCTAACCGAGCTTTTTAGAGCGATTCTTAAGCATTATATTTTTCAAAGGTTGCGCGTCACGGAGCCGAATACACGGATAACCAAAAAAATTATTCCCGGATAGCCGAAAAAAATGCGGATCAATGTAGTCTATTTCGACAAAAAGCTATGAAAACAAACCTAGGATCCAAAGAAGTTAGTTTCAGTTAATTGATTTTTTCTTGGCTTACAGTTTTGGAAAATATAAAGGAGATTGATTGTTCGAATAGAGGCAGTCCCAATTTTGTGACGAATTTGCCTATTTAGTTAGATTTTGTTTTGGAGCTAATTCCTTTTACGAGGTACGCACCATATATAGCTACTTAAACCTAAATTATGACACTCAGACCACCTCCTTGAAAAGCGACTTATTTGGCGTAACCAAATCCAGCAAGACAATTGCGGTTTTAATTGGAAAAGATAGCACAGCATTCAACAAAAAACCTTTGTTTGTATAATTTAAGGAAGGAGACTATTTGACTCACTCTGAAGCGAACAGCGCGACTGTCGGGAAGCGAAGGTCATGGGTGTCGATGAAAACATTCTGAACAAAAGCATTCGGGTCACACGAGTGCTAAAACAAATAACTAAACATAGCCAACAGTTGACGAACTTCAATCAATGCAAGGAAACAGAAAAAGCTGACTTAATCATTTGACCACTTACTAACTTCACATTTAAAAGTATATAACCTTAAATCTCTTTGAACTTAAACACTGAGGTGAAGCGGAGCTTCGCACCACTTGCAATAAAACACAATCAGAAAAAAATGAAGAAAAAAATGAAAAATGTTGAAAAAAATCTTGGTGAAGCAAAAACTTTTGTAGAACTCGATGAAGGACACCTAGGGCTCAACTAAAGCTGGTTGTACGTTTTTGATATTTTTTGAATTTGTCATACTGATGCGTTACGAAATTCAAAACTTGGGCTTTTCCCAAAACCTTAGTTGTTTCTCTACTAAATTATATGAGAGTGAAAACATGATATTTTGGAATTTTCGCAAAAACATAACATTTCTCTTACACAAAAATTAATAGTTGACGCTTCTGCAGGAAAAAATCGCGCAACCGCTTCTTTCGATTGAACTTTTGTGCGCATCATTTGCTTTTCTTTTTGCAAATGATTTTAGTTTGAACTTTAGAGAAAAACTTGTGACTCATACCTCGAACCTGATATACTTTTATCTCATTCTCTTGAAAAATACCAACCCTTCTAAAACTCACCAATTCATTCATCGACACTAATTACCCGGCAACAAAAATTGCACTTGAAAAAAAAACGGATAAAACGCATTCTACTCACTGATTTGTCGACGAAACAAGAACAGTATACAGATGCATTGATCGAATAGAAAAATGTGCATCTGGTAGTATAAGACACTTTTTTGATTTTTCAACATATTTAAAGAGAAAATGGATCTACTTAACAATCTCCCCCCTATTGTATCTACTAAAGAATCTCCCCCCTTTCTTGAAAGGGTGGAGATTGTTAAGTAGATCCGAGAAAATATATCACGTTTAAGCTCTTTGACTTTGATATTCAAGATTCTTTAATAATTTTACGCCCTTTTCATGAAATCAACAAAATAAGAGAAAGATCATTAAAAAAGATTTGACTAACATATTAATTTAAACGAAAATATTTAATTTATTCCGCTGAGAGAATGAAAATAAGAATTAAAAATCAAACTTTGAAACTAAATCTCAATGACGTTTGTTTTTTCAAGCCATTTGCACTTTGTTTTTGGAGAGCATATTTTTTTTTCCTTTTAGCAAAAGAAATTGAATCAAAATTTAAACAACGAAAAATTGAAATTGACGATGAACAAAATTTAAGACTTAGTTTTTCCCGACCACAAAAAAAAACAAATTACAAGTGAGTCAAATCTTCGAGCCGAGGAATGTCAACTATAAAACCCGATCACTATTCTTTTTGGTGATTCATTAGTCAGTTCAGTTGACAGCCCAATCTCAAATGACACTTAAAACAGATGAAAAATGACACTAATCGCAAGCGTAATAATCACAGAAGAAATATCATTGTAAGCTGTTTAAATTTCCACAGTGAATATCTTTGTAAACTTGAGCTCAGGGCATCGATATTTTTGATGGTAAAAATTCCAGGAAAAAAATTACACAAATAATATAAAAGTCGCAATTGGTTTGAATTAAAACAGGTCGATAGAAAGAATCACTCGAACTATACAACAAAGCTGCACATAGAAACAACGAGCCGACCAGTTCCTTTTGACTTGTGCAGCAAAAGGGGCCCTAGAGCTTATTTGGAAAAAAATGACTATCACTCACATTGAGAAAGCGGCCGACGTTTCCGCAGTGCATTGCCTCGATGACTATGGGGGAGCTGCTTCCAAACATGAGATTGCGAGCCCTGTATGTATCTGGGATCAAAAATATAAACAATTAAACTCTACGAAATCTAAAGCTGACATCTAAGAATAGCAATAAAAACATGGTTTTTTAAACCCGTCGTCTGTGAGATGGAACAAACATGCACGAGTACTTTCAGGATCTTCGGAGCAAGTTACGATCCTCCACCCCAGCGTTCATTTTAATTTAAATCTACTTAGCGCTGCATGTAAAATGCTCTATTCGGATTGGCTGAAAATTCGAACTCAGAACCAAGTTAACATCCTCCCCCCTAAAATGGGGGGGGGGGGGGTGTTAATTTGATCCGGATCTTTTTATATGCGGCCGAAAAATGAATTTTTTCAGTATCTTCAAAATAGGGTCAATCTGATGCTTCAATCTGATTGGTTGATACTAATTACAATATGACAGAATCTAAATATTATTTCAAACAATCGCTAAAGTGATGATTTTGGAATGAATAGCTCTGATTCAAATTATCAGGACAAAATGAACAAAACTAGAATTTTCAAACACGTTTTTCTCAAAATGGGTTAAGAATAGAGAAAAAAAGAACAGAACAAAAATTGCTTATAACTTTATCAGAATTATTATGGTGAAATTTTTTCTCCAAAACTCTCAACCAAAACTTTGAGTGGGTCATTTTGGCTTTTTCCAATTAATATTACGCTGAAATTACTTTGTTATTTGATGAAAAACAAATATCAGAAGGAGCCTCTTACACAGCCCAACAAAGATCTAGAAAAGTTAAATCTCCAAAAACCTATATAAGAGAAAATATTTTTGCTTGATAGACAAGAAATGTGACCCATTTTTGGCGTAAAATTTTGGTTGATAATTTCGGAGTGCGATATGCGTTGCGATATCAATTGAAAACAAGTTGTAATTCAATACTGTATTCTGAATATTGAATTTAGTTTTTTCTTTTCTTTTGTTTTGGTATTAGTTGCTGAGATCTAGAACAGTGTCGAAACTCTGAATCTCTCACTTAGTCTCAATGTCATCACAGACTGTGACCTTGAGTATACCATAAAAGTAATAAGTAAGCACCGTAGGTTGGTCGTACATACATAAACAATTACTGCTACTGCAGTAGCGGTATGACACACCCCCTCGGTAAAGGAAATAAATTATATAACATAAGTAGGATAATTTATTTAAAAAGAGTTCAATGTACTCAGTTCCCAAGAAAGTTGCTGGGTTAATTGACGGTTTAGTTTATAGAGTTTTCAGTTTTCTTCCAGCTCTATTTCCCAACTCGGGTTCCATTCCACTCCGTCATCTAGTGTAGCATACCCAAATTTCCGCATGAATAAGTGTCGTTCGAGCCGTCTTATTTTCGATTCCACCGGTCTATCGCTTCGTTCCTTGAAGTCTCTTAGTTGATTTCGATATTCCTGAAGTGCTGCTTTCAGGAGTACTCCCCCTGTCAGATTCTCTGATATCTCTTTAATTGAGTGTTTTATCGGGTCACCAAAGCGTTTCCGTTCCTTGTTTTTCGTTTGCCTGGAACTTCGTCTGATACCCGACTCTACGGTACTCGACTCGTCCGAGAATCCTTGTGGTGGCTCGAATGTCGTATTTGTCTCCAAAATTTGTTGTGGGTTTTGTCTAATTTCGTCTGCAACTCGCTGAACTCCTCGTTTTAATAATTGATCTGCATATTTTTCCCACTCGGACGGTGCTAAATTTCGATTGTGGAATGTGTCGATTATGTCCTCTGGAGGTGTCTGGGAGTCAATACATTTCAATTTCGACCTCTGTTTTGATTTAGGTGTAGAGCTTGTCTGAGTTTTGTGATCTAATGTTCCTGACTTTGAAGTAGATTGCTCCTGCTCCGGATCGGCTGCCGTCGCAGTTTGGCGTTTCCACTGTTGTTGCTTGTTTTGGTTTTTCTTTTCTTTCACTTTCTTCTCCGTCTTCTTTTTATCGCTTTCCTCTGTAGTTGAACTTGGACCCGCCAAATTTGGTTTTGCCCTCTTAATTGCCAAGTTCAGGCCTCCCCCTGCTTCCGTGTCGTTTGAAGTCACTACTGTTTGGCTCTTTTGGAAACGATCTATGGGATTCGTCGCATCTGCGATCTCCATGCCTCGTTGCAGTTCTTCATCGGACCCTAACTCCTCCAGTAACTCAGGGGAACTGATCCTTAGAAACTTTTTCGTAGGTTCCGCCGATGGACTTTTACTCGGGCTCCGCTGATTTTCCTGTGTCAGCACTGTTTTCGATTTTGCAATATCTGACTTCCGATAGATAGAGCCTGTAGACGTCTTGATCGTTGAGTCTGTTTCTGAAGCGATTTTCTCCTTTAATTGATTTGTGAGTGCTTGTCCACTTTTTTTTAGCGGGTCCTTTCTAAGTATTGTCTTAGGCGGGGATTTACATTGATCTTCAACTTTGTCTTCAATAAATCATTTGTCCCATGAGTATATCATCTCCTTTCGTAGATGAGGATTTAGTAGTCCAGTCTCGTCCACTAGTCGTCTAATATCGTTTTAGCCGCATCCCTTCTCTCGTTGTTCCAGCGGGCGTTTGCCTCCAACAGCTCCTTTAGGGCTTTAGCCCTCTCTTTATCCCTGTCCGATGTTAGTTGCTGCTTGTGCAGTGGGCTTGTATCCCTGCTGAGTTGTCCTTTGCGTACTATTTTGAGGTTCTCTCTTGATTGGTCAATTCTGCGTTTCAATTGGGAAGCCGTCAATGCTGAGCGTTCCAAGTGTTGTTTGTCTAAATAGTCAGAATTGTTTAAAAACCTATCCCTCACAATTTTAAATTCCGTTTTTGGTAGTCTGCCAAAATGCGCTTGAAATGGGGATGCTTGAATGGTTTTCTGCTTGTTCCACCGCAAATCTCTCATTATAATACTAAGACATAATTTGATCGATTTATTATTTTCTTCGCGCAACATCACCCCCAGTCTTCTTTTTATAGTTTGGATTGTACGTTCTACCAAACCACAGCCTCGGTGGTCCCCCACCGGACAGAATTTTTGCTCGATATTGAGTTCCGAACAAAATTTGTTAAGAGTTTTCCCTTTAAAGCCTGAAAAGTGATCCGAGCGAATTGGTTCAGGAATCCCATGTGTGTCGATATACGATCTCAAGAATTTTACTGAACACTTCCCACTTGTAGATTTCGTAACCTTCACCGATGGAAATTTTGAAAATCGATCTAAAGCTACTAAGAGGTAGATTTTTTTTCCTTTTTGATTTTCTATGGGCCCCGCGTAATCTAATTGTACTTCCTGTCCCGGCTGCGTGAGCAGTGGCAGTGGTTTTGACGCGTTTTTCGAAATAAGATATTTTACATTCTTACCGTATCTGGTACAGCAAATTCACAATGTCCTTATTCATATGCGGCCACCACAGGTATTGTGATGCTCCTAGCATAGCTTCTTGGCCTGGATGCCCTCGATGTATTCGTTTGAGAACAGCTTGTCTCAGTTGGACTGGGACCGCTAGCCGATTATTCACCAAAATGCAGTCGTCCTGCACTGCCATCTGTGACCACAGCGGGTTCGTATAAGGTCCCATTAGTTCGAAGCCTTGTTTGTCCCCTCTTTCTATCACTCGTCTAAGGCGGTCCATCCATGTGTCTTCGGTGGTTAATTCGGCCAACAGACTTTTGTCAAACAATTTTGCCAAATTATCCAGGGTCTCCTCTTGCTGCTGCTTCGGCAGTTTTAGTTTTCCCATTGTCTTCGGCGGTTCGATTGCACACACTTCTTCTTCACTCTCAGCCTCTTCTGTGGTCGTCAGGTCCATTTCTATGACCTGCACCTCGCTTAATTTTCTTTCCGCCGATGCGGTTGGTTTGTGTATCGCTGAACTTTGTCCATATTCTGAGCTGTCCCTGACCTCCTCTGTGTGTGCCAACATTTCTCTATTGGGTCCCCGTATGTTTTCTTCTCCGCCAATTAGTTGCCAGAGTGAAAAAAGTCTTTGATCTGCTTCTCGTTGTTGATCCGGTTCGAGCGGCCATTTCGCTCGTGATGCCTGTCTAGTTTCACTGTCGGAGCTATCCCTATTTTTACGGCCACCTCTTATGATTTTTTCTTGTTCGCTGAACTGTCTCTGTGATTTCCTCCTCTTCTGAAAGTTCGTTTGCATTTGTCATTGAGCGGTTCCACTTTGGGTCCAGTAGGTTCTCTTCTCGTTCGTCGTTACGCCATTCCTGTGGTGATTCCGACCACCAATCGTAGGATCTGTTTCCTGACATCTCGTTCCTTGAGTCTGTTTTTTTTCTTCTGAATTTCCGATGCTGATTTTTCTACGATTTTCGATTTATTTGAGACTGGCTGTTTGTTGAGTTGAGTTGACAAAAAAGTGATTGGTTTATGTTGAACTGCTGTGTTTAGCTGTTTTGTAGTCGTGGAAACTGTTTTCTCTCGTTCCGGTCGATCTTTGTTCGTTTTTGACCGATTTGGTTGCTATAGCAACCATTACTTGATGAATGTTTCTTTGCATTCCTTCTAGAACATTCTAGAACGTTTTCGTTCCGGTCAAGCGACCCAGTTTCTTTGAGCCTACTGTTCATGCAGTCTAATGCATCATGAAAGGAGTTTATTGTCGCCACTACAAACTTTTCGTCTAATTCTGATTCGGGCCAGGGATCATTGTAGGGATCACGCGATAAATAATCAACTATACCCATTTCCCTCCCCGGAATGTGAACTATTTTAAACTGATATGGCAATAACCGGTCAATCAACCGGGTCAAACGGGATTGATAGGTCTTATTTGACTTGTTACCATCTAATGCTGATGTAAGCGCCTTATGATCTGTTGCGATGATAAATGGTTTTCCCAAAAGGTAGTGTTTATATCTGTCTACTGCCCAAACAACTGCCAATAACTCCAGTTCATTTGTTGAATATTTTTTTTCTTGGGCATTCAGATATCGAGATGCGAATGAAAATGGAACCCACAGGCCTTATCATTTTGCTGTTCCAATGTAACCCCTAGCCCATCATGGCTCGCATCACATTTAACTCGTGTTTCTCGGGTAGCATCGTAATAATATACTTTTGTTATATTTGCCACACCTTCTTTTATAGTATTAAATACTACCGTGTGTTCATCCCCCCACTCAAACTTTTTGACCTGGAGTTTCATGTTTTTTAGTTTTTTCTTTTGATTTTCTTCTTTAAGAAAAGGTCTCAATTTCTCAGTCAGGCTTGCTGCGTTAGGTATAAATTTAGCTAAGTGATTTATACTTCCGAGAAATGACCTTAACTGCTTAAGCGATTTCGGCGGGTTCAGATTTACAATTGCTTCGGTTTTAGTGATCTTAGGTCTAACCCCTACTTCTGAGAGGTGATGACCTAACCAATTCACTTCTTGTTTGAAAAATTCACACTTTGATAATTTCAATGCCAAATTTTCCGCATCCAATTTCTTTAGTACTGCTTCCACCAGATTTCCATGTTCAATTTCATTTCCTTTTGACACAATAAGTATGTCATCCAGAAAACAGAACGTGTTTTTAGCGTGATTGATAGTCCTATCCATAGCCTTTTGAAATTCAGCTGGCATATCCGCTAAACCATAGAACCCTTTCAGAAATCTGTATGTTCCGGTTGCTTTCCCACCAACAATGTTAAAGTTGCATTGTTTAGCTGTATCGGCAGCCAATTTTAATTGACTGTACGCATAGTTCAAATCTAACACCGTGAAATATAGAGTACCATTTTTGTTTTCGGTAACAATTTGGCTCACCCCATCGATGAGTTCATCTACATTCGGCATTTGATATTTGTTTTTGAACAATTGTCTATTAATTGGTTTCGCGTCCATGGCCAACTTTATTGAGTCGTCTTTTGTTACTATTATCACAATCGGAGCGATAAAGCAATCACTTGTACATTTGTCGAGTGTTGTTATATGACCTTCTGTCAACAACTTCTCGATTTCTTTTTCAACTTTATCCTGTATGTGAATTGGGATTCTTCTCCCCTTTTCTTGAATTGGACATAGTGGATATTGAAATTTTCAACTTGCAATGTGATTTTTTGAAATTCCTTGTCTATCAAATAAATTTTTAAATTTAGTGAAAAATTTTTCTTTCCAACCTTCTGACTGCTCGCACATGAGCACGTCAAACCTGGTGAGTTCCTTTGGCGCTGGTTTTTGTGTAGTAACTATTCCCACTTGTCCTTGCAGGTCTAGTCCCATGATGCATCTGGTTTTACGTTCTGATACCAGAAAGTTAGCGCCTTTTACCTCCCAGCCTGCCGACCGAAGATTAGTCTTAAGGGCTCCCAGTATACTGATCGGCTGTTTGTTGTAATCAACGAATTTTGTTTGAAAGTTCAGTTTTCCTGACGGAATGAATCTTACTTTGCTTGATTTATCCATAATTTCCTTCGCCGTCGCCCAATTGAGAAATGAAACTGGACTTTCCGTGTCCACTGTTAGTTGTATTATTTGGCTGTCAATTCGTACCATGGCCTTTAGTGATTTTACTCGTTTCAATGTTGGATCTCGAATCGAATCTATTTTCTGAACTCGTATCATTTCAGCATTTGAATTGTTCCTCATGTCATTAATTCGATCTTTCACATATTTTGAAATTCTCTCGTTTTCCGGTTGATAGGTTTGTATTGACATAACTTCAAAATCACTACATGACTCAACACTTTCACTTATCTGATCACATTCCTCTACAGATCCTTCCGAGTCTTCCGCAACTTCGCTTACTTGTTGAGATCTGCACATTTTGCAAAGTGATTGGGTTTGCCACAGTTCTTACAAGTTTTTCCCATCGCTGCACAATTTTTTAGATGTCCTTGGTCGAATGTCCTTCCACATCTGTTACATGGTTTTGTTTTCATGTTGTGATTCTTGTTATTATTTTGTTTTTTGTTCGATTCCTTTCTGTTTTGATTCTTTGTTGTCCCTGACAAATTTCGAACTGCCATTACAGGTTCTTGTTTTATTCTCACACCCGAGGTGTAATTGTTACTTGATCCTCCTGTAGCCGCCGCATTTGTCTTTTGGAACGCCATTGTGGTTAACTTGCTATGTTAGCTTGCTTTACGAACTTTATCGCCCTTTTCAGAACCTCTTCCAGGTCTAAGGTCTCGAATGTCAGCGTGTCTTGCAACGTCATGTTCTTCATTTTTGAAATAAATAGATCACGGACTATTTCATTTTCCAATGTTCCCAGTTAGCGCTGCGTGAAATGATTCCAGAGATTCTCCAGATTCTTGCATTGTCGTAAATAGCTTGTATCTTCCATACGTTACACATTTCACCTTTTGAAACGAAACTTCTGCCAGTTCTGTAATTTCCCTGAACGTCATTTTCGATATTTCAGCATGTGGGTTCTTCTGTAGGAATCTTTTTTTCCTTCTGTACCCAAAGACAAAAATAATCTGGACACCAACTTCTTTTGTACTTCGTTGTAGAAAACATTGTGTCCGATTCGTGGGCCCCTTGTCCTTCTTTGTTCATTCTCCAACAATACTGCTAGTTTGTCTCTAAGGGTCCTCGCATTCCTTGCATCTTCATTCTCTCCTTCTCGGGGTGTTTCTGGTCGAGGTGGTGGTTCCTCTAGTATGTCTTTTGGGTCTTCCAAAAAAATCTCTGGGTTCACATTTTCTTTAACCGTAACCGCCATAAGAAATTGTTCGAACCAGATTTTGAACTGCCATGGAGGATCTAGATTCGCTGACGCCCAAAATACCGGGATTCCCATATCCGTTCTGTTATCTTGAGCTGCGAATCCTGCTGGCTGCGCCATGTGATATGCGTTGCGATATCAATTGAGAACAAGTTGTAATTCAATACTGTATTCTGAATATTGAATTTAGTTTTTTCTTTTCTTTTGTTTTGGTATTAGTTGCTGAGATCTAGAACAGTGTCGAAACTCTGAATCTCTCACTTAGTCTCAATGTCATCACACACTGTGACCTTGAGTATACCATAAAAGTAATAAGTAAGCACCGTAGGTTGGTCGCACATACATAAACAATTACTGCTACTGCAGTAGCGGTATGACACGGAGCAAAAATTGTCCCATATTAATTCTGAGAAAATTCTAAGCAACTTTTGTTCTGTTCACTTTTTGTCTAATCCTTGCTCAATTTGAGAAAAACGTGTTTGAAAATTCAGGTTTTGTTCGTTTCGTCCGGTTAATTTAAATCAGCACTGTATAAAAGAAAGGAACCTTCATTTAAAGTGCAAACAAAGAAATAGTCTTGAACTAATTTGATCTACCTTTTTCGGAAGAAACAGTAGAGTGCTTCACTAATTTCACAGCTCCTTTATTTTCAACCTGAGCAGCAGTAGTTGCATCATTTTCTGCCTTAGTCGAGTCATTTGAAGGAGATTCGATGGGCCTTCCAATAAGGTTGTCAGCGGCGGCCAAGAGATCGTCGATGTGCTGAAGATTAGCCTCGAAGTTGCAGCTTGAAACAGGCAGGCCAATAACCTGCTCCTCTTCGCGTTTGAAGACTGAAGAGTCGCCGCACTAAAAAATATTTACGGTTAACTATTTTATACACTTTTTGCGTAGCACTCAGTAGTGATGGTGCCCAGCAATCATATGGTTGCTGATTCAAATCTCAGGTGCGCTGCAATTTGCGAGGTGAGCGCTAGCAAGTAAGTCTTAGCTTAAGGGGCGCTGGATAAATGCACTCTCGTCAGCCTAAATAACCAACCACCGGATTAGGCCTCCGGGCTGGTTGACTAAAAAAAAGAAAATACACCAGCACCAGAATAAAATAAAAAACGCTCATATTATCCCAAGACTGATGGCAAAAAATCATGATTTCTCTGATTCTGACCTTGCTTTTATTCATAAACAAACAACATTGCACCTTACGATATGTAAACATGTGAAATTAAATAGTTAACGCTTTTTTTAAATCCACGATAGCCACAATTATTCTTACTAAGAAACGTGTGAAAAAATGCGATCAATCGAACCAATAAAAAATTTGAATGAAATTTCAATGAAATGCTCACAGCTGTTTGGCCGGTTGCAACTGTGGACTGCTGTTGTTTTACTTCCTCGTCGTCATCGCTCTGGTCGGAGTTGGCCCGTTCGAAGTAGTCATCAACCTCCTCTCCTCCGGATGAGTCCAGAAGAGGCTCATAGTGCACTTCACAAACAAAACAAAGCAACATCGTTACTAGCAAGCTGTGTGTCCGGAGGTCCGGATTTGGGTCTTATTTACGCCAACCGTTTTCGGCCGACAAATTCTATTATTTTTCCAAAAGTGCCAGTTGTGCCATTGAAGGCGAGCAGGCACTAAAAAAGCTCTCAGTAAAAATTATTAAAGGAATTTTCTTCCAAAAACTGCCTGCAGCGTAGAAAACTACGTCAAATATGGTCGTTCTGGGTTTTGAGAGAGCTCGAAAAGTTTTAAATAACGTACCTTAAAAAAAGCGCTCTTAACTTGGATAACAATTTTTCATTTTTACACTTCAAACTCAGCATTGATTACTTTCTATTCATCAATTCACCTTTAAAACTATTCTAAACAAACACTCCCTGGTTTACATAAAAAAGAACAACTATGAGCCCCAAAAAGAAATCATAGTCGCTTGAGATTTCTGACCGAAAACATTCAAGGCCTTCAAGATTGGTGCTTTATCAACTCGTAAATCCTGCAGAGAAACAACTGCAGCTTGCGAACAACTTCCCCCCTATGTTACCTTGTAAATAAATTCAAAAACCTATAAAAAAACTAACTCAGTGTTACGCATATCCAAAATTTGTAATTTGTATCATATCTGCCTTGGAAAAGTGCACAAAAAGTTAACAAGTTCCAAATAAATTATCACATTTTCCATCCTCAACCATCGCCTCTTCGGCGCAGCTATTGTTCTGATGCTTTTCGGCTGAAGCTAATTTAGAGCATTCTTCAGCCGTCTGTTCTCTGTTTTCCTGTTTCACAGCTGTAGTCTTTAGCTGTTTCTCTTTCTCTTTTGCCTTTGAGAGTTTCGGTGCCCAGGAACTTCCCGAAGAACCGAAAGACGAAGTTCGGAATCTAATCAAATGAAAACATATGAAAACATGTTACAGTCTGAAACACTGTTTTAATGTTATCATAAAGTCCCTGATCGCTTAGAGGAGTTTCGTTTACATAAGGACTTAAAGATCTCAAACTCTCGCACCAAATATGTCTGGGAAGAGACTTTTTTAGATGAGCCATTTAGGAGTTTTTGAGCTCTGCCGAAACCATAGATTAACCATATTTGAATTTCTGCGCCGCAAGCGATTATATTTTGAATTAGCTTACATTGGCGCCGGTGGTGCTTTAAGAAAAGTTTCAACGTTGGTCAGCCAGAGGACCTTTTGGAAAAATTTGGCGACCAGGATTGAGGTTGAAAGGGAGACAGTACCCCCAATCTGGTTGCTAAAATTTCCAGAGCCCTCCGGCTGACTCTAAAACTTTTTTAAAGCCTTCTTAGCCCAGAATAGGGGTACTTTGCCCCTTCAATCTTGGTCGCTAGATTTTTCAGCTGGATTAGCTCGCAGCTTAAGATAAAAAATCCTGAAATTTATTTTTGCACTTCGAGCTCAAAGCATAAACATCTGTCAGGAGGTGTTGTGCGGAAATTGTGCCAAAATTGCTGAACTTAATTCTGAATCTCACTTTGTGTGCCCCATTACTTCGTAGTGTTCATCGTGCTCATCGGGCGCTTCTTGAGTTTGGCGCCAACTATCCTTCTGGTTTTCCAGCTTGCGCTTCTCAGCTTCTTCTATCATGTCCAAGTTGACCATATACAGTCCTAATGATTCGACGCCCTGCAAAGCAACGAAATGCATTTTGGATTAGCAAGCAATTTTACAGACTAAATAGAGCAAAAGAATACTACAATTAAAAATACCACAAACATCAGGACAGAAAGGATTACGATAAAGTTCAAAAGACGTTCCAGAGTCAAATTAAAGAAACAAAAGTGAAAACATCGTGAGCGAAGGAAACAAAAATGAGAGAAAGTGCATATTTTCACAGAAAAAATCAAAGACATCATTTTAAAATTAAGTATCAATTCATTGTCAAATTTTTAATCCCAACAAATTCATCATTTAAATGTATAACTTCATAACAATGTAAATATGTGTATCGATTAATTATCTATCTACAAAAGAGCAAGAGTTGTAGTATTGCAAATGCAACACTAACTAATGGTTTAATCTAATTTTCTAACATTTTAAATATCCCTCCGATTTAAATAATTCTTTCAAGATTGGACTAACTTTTTTTCTGTTACATTTGGATAATGAAAACAAGTATGTCGCCAGTTAGACGGACTGGTTTACTGTTTTGCCTTAAAAAGCAGACAGCGCGGCGAGAAAGCCCCCAGTCCTTTTGCGATCCTAACAGAAGACTTTGAACTTTTAATTAAGTAAGGCATGTGCAAAAATAATTAATTGCCAATATCTTTTAAATTATTGATATTTAAAAAATCAATAAGTTGCAAGTGTCAATTTCATCATGAGTATGGAGAAGAGGGGTAAAATGAAGTTTGAAGTCCAGACTGCAGGTGCAGATTTGTCTCAGCCAAAGAGTTGAGAAATAAATCAACTTGAATCTTCAGAACTATTATTTTCCGCACTCGCTCAGTCGAGTTTAATTATTTTCCTTTTTTTATTTATCACAAGAACTGACAGTAGTAAGATTATAATGTTTTCCTTTACCTTAAATTTGTGTACCTTAACCTGAATACCCCAAACCTATTTTGGTATTTAAGACAGTTTTCCATCCATCTATAACTTATTTATATTTATTTAATCAAACTTTTATTTATCTGTTTATATAAATATCATTTTAACTCTAGAACCAGATCGACTATGATCTATGATGTAATTTAAACGAGACTTATGATGTTAGTTACTAATTGAAACAAAGGGATCTATCAATCTACCCCACTGTTTCTCTTAGTAAACCCTTTATGGCCGACCAACCCTTAATTTTTTCTAAAAGCCTCAATATGTACTAACTCTGAGCGGGTAGCACGCGCCAAAAAAACCATTTTTTTGGTCAAAATTGTTGAAAAAAAGCCTAAGAACGGGTTTTATGGCCTGCTTTTGCAAAAATTTGCTTGCGGCGCAGAAGATTTTGTCAAAAAGGGGTCTTCATAGTGTTCACCGAACATCAATTGAGTCGACCTAAAAAAAGGTGAACAAAATTTTCAAAAATTTTTTGCAAATCCGACCCCCCTCCGTCGAGAAAATCCTAGAGCCGCTCCTGCATAAATATAAGTAAAACACTAGAGCCAATCTTTTTATTACATGAAGCCGCAACTTCGCAAACACAGCGAGAAAGCGGCAAACGGGAGCTTGACATTGCACAAAAACATAAACTAGCCGCTGAATGCACGTTATGAGCGTAAACAAACAAGTCGAAGTATAACCAGCTAAAAAACTGCTGATCCGGCTAAAAAAAATCTTTCTATGCAATGAGCAAACGTTTTTAACGCAAACTATAAAAAGCCGAAAACTTGAATTAAAAGAACTCAGTTAGAAGTTAGAGCATAATAGGCGTATTCTAGCCAGCAACTTATTTTGTCAAACGTTTTTTGAATGTAAGAGTTTTTTATTATCGTAAAGCAACGTAAAATTTTAGTGCCCGCAAAACAACCTAAAATGATGTTTTGTTCTGAGCAATCTAGTCTGTTTTTTTTCAGCTGGTGTTAACTTGATCCTTTATTGCTAATATACTTGTACATAGACGAAATCATTGAATTTAGAATTCATTATGAGCCAACGAATTAAACTATACTATAAACTAAATTATAAAATCTAGGATAAAACACAGATGTCACTGAGCAGCGGCTAATCTTTAAAATTGTCATTCACAATCTTTCTCTGAAGCCATTAAGCTCAAAAATGAGGCTTGAGGTGAAATTGAAAAGCTAACATTTGAAAATGCACATCTGTGGGATTGGAATAGCTACGTGGCCTCAGCAAGAGGATGCGAACAAATAGCAACAAGAGTTCCAAAATTACGGTAAACAAAAACAGTTCAAATAAAGTCAGTACAGTACAATTATCAACAGGTGAGTTTTCAAGCAGCCACTAATTGGCAGAATTGCACGTTATTTTTCCGTTACTTTTCTTCTATTTTAGTTTCATTCCACTCACTAACTGCACACTTCTCTTCTCTTCTCTCGGCTCTGTTCTGTTCAGTTTGGTAGTTCACTTCTCTCCAAGTCCTTGAGCTTTTTGTCGATGTGGCGGATGTTGTCCCTCAGTATGGCCCACTCATAGGGGTGGATGCGCAGGCCATTCTTGGTTGATGGCGTCAACATTCCATTCTTACAGAAGTAATTCCGGATGTCCACATGATAAAGGCCCTTGAACCACTTCACCGTTAGAAACCTCTTCTTACTTAATATCAGTCGTCTCTCCTCATTCCACACAGAAGCAGAGGAACCAGCAGAGGGCGAGTTCTGCTTCTTCGCTTTGGGGGTGGAGGGCAGGGCTTGGTGAAAGTCAATTGGTGACCAATTAATTGCAATTAATTGGATGCAATTAATTGACTTCTTTGTTTTTCCAATTTTTGACTATTGACAAAATCCGCCAATTAATTGCAATTAATTGAAGGTTTGCAAACTTTGAAATTTATATGATTTTGTCTTTGAAATGTAACGCTATTACTGACTTCGTAAAAAGAAAAAGTGAACAAAGAAATCAGCTGACAGTGTTTATCAAGATTTACGATAATACGACAGAGTATTTTGCCGATGAACCTTGAAATGCAGCTGTTCCTGAATGTTAACAATCAATTTTGGTCGAAAACTGACGTTGCTAAAGCTATGAATGAGACCCAATTAATTGCAATTAATTGATAATTGACAAAACTTGAGCAAACAATTCAATTAATTGACAACCTTTTCAACTAATTGACTTTTTGTCTACCAATTGACTTTTACCAACTTCTGATGGGGGCTTCGTACCTGCTACCTCGAGAATTGGAGTCTAACACTCTGCGCTCTCGGACACCAACGCTTAACAACCGGCAAACACTAGTCACAAATAAAGCAGCTACATGTGCTAACAAATAGCTAATGCGAATTATCTTTAAGTGGCTCCAAATACAAATAGACACAATTTAACAAGTAATAGTTTGGTATATAACAAACTGAAGGCATCCACACTAACTTTGCATGTAACAAATTGCAAAGCACCCAGCCATATTATGTATAAACTATGCATTTCAAAAAATGCAAGATATAATGAGTTAGAAAATTTTTGAAACCACATTTCTATCATTGATGTTGTTTGAAACGATTAGCTTTTTTCGGTTCATTGGATTATTTCAAAGTGCATCAACTGTGTTATTTTATCACCATTCGAATGTGAAAGCACATTGCTCCTAACGCTCACACAATTACTTCCCGGCTTTAATCCTTTCATTTTGCATAAATTTGTGTTACGTCAATGTCACGGAACAATTATGCTAGCTTTGCGCATGGAAGTGCCATGTCGGCTGGTTTATGATGTGGCACCAAAAGTTGCGACCTGGGCCAGAAAAAAATGTTGTATGACAGTATATCACTACGTTGCACATATTTAATGATCTGCATTGTTGATGGTCGTCAACTACTCGCGCCGTGCCTAAATTATTTTAAATTTACTCCGATAACTTAATTGTCTCTTGAATCTGATGTGTGTGATTTACATATGAATTTGATTCATCCAGATTAAGTTGGAAAGTGAAACTCTGAAATTGACAATATTGACAGACATGCACCATATGATAACAACTAAATTCCAAAAAGTCCAGCCGGAAAAAATGCGAAACAGCCCCCTGAAATGACAAACTGATACCCTAGAAGGGATAACCCGAACTGAACGGCCACAGATAGGGCGAACAGAACCAAAGCGAAGAAACAACCTGAACTAAGCAATAGTCCCACAGAATGGACACAAGGTACCAACCACCACAAAGCGGAATCCTGATCAACAGTAATGCAAAGTAATGGTTTCAAACCATTACTTAACTGACAATCAGTCACAGGTATGTGGAAACTTATACACAGCTGTACAGCCCTTGTGCAGAGCTCACGACTAAGGGTTCTGGCAGTCCACGAAAGCCTTAACCGCAGGTGGTCCAATTGCAACGCAGAACATCACAGCGAATAATACCAGTGATTACTCAGCATCATTACCAAAACTTAAAGACTAGGAATCCTCAAACGGAGCCCTAGAAAGAGGATCCTAGAACGAGAGCAACCAATCGTCGGCAGAATCGCGAGGCACCCCATCGTCGGCAGAATCTCAAGGCACCCTATCGTAGACAGAATCTGAAGGTACCCCGTCATCGGCAGAATCTCGAGGCACCCCATCATCGGCAGAATCTCGAGGTAACTCATCGTCGGCAAAGTCTAGAGGTACACATCCTAGCCAAAATCCCCAGGCTAAGACAAAATTTAACGTCAGTTTCAATAATCAGGCACTAATCACTTGAAACGTGTCTTAACCAAATTTATGCTGTAATTTAAACACTCATTTTTTGCACTCTTAAAACGTATAGATGTACTAAAACCTTCGTGCTAATGATCGAGTTAAAAATTAATAAAACTTTGCAACCTCAGACATGAACTGTGTACTCTCATTTTGTTAATTTAGTAATTGTTAATCCTCGGGGTACCAGATAGTGTTTTACGTTTAGTTTTCCATAAAAAAATTGAGCACCAAAATTGTTGGCACTCAAAATTTTTTTAGCCCAAAAATTGTTGCCCTAGTTTTTCAAAAGCCCATTTTTATCCTTAGCACTTTCTTAAACCCAAAATTCAAAGAATTTAATGCTAATATTTCAACCAAAAATTGCTTATCGGAAATTTAAAAATCTTTAAATTTCAGTTCAAAGCTGAATTCCCAAAAGTTTTCAGCTCAATAAGATTCCAAAAAACTAACAAACGTTTCACAGCTTTGTCATTAGCTATAACTTACCGTTTCTTTTACTAAATGAGCTCTAGCTCAACATTAAACAATTAATTTCCAAGATAACGCTACTAAGAAACGTACAACTATATAATTTCAGTAAACCATTGGAGAGCTCGATAAACTTAAAAGAAATCGGAAAAAGATAGCGATCGCTGCCATCTGAGCAAGTAAAATCTTCTCAAATCTCAAAGATAACTGTTATACTGAAACGCTATTTGTTTGACTACTTTTACCATGTCGATGATCATCATGGATTGTAATTTAGCACAGAGTTATAAGCATGTGCTGTAAAAAAAAAACTGAAATTCTAATCATTTTCCATTCAAGCATGGTATGCTTTTCGGATTGGTAGTTAAATAGCTCACCAAGTCCGCCACTTGATCCGTCAGCATTTCACCCGAGTAGCTGCAAATGAAAGCACCCTTAGGAATATGGTCTCTACATCTGACTCCGAATCCCTTCAGCTGGGTTTTGAACAGTTCCAAGCGGTGTCTGACGCCCAGTTGCACAACTCTATTGTGGCACAGATCCTTCCGACCATCAGCTGCACAAGCGCAATTCATGTTGCACTCATAGACACTGTAAGCAAACAAAATGGAAGTGTTGCACTCTGCAATATCCTATTATTTAACTGATGAAATGAAGTGTAAGCGTAAAATTTTTTACAGCGCAAAAAAGATGATTTTATATTCAAAAAGTTTAGAAGAATCGAAAAGGAAAACTTTAGAGAAAAATCCTGAAAAAACACGTTGAGAAACAGTGTTATTAGTAAATCATATGTCGTGAGCTTCAATTTAGATTAAGGCTTAAAGTAAAATTAAATCTTTTAAACACTCAAGAAAGTCTTATTTGTCTGACCCGAAGTAGTGTGGCGCGGACAATCTGCGCTGTTCGTATCCTGCAGTATCTTCTTCTGGGAAGTCCCTGTCGCCTTTAGAAGCCTCTACTGTCAGCTGACAACAAGCACACTTTGCCACGTCTACGCAGTTGTCAGTACAGTCACAGCACACGAGGAATTCCGGGTCATTGTTTATCATGGCCCTGTAAAAAGTTGGCTAAATTCAACTCCCTTTTGTTCCCCTAAATTTGCGCACAGAAAGGCATAATATTTAAGAGAAATCCCAAGATTTTATACTACTTCCGATTTTATCATCTAAACTTTAAAAACCAACCTTTGAAAAAGAAACGATAATACAGAATTTAACAAATATATTGTTAAAGTAGCCTCGTTTGTACAACTGAAACGCATTTTACAGTTATTTGAGAAACCATTGAGACACTATTCAGAAGAGCGATTATTAAACAACTAATTTTACCACTAATTTGAGCGACTATCAAATGTGTAATAACTCACCCAACATCTGCGCTCCAAAGATTTTCCAGAATATACTTGTCGAAAATGGGCACGGTACATGAACTGCGTTTTTCAATGTCATTAACCGCTCTTATCGGAAGCGTTTCCACTCCATCCGAAACATCATCTGACACTACGGTACACTTCAACAGGTCAGTAGACTCGAAAAGATCATACAGCTCGGGGTCAAATGAAAAGCAATCAATTGGTAACTTCATTTCAGTCTGACTCAAATACATTCCAATCTCTTCAGGGTTTCGTAGCATAAGACCACAGGGTGTTTTATAGGTTACTTTTTCACTTTCCCAGCAGGCATACGGATCGAACTTCAAAACTTCTTCGTCAAAGAATTCAGCTTCACATAGAATTATTCTCTGAAAGCCATTTCTGATAGGTACGAGCAGCAAAGATTCCGAAGTATTGGAGAAAATTTTATCGAACTTGGAGATGCAACTAGGCGAACACACTAAGTGTTTTTCAAATAAATTCTCCTCAAATGGAAGAAGTGAATTGTAGACAAGTGCTCTTGCTTGAACCAGGGTCAGCTGGTTGTTATTTAAATCACTCGCTTCAGTTCCGGATGTTACTTCAACAAGAGTTTTACATTCTGTTCCAGAAGCTAACTCAACCAGAGTTCTGCACTCTGAAGTATCGTCGGCTGATTTCTGCTTCGACTTGGTAAACACTGTGCTACATACACTATACGTTCGTTCGCTAGCAGCGTCTGGTGTCAGCGTCGATACCACGTGTGTGTATTCGGACTCTTGGCCACCTTTGAAGAGCAAAAACTGATCCAGCGAATCGTCTAGAAGTCTTCTACCGAAGTTCCCATTGTGTTGATCAGTTGAGTTAGAGAAAGAATCCGTAGTGACATTTTGGAATCCTACAGGTTTGTTATTTTGAACTTGAATGTTATCATTCGACGATACACCAAATCTGTCGGATCTTGGTCTTGAGTAATCACTAATAGCCATAGATATTCCATTTCCAAATTGCCAGCGGCGGCTTGAAAAGTCAGGTACATTGAAGTAACCATTATTGTAACTGTTGTTGTTACTTGCTAGATGTCGATTTGAGAACATATTCAGTGGAACAAAAGGGAGTTGCAAGTTGTTTACGCCAGGTATGATACTGATTGGAGGAGGCCTGCTCCTCATGATGCGATTGATCTTCTCTTGGACAATTTTTATGCAAAGAGACCCGTTGAAGATCCACTCTGTGCTCATATCAAGGGAGTTCATGTACATGACTTTGATTAGACTGCAATCGACGGCTTTGATCATAGCAGTGTACCTATAGATAAACATTTAGCTCAAACGAAATCCGCAATCATTTAGCAGCCTCCCTATAATAACTAAATAACTTGTGTTAACATGTCATGGCTAGTAAAATGCTTTGGTTTTTCATTCTCAAAGTACGTAAAATTACCTGAAACTATCAATCGAAAAAGAACCAGTTTATTTGCGATTTTAAAATTTATGGCCATGCTTTAGTGTATTCACTCAAATCATTTGAAGTCTGACAGGTACGAAGCAGAGAATAAGTATTGTTACCAAAAAGACTGATCCATGATGACAATTGCGAATTATCAGTTCATGAGAGATTAAAATGACCAGACTGTGGCCTCTACTTACGAGCAGTTGTCTTTCACAATTTCCAGCATGGAGTCACACCTAGTCTGGTTCTCATGCAGACGTACTCTATCCGGCCAAAAGTGGAAGAAAGTTTTGAGGAAATGCCTTCCCTCTTCACTTTTGCACTCAGACCACACTTGGTGCATCGGTTTTTGCTCTGCGAATAAATGGAAGAGACATCCGTCTGCAACGTAGGCGGCTTCTCCGTTATCCAGGTAAACAAGAAATCTAGAACCACTTTCGAACTTTATTCTTCGATCATCGCCAAAGAGTGCCCGGTTTGACACAATGTGCAACCATACGTCGAATCATGCATGGTCCCATAAAAGCCATAGCGACTTAATTTTATGTAAGCACAAGACATACATCCAAATCCATACAAATATTATATGGATGTATGATTCAGCATTATCCTCTATGGTGGGTAGCGCAGGTGCTTTAGCAAACCTAAGACAGAAGGAGTAAAAAGATAACAAAGCTTGGCTTAAGTATAAAGAGAGTGACAAAATCTATCTGATCAGTTTTCAAAAAACAGTCCAAAATTAACCAACCACAGTCACCAGTAGCACATAACAAATCTTTCAACCAAACTAATTCATACAAAGAAAAGTTCGAAATGAAAAAAAATAGACAGAGGCGAAGCTGGAAAGACAGTTGGCCAAGTGCCAATGAAATAAAAAAAAACGGAAAAAATGATTGAATTTTTGAAAGAGAAACCGGAGAAGAATTCATTGACATTTTCTAACTACGGTCTGCCCAGCTTCGCCTCTGTCGTTTTGAGTTTTTATTTTATATATTTTTCCTTTGCATGATTAATTTAGTTGAAAAAATATGTGCTACTGATGACTGATTGTTTAATTTTGGACAGTTTGTTTGTAATTTGATCAGATAAACTTTGCCACTCGGTTCACACTCCAGCCAAACTTTGGCATCTCTTGACTCCAACTGTACAACGTTTGATGTCCTACGGGCATTTTGTGAGGTACTGAATGTTCTGAATGTTCTGAAATTCTCAAAAAATCCAACTTTGAAAGATGAAACTTTGACAAGAACCTTTAACATAAATTTTAATCTTAAACCTCCCTAGCGAAAAGTGCTTGCCTCATATCTAGTTTAACTGATGTCTCAGCCGGATCAACTCGCACTAATTGGAATTGGAGCGAGCAGAATTTATTACAAGTTGATTATTTTCAAGCCTCCGTAACTCGACAGAAAATTATCACAGAAAAGGTAAAATATGATTTAGAGTTTAAAATCAAGGCATTAATCTTTGAGATGACAAAAAATTTCGCCAGAAAATATTAATTTAGAAAGTCAAATATGTTTGAATAGAAAAGAAATTCACAAAGCGCAAACATTCTGTCACTTTCTTCAATCGGAAATTGGATCAAAAACGCTGAAACACGAAAAAACGTGTATAAAAACTCATCAACAGCTAAATTTTGTAGGCCAAGCTCATCATCAATAGATTTTGATAGCTAAAAACAGGGGTTTCCTCATAGTAGTAGAATGGAATCACAAAGTTAAACAAAGAGGCGAAGCTTCACTTCGCAAACACTAGCGAAAATACGACAAAAAGTATTTCTAGAATGTGCAATAAGAAAAAATAAAAATGAGCCTCGAATTGGCAAAACTCGGCTAGGTCTAAAATTCGATCTGCGACCTACTGCAATCAAGAGCTTTGAGTCTCACGCAACAACCACTCAGCCACGCACGCGTAACCACCAACAAACACTAGTCACGAATAGAAACAGCTACATGTGCAAATAAACTGCCAATGCCATTCAGCAAAAGTGGCACCAAGTACAATTAGACACAATTTTGTAAAAAAAATGAATATAGCAAACTGAAGGCATTCACAGTAACTTTGCATGTAACAAATCGCAAAGCATAAAGCCACATTATGTATAAATTACGCATTTCAAAAAATTGCCAGAAATATTTAGTTGGAAAGTTTTTGAAATCGAGTTTTTATGGTTGTTATGTTGTTTGAAACAATTAACTTTTTTTCGGTTCATTTGATGAATTAAAAATGCATTATTTGTGTTAAGATTCAGAGTTAGAGCAAGTAGGACTAGGGGATAGAGGTTTGAGAGTTATCTGAGGTTTCAACTGAGGAGAGAGAAGAGATACTGATTGTTGAAGAATGAATTGAGATTGTGTTTATAAAATGACACGACAAACTGAGCATCAAATAGTACCAGTTAATTAATTACCAGTTAATTAATTAGTTTATCAAATACCAGCAGACCAGTTGACCTTGTCTGAGTGCATTGAGTTTTATACCAGTTGACCTTTAATTAGGTTTCTATTGCTCAAGTCTGACCTTGAGTTTGGTCTGGTATTTCACCAGTCTGGCATTGAGCTCGTCTGTCCTCAACACCCCCACTCAGGCTGAATTGGCTTTGTCCAATGTCAGGCTGCAACCCATCAGCGTTCGACGATGTTGATCCACCTTTGCCTTGCTCAGGGATTTCGTCAACAAGTCAGCCTCCATGTTTTCGGTTGGACAGTACTCGAGCGCAAATGTTCCATCCTCGACCCGCTCTCGGACAAAGTGATACTTGACATCAATGTGCTTTGTACGCTTCTGCATTACGGGATTTTTGCACATCTTGATGCAGCTCTGGTTGTCCTCGTTGATCACAGTTGGACCATCACACGTCATATCCATCTCATTGAGTAGGGATCGTAAGTAGAGGCCTTCCTGAACAGCCGCTGCCATTGCTTGATACTCAGCTTCGCTGGTAGATATTGCTGCAGTAGGTTGCTTCTTGGTACTCCAGCTGATTGCTGCTCCTGACCGCTGCACATGAAAACTGTAGCCTGTTGTTGACCTTCTGTCATCAACGTCACCAGCCCAGTCAGCATCTGCTGAACCATAAAGGTTGAACCCATCAGGATCTTTGATGTAGCACAGCTCCAGATCTTTGGTTCCTTTCAGGTATCGCAGAACTCTCTTAGCAGCCACCCAGTGTGTTCTCCCAGGATTCTCCAGAAACCGTGAAAGTTGAGTCACAGTAGCTAGGATGTCTGGCCTCGTTTGCTTGGCTATGTACAATAACGAGCCCACTATGCCTCTGTAGTCCTCACGCTGCATTGCCACTGCTTTTTCTGAGCCCGCTCCAGGGCAGTCCTTCTTCGTCAACTGAGTGCTGATATCAGCTGGTGTCCCTACTGGTTTGCAGTCAGCCAACCCAAAGCGCTCCAAGCAGTCTTCAATGTAGCGAGACTGATTCACAGTGACAGAACCAGGTGCCCGTTTGACCTGCATTTTCAAAAACCAGGCTAATGGACCGCGATCATCCATCTTGAATCGGTCAGTGAATCGGTCCCTCACCCTGTCAACTTCTGCTTGCAGTTTGCAGCCAATGATGATATCATCCACCCATACTAGAACATAGATCATAGCATCATCCATTCCCCTCATCGTGAACAAACAGAAGTCATTGGTGCTTCGAGTGAAACCAGTCTCCAGAAGAAACGTGCTCAGCGTCTGGTACCAGTCCCTTCCTGCCTGCTTCAGCCCATAGATACTGCGTTGTAGCAAACACACTTGGTTGTCCCCGCTGCTGAACCCCTCGGGCTGTTCCATATACACAGTTTCTGTTAACGGCGAGTTGAGGAAGGCTGACTTCACGTCCATCTGATGAAGTACAAGATCATCTTGCGCTCCCAAAGCCAGTAGTATTCTCTTTGTTTCTGGTTTACAGGTTGGCGCAAAGGTCTCATTGAAGTCCAGTCCTTCCACTTGCATAAAACCCTTCACCACGTATCTGGCTTTAAACCGCTCCACTTGTCCCATTGCATCTCTCTTCACAGCAAGCACCCAGCGTCCAGGAATGACCTTGCGAGAATTTGGTCTATCAACAAGTGTCCAGGTGCCCATTGCCTTCAGTGACTGCACCTCCAAAGCCATAGCTGCTAGCCACTGCTCCCTTTCTGGTCCAGATACTGCTTCCAAGTAGCTTCTTGGCTCTTGTGCTATCACTGAAGCATGAGTGTAAGCCAGTCCGTATCGGATGGGAGGGTTCCGCGTTCTAGTTGACCGCTGCTCTGGAATCTCTGTTGGCCTCTGCTCTGGAGGCTCTGTGGAAGGTGGTTCCAATTCTTCAGTCTCGACTGGGTCATCTTCCGTAACCCCCACTGAAGCTGCTGCTCCACTATCATTCGCTTTATTGGTAGACTCAGTGATGGTCTTCGTGCTAGTTTCCTCTACATCAAGGCATCCCTCGATTGATAGACCCAGTGTTTGTGACTGCTCACTGTCTACCAGAAAGTCGTCTGGAATGATGTCTTCATTGAACGTCACGCTTCTTGCTCGTACCACTCGCTTTGTCTCCAGGTCCATCAGCAAGTAGGCTTTGCTCTCCTCGTCATAACCAATGAACTTGCTCTTCTTGCCTTTCGGATCCAGTTTCCGCCGGTTTCCTCTGTCCAGGTAGTACGCCAGGCATCCGAACACTCGCAGGTAGTTGACTTTCGATGGCTTCCCATAATGCATCTCCATTGATGAAATGCGATGCTCATTGCTGGATGTAGGACACAAGTTGCGAACCCTGACTGCCGTTGACATTGCTCGTACCCAGAACATCTTTGAGAGCTTTGCATCGGCCAGTAGACATCGAGTCATCTCAGTTATCACCCTGTTGTACCTCTCTGCCACGCCATTCTGTTGCGGAGTATTAGGTACTGTAAACTCCTGTTTCACCTGCATTTCTCTACAGAACATCCGAAAAGCATTCGACGAATACTCACCTCCGTTGTCAGTTCTCAAGCACTTCGGTGTTCCGTGCTCAGCTACAAAGTCTTTGAACTTCGAAAGAGTATCGCTCTTCTTAACCAGGTACTTGACCACTGCCAGACGGCTGAAGTCATCAATGAAGCTCACGGCATAGCGCGCTCCATGCATGCTCGCAACTTCAAATGGTCCCTGGATGTCGCTGAAGACCCGCTGCCCCACTGCAGTTGCCCTGTTCTCTGTCTTCTTTGGCATTGCTACTTCGTGCATCTTCGAAGCTGTGCACACTTCGCAGAACCCTAGCTCGCCGACATCAACAACTGATATTAGATCATGCTTGTTGAGATGCCCCAGCCTTCGGTGCCACAGCATTGCACTACTTGTCTCCATCTTCGCTTTCGTAGCTAGAGTCATCGCGTTCCTCTTGAACTTGCACTCCAGGAAGAAAAGCTTGCCGCGCTGCTTCACTGGTAGCCGTCGACCATCCGGTGCCACAAGATGAGAAGAGTCTGATGTAAAGCTGAAACTAGACCCTCTAGCTATTGCTGAGCTCACACTCATCAGATTCACGTTGTAGCTCGGCACAAACAGCACATTGTGGAAAGTGTAGCTCCTCGTCACATCTTGACAGTCTCGTATGTCCACTTCCACCGAGCCTATGCCCTCAATCTTTGATATTGTACCGTTCGGATTCTCAACTGTTGTCCCCTCATCCCATTTCTCAAAGCTTGAGAAGACAGCCTTGTCGCGCACTACATGATCGGTGCATCCCGTATCCACAATGAGATCATCTCCCTTCATTGAGGTTGTTGCACAACAACTGAAGAACCCTGTCTTTGCCTGCTTGCAGTCCCTTGCAAAGTGTCCTTGTTGTCCACACTTGAAGCACCCTTGCTTCCTTGAAGTTGGACCACTTGCTTCATTCGAGCCACTGCCTCGAGCACCAGATTGACCACTGTCACTTCTGGATCTGCAATCTCTTGCCAAATGACCCTTCTGACCGCACACAAAACAGCCACCACCCGACGCTCCTTTCTTCTTCCTCACAGCTTGCATAGCTATGTGTCCATTCCCAGTCTTCTCTCCACATCGAGCTCGTCTCGAGTCATCATAGTTCCTCAACCTCGTTCTCAGCTCTGTAAAAGTCTTGGCCGGCTGGAAGCTCTCCTGCACCACGAAATGCTCAAAGCTGTCAGGCAGTCCGTTGATCACGAGCGCATTGAAGAGTGTGTCCGTAATTGCTTCCCCAGCTTCACTCAGCCGCGTCATCAGCTCTTGACTTCGAACGAAGTAGTCATCGAGATCCTCCTCTGATCCTAGGCGCAGCTTCGCAAGCTGGCCTACTAGACTGACCACTGTAGGCCTCTCCACACTGCAAAACTTCTCTTGCAGCAGTCTCCAGGCCTTCGTCCCATCGCCATAGCCATCCGCAGCCACGCAGTCGTTCTTGATGTACATCAGTGTGGTGTTGTTCAGGACCAGAGCTAGATGTGACCACACTGTGTTTCGGTTGTCTTTCTTCTGCTGGATCAGCACAGCTCGCTCCTGCATCTTGGTGTTGTACGCCGTCATCTGGTCAGCATTCGGATTCTCAGGTAGCGTAGGTTCAGCTTCTGGTAGATCGTCATTGCCCATCACAGTCCTGAACAGGCCTTTGGTATGCATCAGTGCCACAAACTTCGTCGACCAAGCTGGAAAATCTTCAGACTTTCCACTGAATCCAGCCAGTTTCAAGTCCATCTCTGCTTTGCTAAAGGCTAGATAAAAGCTAAAAAAAACTCTGACAGAAATCAAATAATTATTAAATCAAAAAGTTTAGAAATCTGGGCCCATAACCTGTTAAGATTCAGAGTTAGAGCAAGTAGGACTAGGGGATAGAGGTTTGAGAGTTATCTGAGGTTTCAACTGAGGAGAGAGAAGAGATACTGATTGTTGAAGAATGAATTGAGATTGTGTTTATAAAATGACACGACAAACTGAGCATCAAATAGTACCAGTTAATTAATTACCAGTTAATTAATTAGTTTATCAAATACCAGCAGACCAGTTGACCTTGTCTGAGTGCATTGAGTTTTATACCAGTTGACCTTTAATTAGGTTTCTATTGCTCAAGTCTGACCTTGAGTTTGGTCTGGTATTTCACCAGTCTGGCATTGAGCTCGTCTGTCCTCAACAATTTGCGTCGATTTATTACTATTCGAACGCCAAAGCACATGCTATCAAAAAGCTGTAAAGGTGCCCAAAAAGTGTCATCAATATTTGCAACTTAGATTAGAAAAAAAAAGAAGTTTCTTAATAATACGCTAAGCTGACGCTATTGTAATTAGCCAATCAGAATTCCGTATTCAAAAATTTGAAAGAAAATATGAACCGTTTGGGAACGTAGAAACATTTCGAACTGTTGAAAATTATTTCTGTTATGCCAGTAACCCCCGAAAAACATCCACAATCTTTTTACTACTACACAACCATCTATTTACCTTTCCCTTGTGTATTCAGAGGGCAGTTCCATTATAACGCCAGTTGACAATTCACTCCGAGAAGAAGTCGACAAATCACTGGCAGGTCCTTCATCCGCTCTTCTGTCTACTTTAGCTAGACCTCTGAAGCCCACTCTGAATGAGTCACGGTCACAGCTGCAGTTTAGAGCCACTTGGGAGGAGACTACAGTTCCCTTTTCAAAAGGGGGCATCCGCAATGTCACCTCGTAGCGACACTAAAAATAAAATTCTAATAAACAAAGGCGAAGCTGTACTTTCCAAACACAAGCAAAAAATGACAAGATGGAGCTTTAAAATTGCAAGAAAATGCAAAAAGAATTTAATCAGCTTTGAAAAATAAAGCCACCATACACCAGCCGCCAATAAAGCGGATGAAACAGATGCGGATAAAACAAATAACAAATGCAGTACACGGAAAATGAAATAGAGCACTTCTGCTGAGACGATTTATGCGAAGTCAGTTGAAAAAATGTGGACTCGTTATGCGTAAACAGGCAAACTAAGGAACAAATGTGAATGTTGAGTCCCTAAAATGTAGATGATTCCCTGAAGAAAATGTCTGTTTCCGAATATGCTCACCCATACGCCCCCGAGGTTCGCCGTAGACCATCATCAAACTTCCTGGATAATTTTGGCAACAAATATGGATGTCAAAAACAATTTGGACATATTTTAGTTCTGCCCCTACCCCATCCGAATGAATACTCGAACTTTGAAATCATTCAACTTTTATTACTTAGTGACGTACAGTGCTGATTTAAATTAACCGGACAAAACGTGTTAAACTTGAAATTTAAAACGCGTTTTTCTCAAATTGGGTTGAGTTTAGGAGAAAAATTATGAGGACAAAACTTACTTAAAATTTTAGCAGAATTATTATGGTGTAATTTTTTTTGCGAAATTCGGGCCCAAAATTTTACCCCAAAAATGAGTCATTTTGGCTTTTCTTAGTTAATTAAAAATTACGCCAAAAGTACCCATTCGATCACAGCCATAATTATATCAAAGTGAGCCCCTTACGTAGCCCAATAAACTTTAAGAAGGGTATATTCTCCAAAACATTGTATAAATTAATTTATTTTTGCTTGATAGACAAAAAAGGTCGTTTTTACTATATAAAATACCAATTTTTTATTTAAAAACAATTTTTAAACGGTTTGCAATTTTTTTTGGAGAATATACCCTTCTTAAAGTTTATTGGGCTACGTAAGGGGCTCACTTTGATATAATTATGGCTGTGATCGAATGGGTACTTTTGGCGTAATTTTTAATTAACTAAGAAAAGCCAAAATGACTCATTTTTGGGGTAAAATTTTGGGCCCGAATTTCGCAAAACAAATTACACCATAATAATTCTGCTAAAATTTTAAGCAAGTTTTGTCCTCATAATTTTTCTCCTAAACTCAACCCAATTTGAGAAAAACGCGTTTTAAATTTCAAGTTTAACACGTTTTGTCCGGTTAATTTAAATCAGCACTGTATAGCGGAAAAGATTGAAATATTGAGATCTGCCACCCTCTGGTCTTACTGGATCATTGTCTGGATCGAGAGGTGAGACAAGTGAGTTAAGCACAGCCCTTTCCCAACTGCTGCTTTTGTTGCGCCATGCAAACACACTGCTACCACTTCTTACCTCAATTCCCCTGAAACAATCTCCAAATTAAACTCATTACTCGTCAATTCATTCACTTATTTTACTTTGCTTTAACTTGCAGGGTTCTATGTCCGCCCCTTCTTGAACTCAGAGGTGTAGCAATTATCATAATCAATATTTCTGTTTCTGTTTTCGTTTTTGACTTCAAAAACGTTTAAGGTAGTTTTTTTACTCAGTTCAATTCATTTATTGCTCAGACCATTGAAACTGTCGGAATAATGTATTCGGGTGTGTTTTACTTTTTTTGTTTCCCCAAATGAGGATTTGGGGGAAGGGCAAGTGGAACTTCTGGACAGATTCAGGAGTCAAGCAAGCAAAACTTTTTCATTTTTTGACTTTTTCAAGATTTAACCTGGATGGAAACTTTCTAAAATTAAAAGATGCCAGCTAATACTAAAGTTTTTTCTTGAAACAAAAAACATCTTGAAGTTTAGCAAAAAAACCTAAATTTCAAGCAATTCACCTCGCATCCTATAAAAATCTAAAATTTTTTGATAATCGAATTTTTGAAAAGAAAAATTTCAATCAAATATTCTTCGACATTTACAAATAAAATTGAAACACCAAAATAAAAATAAATTTATATAATTGCCCGGTTTTTTCAACACTCTTTTTCTTGATTTCCAAAATTAGCTCTGATTAGTTCTTCACTCATTCTAATTACTAGATCTGATTTGCAAATTATTAATTGTATTACATTAACTTACTTATTCCACTAGCAAAACGTTTGGTCGGTATTCACTGATTCATTCATCTAAAAACATCACTTACCCAAATTTCTAAATACTTACCGAAAATAAATAAATACTGAAAAAAAAAATTCAATGCAATTATCTCTAGCCATAAACTATTAACATTTGAGGAATTTGACAAACTAATAGAAAAGCACTTCATAAAGTTTATGCAAATCTGTACGACCAGAAGGGGTACTACAGAATGTTTATCAGCATCATCGATCAATCTGAGGGAAGGGCAAGTGGAACTTCTGGATAGATTCAGGAGTCAAGCAAGCAAAACGCCAACAGCAGGAACCCAATTAAACACAAGTTTGAGTCTTTCAAATTTCCAGAGAATACAAAAATTGTTTGTGGGTTCTCGTATCACAGCTAGAATCAGAACAGACACTATACCCAAAGACAGGATAGTCCATTCATACATGGGCAGTAGCACAGAGGAAAACTAAGAGTGCTAAATAAATATCCGAGCTCGGAGCTAAAGGGCGTAACAACACAGGATGGCACTAATTCTTTTTTAAAAGGAAATTTGCAAATTGTAATGAGTTCTCGACAAAATTTGAGGAAGATAGAAATATTCAAGCCAAAATTTACACTGGAAACATGGCGTAATCTGGAAAATTTAGAGGCAAACAAAAATGAGGACTTGTATAATGAAAAAAATCAACTCTACGCGGCTTTATATCGGGTTATCAGGTGCTCAAACTAAATACAATGAGTTAGGACTGGAGTGTAACTCATAGAGTAATTTCGGATAGGGTACACCGTCTGCTCCTCACGCTATCTTATTTTCGGCCGGATAGATTCGTGCAACTTCTTAGTCTAATACCGATCCTAATCTTACTCTTATACTATCTAGTCTCAGGTTGTTTAACTAGTCTCTGCTAGGCTCAATAGATCTAGGGTATAATGGTTTATTGCGGCTGCTGAAGTGCTCGGGAGAGTCCAACTAATTTCTAAGTTAAATTCAAATCTCTCTGGTGCTGAAATTACAAGTAACTTCAGCACTTACAAATAAGTGGGTTGTTAGTTAGATGGATCATGATTGGTTAATATTAAATACTTTACATTGGTAAAACATTTAATTTATCCAATCATAAAATATAGTTTAGATCAGGTTCCACCCATCCGGGTTTTACAGAGTTTTTTAGAACAGTTCTTTTGTAGTTCAAGGATGGATGATGGACGTTGGTATTTGGCGAACATCATTTTTCTTTTGTTTCCTTTTTGTTAAGGAAGTTCCAGGGATCTGGAATTGAGGACACAAGACGTTGTGTTCTTCTTGTGACAACGACTGAGTCTCTGCAACAGCATCAATTCTGGTTTCAGAATGGTTGGCTATGTCAGGTTTTTCTGTTCTTCGGAGAGAACTTCTTTTGTGTTTGATCTAGCTCGGGAATGGCGTGGAGATTGTGCGTGGAGGGGATGCCTGGTTACTCGGATCTGTACGTATACTTGAACATCGAGGTGGTCATTGGTCTAGTTCAATGAAGTCCTTTTCTGCGAGGTCAAGTCGTACTCTAAATCCTTTGAGTTGTGATTGTGAGCGGCATATCGATTATAGTTGGTCATTCTCTCTCGAGTGTAGTGAGGTCGTCTTGTCTTTTGATGTTCGTCCTTGGTGTTGTATTCTGATCTATATATTGCATCATGTGATTTTACATTTTATAAAACTTTTATTAATTTAATATTTTTTAATTATGATTTTAGTTAGTTGTTTTCACAAAAGCTTTTTGTTTTAGTTCGGTTATTTTGAAGAGTTACTCACCCTTGAGTAGCTCTTATTAAAAATAAAGGTGTGGTCACAAAGCGTGGATGTAGCACGGTGGGTTAGGCCGGCTATAGAGCATGCTCAGGACGTCCTTTCCTGGTGGGTTAGGCCAGGTGTGGGAGTATGATTTCATGCGGTTTTTATGAGGGGTCCTGTTATGTGACAACATTTTATGTTGGGTTTGTTGTGGTTTTACTTATGTTTTGTTGGTTATGTACTTTTTCCAAAAAGCAAATTGTTTGTGGTATGGGTTTGTCTTTTGACTTTTTTGTGTTTTATTATTTCTTTCTAAGACTTTGTAATAGTCTTCAAAAGAATAAATTATCCAGTTTTAAACTGGGTTAATCCGGTTTGGGTACCGTTGGTTTCCTTTTCTTAGTCATGCTGTTATTTTATGATTTGTGGTATTTAGTAAGCTGCGTTGGTTAGTTTTGTTTAGTATATGATTCCTTTCCAACCGGGTTAAAGGAAAGTTTGAAACTTGTTATTATTTGTTAGAGTTGTTGAGTGTGAAAACTTGAAACTGAAATTCATTATTTTAAACAATTCTTCGTGGGCGAGCTGTGCGAGTGTGGATAGAATTTCTGTGCGAATGAATGAAAATATCAAAAGGTTAGTACTGCAATTGCATTTTATTAATTTACTGCATAGAATTTGGAAATTTACTGCTAGTAATGGGGGAATTTTAAGATACAAATTTTCATCATATGTAGATTTACTGCTTTTAGGGGAAAATTTTATAAATTAATTTACTGCATTGGTATTATATTTATTTAATTGTTGGTGCAAAAGTTAAATAGGGTTTTAAATAGTTTTGAAGAAGTTTGCTATTTTTTATTTTTCTTTTGTGAATTTTTCAGATGATTGAAGATGAAGGCTAAAAATCTAAAGAAAACATGAATAAAGAATGGTGAGTTTTTTAATATTTTAATTAGTTAGTTATATTCATTTAATTCATACTTACCTGTTAGTCGTCGGGGAAAAAACCGTGGGGGAAGATATCGTGAATTAGTTCTGAAGTTGTTAGTAGTTTAGCTAAGATGCGGATGATATTTTTAGTTTGAAGCAGTGGCCAAAGCAATTGAAGTGCCTTAATAGTGGTTAGTTCTTCAGTGCCTACTGCAAACTCATAAGGTGTGTTTTGGATTAAGTTATATAATTTGTGGTTAAATTTAGTGTTGTGGATGAATTCTAAAATGGGGATTTCTATAGGCTGTACAAACTCGTGCGGGATAAGGAAGGGTCGGGATTCTTCTGCGTTGAAGGTCTTGGTGATGGGGCAGAAAATATACATTTGGGTTATGGGGTCATAATTACGAAGAATACCATGAAGGTTAGTATTTTTAATACAATATGTGAAATTTAGGAAATACGGTGAAGTGTATTTTGAATTGATGAATTGAAAGCGATGGTGTGGTTGTCTAGAGGGTGTGTGGAGGTCAAAGTGATTTTGGATGAAACGATAGTAACTGTATGTATGTGTTTGTTTAGTTCGCAACATAATATCGTGTGAGCAGTGTAAATCTCTTTCGTGTGGTGCAAGGAAATGAAAGGTTAGTGAAAAGATTTGGAAGCGTTCTTTAAAACTTTCGTACGCTTGTGTGCTTGTTAGTGCTTCTGAAATAATGTGATCAAACTTTCGGTCGAAGATGTTTAGTGTAAATACATATGGTGTCTTGATGAAAAATTTCTCGGTGATTTGTGGGTTAGCGAAGCGATCGTCGTCTAAGAATTGATCTTGGTTAGCTCTGATGATGTTGTGATCATAGTATTCTAGTGTGTATTCGTTAGCTCTAGGTGCAGTGTGTATTTTTAGTGATTTTTTATATCCAACGTAAGTAAATTGTCTAGCGGTGAGTGGTGTAGTTAGTCGATATAGCATGTCTTTGTTTCGGTCTATATCAATGGATGTGTTAGTTAAAGGTAAGCAAAGAGGGTTAGTGAAATGATAGTATGAGGTCCAAGAGAGAGTGGGCATTAAAACGTATTCGTCTACAAAGTTGCGTGTTTCGTTAGCGTCATGAGGGGTGTTTAAGGTGTATTGTGGAAATGAGGGTAAAGTGATGGCTAAAAATTCTCTAGTGTTAGTATGTTGGGGGTGGTTGATGTATTCTCGGGCTGTTCCTGGTTTTGCTGGGAAAGGATGGTTGGGGAACTTTCTTTTAAAAGTGCGATAAGCTCTATTAGTGTTGAGTGAGGATTCAGTTGATGTGGATGATGGTGCTAATGATTCGGTATAATTTGAAGAGGGTGTAGGGGGATTGGATGAATTTGTAGTGGAGGAGATTTGGTTTATGGTCGGGGTGTTAAGGTGGTAGGGTTGTTGTTGGAGGGTAATAAAATTGTCTAGCTCTGGGGAGATTCGGGGGGTGTCTGGAGATGATTGGTCAGAATGGTATGAGGAGTAGGTTGGGGTAACTTGGGAAGCATAAGAGGGTGTAGGAGTGATTGGGTCAGGGTTATTTGATAATATGGGTTGAAAAGGAGGTTGAGAAAAATGAGAAGGGTTATGAAAATTATTGGATGGAGATGGTTCTGAGTCGGCAAATTCGTCGGGGGTTTCAATATTCGGGTTATTTAGCTGTGAAATGGAGTATAAAACTGAAATTTGTGAGTTAGTGTCGGAATTCATGCCTGATGTTACATTGCTAGATGGAAAATCGGGTGGCGGAAAAGCAAAAAGTGGTATTATTGGGATTGAAGAGGTAAGGTTGGTTGGATGGGAATTTGATCGATGGAGTGATCCAAGTTGGCGGCTCATCGTGGGCTAAAAAAATTATTATTTTGAGATTGAAAAGCGGTGGTATGGGGCTGTTCAATAATTTGTTCATAAGTATTATCATCTTGTGATGGATGTGTCATTATATGTTGGACGGGACTTTGTGATGTGGTGAGTCGAAAATTTGGATTATGTGTGATTGCTAAATTTCTAAAATTTCGCGGGGCTAGGGATAGTGGATGGTTATTTGGTAGGGGTGGTAATTGTGGTGCCGTTGGCTGTGTGTCGACATTGTTATGTTCTTCGTCGTATGTATTTTGTCGTGTTGTTATTTTTGTGTTATATTCTTTTATTTGTGCGTCTAAAAGAATTTTGTTTATAGATGTGGAAAAAATTCCAAAAAATCCTGCAAAGAGTATGCGTGCTACGCTTGCTTGTCTGTTTACTTGTGTGTGTATAGCACATGTATTGTAGATTCCTTTTAAGAGTGAGAAAAGAAATCCAATAAAGTTAAACATTGCGTATAAAATAGTCAATTTTTCTAAGATGTAGTAGGGCCATCCTAGAAAATCTAGGATCTCATTTTTGAGTGTAACAAAGCTAAAAATGTTAATTGGTGATATATCTTGGGGACGGTATTTTTCGCCGTTTAGATATATATAATCTTTTATGTCTTTAAAATATCCGCTATAGTCTTGCGTGTAGATATCGGCAAATCCTGCGGTTTCTGCAAGTTTGCGTAAGTTTTGGTCTATTGATTGTCTTTGTATAGTGTCCATTTGTGTTAATAATTCTTGGAATTGTTGTGTTCTAATGTGATGTTGAATATCTGATTTTGAATAGATTCCTATTGATTGTAAGTCTATATTTGGGTTTCGAGCAATAGCGCGAATGCTTTCTGGTGAAAATTTTTTGAGTGATTGCATTAATGTGGGATATGGAGTGAGAAGATAATATTTGTTTTCATCAGGGTTTAGTTGTACTACATTGTGGCTATTTTCTGATCCACATGGGACTGCGGTATCCCAGAAATAGGTTCTTCGTGAAAGTGTATCCACGAAATGTACTTTATTCTTATAAAAGATAGGGATCCTTTTATAACATCGTTTATCTTCAAAAACGTATAGTGGTGATACTTTTTTAGTACAAGTATAAAACCATAAGATGTTTCCTTCGTAGTCTAAAAAATTTGATCTATTTCCTGATAATAAGTATCCTGCGTAGGGTATTTTTAATACTGCTAGTGCAAGTGATTGTAGTATTTGTGTTCGTTCTAATTCGCATAGTTGATGTAGTGTTTCTAATTCAGAGAGTGACATTTCTTGAAAAATGCGGCTAATTGTATAGTCTAGTTTCATATCCAAATGAATATCATAGTGGATATTACCAAAATATGTAGTATTCATTAGTGATAATTCTTGTAAGCGTGTGCTTCTGGTGTCATAAGGTTTTAGATGTCCACCAGGTTGTCCGTTGCTTTTTTCAAAATTAACTGGTATATAGGATGTTCCTTCGTTTAGAGGATGACCTGTGGCGTATGGGTCGATTTTTACTTTACCAGTGGTCATGTCGAATCCTTTTTCATATTCAACTAATATTTCAGAGTATTGTGTTCTGTGAAGTGGATTCCTGTATTTACATGCAAGTTCTGTTTCTTGATATATTTGAAAACGTGTCAATTTATTTTCTATATTGTCTATGTTTCGAAAATCGGAACTTAGTTTGCGTGATGGATGGACTTGTTCATATGGAATTGATTGTATGAAATATTTTTCGTGAAATTTTATCATACGAGCGTGTATTTTTGCTACTTGAAATGTTGTACATGTGTCTTCGGGGAACCAAACAATTGTTGCTTGTGTTCTCGTTGTAGGGTCGCAATATCCTTGATCATTTTTACAAGGTAGTCGGATTCCTTGATAGATCATTGTATTATCAGATAAATCTCGTGTGAGTTGTATTTTTTCGAGTTGTATTTTCCAATCGAAAAACATTATTTCTTGGTATCCTTTATTTTTTGTGTCTGCTTTGCAGTTTGATGGGTTATTTATACCAATGTGTGGTATCCAGTGTTTATCATGTAGGTCATAGGTTAATCGTCCGTGTGCGCCGTTATACGGGTATTTTTCGTCTAGTCTTATATGTCCTTGGTGTCTTTCAAGTTGTGATTGATGTACAGAGTCTGAAAAAACTTGAAAATTAACTAATTTTCTTTGGGAGTTTTTATTTTTTGTGATGTTTAGTCTAAGTAATTCATTTTTACAATCGTCGGGATTGAGATGTAAAAGACGTTCTATATTACTTTGGTAGAATGATTCATGGTCAAGTCGGTTTTTGTTTCCGTTCGAGACTTGTGAACAATGTACTTTCTTTTCGGAAAATGTTGCTGTGAATTTATAACCTGTAACTGTTGTTGCTCGGGCTTTTGAATAGAGTGTTGCTATTATATCTGTGGTTTCTATAGCTTGTGGTTCTGTTTCACATTGTGATACCTGATTGATTGCATATTTATGTAGTGTTTTTTGTTCATTTTCTTCGCAATCGTAATGTGTTACTAATAAATCTTGTGGTCCTGTACGAGGGGAAGGGTTTATATTTTGATTTGAGGTTATTAGAAAAAGGGTTTGGAGAAAAATTAATAATTTTAGAATATACATGTGTATGATAATCCTGAGTATGGATTATAAAATGTAATGTAACCAATTGTGTTTTTAGTGTATCTGTCGTATTTGTATATTACTTCAGTAGTTATAAACGGTGGTGGTAGTGATTGAGCTGTTATGTTAGGTGGATTTAATGGGTAGGGATGTTGGGTAATATTATTTAACTTAACTGTGATTTCAAATTTTAATTGTAAACTGTTTTGTTGGAGTATTTGAATATTGTGATCACGGATATCGTTGTGAATATCTTGGCGATATTGTAATCTATTAAGTGCCCAGTTATGAAGGCGGTTACTTTCTTGATGTTGTCCAAATAATGGTGGAGGTGCTGTGAATGTATTCCAATCTAATCTTAAAGGAATATTTACGGATGATTGTTCTCGATATCTGGCGTCGAGATTATTTGGAAAATTTAAGTTAAAGGGTAGTGGTGAAAATTGACTTATTGATGGTGTTGATGGTAGTGATAATGTTTCTGGTAGTGATGAGGATGTTGTTGTATCCGTAGAAATATCTATGGGGTCATTGACTAAATTTGGTTCACCTTGTGTGAATGAATTTGTAGTCCAATATGGTAGTCGTGATGTTAGGTTTGGGGGGTTAAAGGGATTTTCACGTATCTGTTCAGATGTTGGTGTTGAACCTAAGTAGTCTGAAGGTAGACTGGAAGTGCTTCGTTGTGAAAAAAGTGTAGGAGTTTCTGGTGTGATACCAGTGGTGTTTTCTGGAGTGGTTTGTGTTGGGGATTGAGGTATATCAAAATGAACTCGGGGAGTTTGAAAATTTCTATTTCGTCGAGGATGTATAATTTGTCTATTTATTTCTGCTATGTTTTGGTTTTGACTAAGGTTTCGTATTCTACTTAGTTCTTGTGGTAGTGTTGGGTAAAGATTATATGTTGGTTCACTTAGGGATGCTTGTCGTTGAACTGGTTCTAGTGGTTCAGATAAACGAGCGTGCCGTTCTTCAAAAGTGTATGGATTGTCTTGAAAAGAAATTCGTGTAGATGTTTGAGGGTTTTGAGTAGTTGAAGGTGGTGTTGGATTATCTTGGGATGATGTCGGTGAAGACTGATTCTGTGACTGTTGGGTAGCAATTTTTGATGGATTTTTAAATTGTTACTTTAGTGGGAAGGTTTATGTTTATTATAATATTCTTCTAAAAAAAGAATTAGAAAAATTGTTGCTAGGGCAAATGTGATGATTGCTTTCTTTATACATTTACATATTGTCAAAATGAGGGATAATAGAAATGTTATGAAAATTACAAACAATAAAAAAATATCAGTTCTACTGAAAATTGTTCGTATCATTTAGACAAGTTGTTAAAATCGTACCTGTGGATATATTCAAGGGTTTTGGAAAGTTGGAGGAATAGTTCAATTATTGTGTAGAAAATTAAAAAAATGTTACAAAAAATTATTATGATTATTAGAAAGGATTCAATGATATCAAAAAGAAATATTATAAAGGCTTGAAGTATTGAAAAAAAATGTTTAAAATTGATAAATATTTGAGCGACTGTTTGAGAGAAAAGCATTTAAGAAATGATCTCTTGGTCGAATGTTTTTTTGCTGTTTGAGGCGATTTTCTAGTGTGGTCGAATTATTTATTAGTTTTTTGACAAGTGGGTTGAGTTTCGTAAAAAATTGTTGGGGGCAATTTTCATGGTGACTGGGAGGTCGTCTTTTTCTTTATTTTTGTTTGTCAAATGATCCGGGGTATGGTGAGATTTTTATACTTTAGGCTAATTAAAATCTTCATTTTGTGACTTTAGGCTAAGTTATCAAATTTGTTTTGGGGGTATTCGTGGTCTGAGTTGGGGAAATATTGTTGATCTTTGGGTTATTAGATAAGGGAGGGGTACGGTATTATGGTGATATTTATTTTAGCTGTCAAGTTGGAGTGGTTTGCTTATTTTTGACCTGGAGGTTGTAAAGTTATAGTTAAAGATGTGCCTGGAGTTCTAGATTATTCGTCTAATTGATCTTAGTTTGAGTTAGAGAAAGTGGCGGATTGGATGAATCCTATTGGTCTATTTTGAACTAGAATTATTGCGTACTTTGTGAGCATGTTATTTTGAAAAATGGAAATGAAAAATGTTACGGAGGTTTCAAGATTGTGAAGTATAGAATGTTAAAATTACTTTTTAAATTCTACTTTCTTTAATATTTTAGATTGGGGGATGAACATTTTGTAGTTTTTACGTGGTTGATTTCGGAGTCTTGTTGTCTTTCTATGTTCTGATTTGTCTATTTCTTCTTGGGGTATTATTTGTTCTGTCATTTTTCTATTTTTTCTTTGTTTTGGAGATTCTTTATGATTTTGTGTATTGTTTTTGGTGGCGGTTGGTTTTGTGTTTTGAGTTTCGGTGGGGTTATCATTTTGTTCTGTGTTTTTTAGATGTGGTTCATTTTGAATGATTTTTAATCCTGTGAAAGAATATAATTGAGTTAATTCGCGGAGTGCGTATTCTTTTGGGTAATAAGGTAATAGGTTGTTTCGATGTTGAACGATTTCTTTTTTGTTTGAGTCGATAATTTTATATGTGACATCTGTGGGTTTTGCAACTATTTGATAGGGTCCTTTTCGGAGGGGTTGTAATTTTTTAGAAATTCCTTTGTGAGTATTAAAATTAGGTATTAAAACAAATGTTCCAATTTTTAAATCGGAAGCTGGTGTAAAACGTGAATTGATTTGTTCATTAATATTTTGTCTTTGTAATAACTTTTTTGTTATTTTTTGATAAATTTCATTGTGTTTTTTATCTCTATTTAAAATCCATTCGGTGTGTGTACCGGAGGCTAATTTAAGAATTTGTGGGTGATGAAAATGATCTTCATCGTGTGTATGTAAAGGTAGGTTATAACAAATTGAGTCTTTATTTGGTTGACAATAACCTTGTGCGTTTTTATGTGAATTTGCTGTAAACATTATTGGTTTGCGTGGCTTTTGGTTAAAAACCATTTCGTATGGTGACATTCCTAAAGTTGTCGTGATTTGTGAATTATATGCTAATGGAAATAATTTTACATCTGCTGACCATTCGGTATATTTGGTATCATTTCCGTTGATGATACATCTAAGATATTCTTGTAGTGAACGGTTCATACCTTCGACTAAGCCGTTTGTCCAAGGTGCATGAGATGTACGTGGTTTGTGTTTAATGTTGTATAAATGACATAGTGTTATTATTTCATTATTTATGAATTCTGTACCATTGTCTGTGACTAAAATTTCTGGTAGTCCAAATTTTGCTATCCAGTGTTCATAAAGTGTTGTGTATGCGTAATAAGCGTTACAATGTGGTACTGGGTTAAGTGCTACATAATGTGTAAATGCGTCAACAATTACCATAATGTAGGAGTTTCCTTCTGATGAGGGTGAAATTGGTCCTTTAGTATCAAATGAGATACGATGATTAAAGTATAAACTTTGTCCTTTAAAATCTTGTTTTTGTGCTATTTGTTTTTGATTTGGGTAAGGTTTATTTAATTGACATACTATACAATCATTGCATAGTACTTTTATCCAAATTGGTGCATTTGGGAAGTAAAAATTTTGTATAAAATTTGAATATGTTTTCTCTGATCCAGAGTGTCCTTTAATGTTTTGTGTATGTGAAATATTAAAAGCTATAAGAATCATACTTATAGGGAGACAGGGAACTGTAGATTCATTAAGGTTGTACTCTAAAAGGTCTGTATTTTCGTTAATTGTTGTATTGTTAAACTTGCGAAAGTATCGGAGGAGTGTTTTGTTTCCTAGAATGGTTGAATCTGCTTTGATAGGTTTAGTTTTATATTTGTGCCATGATTTTAGTTGTCGAATTACTGGGTCAAGGTTTTGATATTGTTTCAGTGTTGAAATTGTAATTGTTTCTGTTGGGGGGAGAAAAATGTTTTCGATTTCTAATTTAGATAATGGTATTGTATCAAGTGGGTCGTGAAGGTCAAAAACTTGATTTATTGTGTATTTTGAATCATTTGTTTGTGGTCCTGATAAATTTATTTTATCAGTTAAATCTTCTTTTTCAATTAGTGGAAAATGGTCTTTTTTAGGTAGGTGTTGTTTTGTTCGTTTTTGTTGGGTGTTATTTTTTATCCATTGAGAATATGGAATTGGTTTAAAAGTTGATGTTCCAAGTAGGTCAACTTCATAATGATTATTTTGACAATCTAAATAAAGTGGGAAATGTTGTAAATTATTTATTTGTGATTGTTCAATATCAGTTTTTACTGCATATTTGCATTCTAATCGAGGTGATGTTTCGTTTTCTGCAAGGTAGAATTTTATGTTTTTGGGTATTTCAACTGTTGTTTTTCGTGTAAGTAATTCAGGTGGTGTATTTCGACTTAAGGTGTCTGGTAATGCAAGATTTTTTCCTGCAGTCCAAACTATATGTAAGTTTGGAAACTTCATTAGAATTAGTTGAAATCTGTAAACTCGGTGGTTTGGGTTAGATTTCTGTGTAAAAAGAAAGATGATTGGTTTGTGGTCTGTGAATAAAACTGTGGGATGTTTTGATCCAAGTATCAGAAATTCATATTCTGTAAGTGTATATATTATGGCTGTACATTCTCTCATTAGAGTTGAGAGTCGTAGCTCTGCTTGAGTGAATAATCGAGAATTTGCTGATATTAGGTTCATTTTATTTGTACCATTATGTGATTGTAATAATGCTGCGCCGATGCCAAAGTTCGAAGCATCGCACATTGCATAAAATGGTTGATCAGGGTCTGGAATTGTGTTTGAAATTTGTTCAGTTAAAAGTTTCTTTATTTCTTCGAATCGTGTTTGATGTTCTGTATTCCATTCAAAGTTGTTTTGTTGTCTAAGGATGTTATAAAATGGTCGTAGGTATAATTGCATTTTATAAACATATTTACTTAAAAAGTTTAACATTCCAAGGAACTCTTGGATTTTCTTTTTATTTGTTGGTGGTTGAAGTTTTTGAATAGCGTCAATGCGTGATTTCAGTGGAGTGATTGTTTTTCTTTCTATGTTATGTCCTAAGAATTTAACTCTTGTCAAAAAGAAATGTGATTTATCGGGGGCGGCCTTCAGATTTTCATTCTGAAGTATTTGGTGATATGTTTCTAAAACTTTGAACATTTTGTCTTTTGATTGTGATTGCATAAAAACATCGTCTAAATAGGTGATTGCGTTTTTCTTGAGTATTAGTGGTCTAAAAATTTTGCTCATAAAGGCTGAAAATGCTGCTGGTCCTATGGATATTCCATAGAATAAGCGGTTGAATTCATATTGTTGGTTTCCGATAACAAATTGTGTTAAACGTCGTGATTGTTCATCTAGTGGCATTTGATTGTATGCACTATTCATGTCGGCGGTTGTGAAGTATTTGCCGTTTATTTTTGTTAAAATAACTTGTATTGGTTCAATGGGCCAATTACATTTTGATTCATCTATGAGTGAATTGAGGTATCTAGCATCGAGAACGATTTTTAACGATTCTCCTTTAGCTAGAATGATAACGGGGTTGATGAATGTGTTGCCTTTTGGTTGTTCTTCTTTATTAACTGGTGATATAATATTGTACTGTTCTAAAATATCGAGTAATCTGTTTACTTTATCATGTAAGTGAATTGGTACTTTACTTGCTCTTTGTTTTTTGAAAACTGCGTCTGGTTTTAATGGGAGATGTAGTGATGAACTGATTTTGCCAACATCGAATTTTGATGTTGCATAGACTGATGAATATTGAATTAGCTGTTTGGCTAACTTTTCAAATTCGTCTTGTGTTATTTGTGAATGTTGGAAATTAAACATTGTTAAAAATTTCTGTTGGTCCTCTGTGTAGTTACTGATGTTGAATGTAGGTTTGAAATATGGAGTTTTTGTGAAATAATCCGTATTTCTGTTTTCGTTACTTATTATATTATTTATAGATAATTCTTCATTAAGAATTGTAGATTGGCAAATATCTAGTAATTGGAGTATATTATTTACGCGATAGGCTTTTTCGTGTATTGGTGATATTGTTGCGTTGGTTTCACAATATCCTAAAAGTCCTAATGGTAATGTTACTTGGTAAGGTGTGTTGTTATAGACATGTAAGGAGATGATATCTGAATTCGAATTTTTCAAATATTTTATTGAAGAGATTGTGATTTTGAAAAATTTATGAATCGGTTTGAATTCAAAATCTGACATATAAAATTTTTGTTTGTTTTGTTCTTTATCATATTGATGAACTTGTTTTATTGAAAAATTATAGATGTTTCCTGATAGTGGTTTCAGGTGTTTTCTTTGTTGATTAAATATCGGATAAAATTTTGAAAAGAATGGTGGTTGTTTATTTAATCTTTGAAAAAATGTTAATGATGTTTCTTTTGTTTTTGTATATTTATCTTTGATTAATATTTTACTATTTATTATGTTAATTGTTGGTATATACTTTGAAATAAATGGTATACCAATGATGTTATATTTAATATCAGTAATATGGAATATTTGTTTAAATGGCTTGTTTAGAAGTTTGCTTTGCTCCATTGTTCTGGTAGGGAGGAGAAATAATTGGATTTTTCCGTAGTTTATCAATGTTGATCCTTGTGCTGTCGCTAACTTACTGGAGGTTTCAAGAGGTGTTAGCTTTGGGTGTAAAGTTTTTATTTCATTCCATGTGGGAATGTTTATTATGTTTGATTCTGCTCCTGAATCAATTAAAAAATCTATTTCAAGGTCTGGTGGTTGAAATTCTTTATTTCTTGGGCTTTCTAATAGAAATGGTATTGTCCAAATTTTTTCTTTGGGTTGTTCTTTTTGTATATTTTGATAAATGTGGTTTGTATTCAAGCATTTTGTTTTGGTATTTTTATTGGTTTGATCTGTTGTGTTAATCTCGTTTGTTTCTTGCGTCGTTGGTGTGGAATTTATGGGTGTAGTGTAATGATTTTGAAGAAATTCTGATTGATTTTCATATATGTGTGATGGAAAGGGTTGTTCATATATGACAGATTCATAGTCATTTTCGACTTTTATCATATTGATAGCAAGAGTGTTTTCAGTATCACTTTCTGAATCTGATGATGTACAGTTTATTTGATTAAGTTGTAACGTATCAGTTACTGTGTCATCAATACCTGGGGGGTCTGATGTTGTTTCTGGGTTAGCTTGTACTTGATTGATTTGTCTTTGATGTTTAGGTGTACTGCTTCTGTGACGATTATTAGAGTTATTGTAGTGATTATTATTTCGGTGTGGTGATTGGGAATAATTTCGATAGCGATTATTATAACTTGGGTGTCGGTTTTGTGAATTATTTCGCGATCTGTTTTGGTAATTATTGTTTGATCTGTTATAGTTCGATCTATTTTATGAGTTATTCCTTGATCGGTTGTTCGGGTAATTCTGGTTTCGGTTGTTTGAATAACTTCTGTTTCGATTATAGGAGTAGTTTCTATTCCTATTGTATGATGAATTTCGTGATTTGTTGTTTGGATAATAGTTATTTCTTGATTGAGAATTAGATCTAGAAACAAATCGTTGTGTATTTGAATTTGATCTGGAGTAGTTATTTCGACTATTCGGTCTATTGTAGTGATTTTGTGATGAATTATACGTGTTTCTTCGTTCTGGTGATCTTCCTCTATAACTTGAGTTATATGGAGATTGATTTCTTGTATAGCTTGTATTGTTTGGGAGTGGTTTTCCTGAACTGTTGTTGCTGTATACATTTTTGTTTGGTAGGTTTTGATCTTTTTTCATGTATTGATAAAATGATTTATTTGGTTCTTTGTATTTTTGAGGTTTATTTTGACTATCTTGTTGTTTTTGTCTACATTCGGAAATACTATGTCCGTATCGTCGGCAATAATTACACCATTTTTTGAAAGATGGTTTGCCTTTAAAGTTCGGGTTCTTTTCGTAAATATTGAGTATTTCAGTGATTTTTTCAACGAGATCTGTTTCTGATTCTTGTATATTATTAATATTAGTGGGAGTCGTTTCAATTTTGTTAACGTATTGTAATTTCAGATTTTCCGTTTCTTCTAATTTCATTGTGATTTCTGCTTGTTCTAGTTTGTCTACTAGTTTTCTAAAATCTAAATCGGGTTCTCGAATTGAAGAAGGATGTGATGCTCTCTTTTTTATTGCTATTTTCCTTAATTGTGGTGTTAAGGTCATCATTAAGATTTCTGTCATCTTAGTGTTTTTATAGTCATGTGTATTTAGTGAATATGCTTTTCGAACTAGTGTTTCGATTCTTACTGCTATTTGCTTGATGGTTTCGTTTGGTAATCTGCGAATTTCATTACATAAAACTCTTTGTTGTTGTTTGTTTCTTTCGGAGTCAAACATTTTTGAAAATTCTTGTGTAAATCTTTTCCAGTTTGATTTTATTTCTTGAGGTAGTACTGAAAACCATTTTTGGGCTGCGCCATCTAAGGTTGTTTGTATCAACGCTGTGCGTCGATGTATCCAGTTTTGATGTAGTGGCGTATTAATTGGTTCAGGTCCTATATTTAAAATCAAATTTGCTGTTACTGCATTTAAGTAATCTTCTACAGAGTATTCAGGGTCTGTTCCTGTGAAAACCATTAAGGGTTTATTTGATGTTATTGATGATCCACCCATAAGGTATGGATTCATTGTCATTTGTAATGATTCAGCTGCATTTGGCATTTGAGAAAAATTTGAAAGTTGGTTTCTTGTTATTTCATGTTGTTGAAGATAATACGGGAGTGGTATTTCATTTTGCATTTGTGATGGTTGATACGAGTGTGTAGTCATTGGATTTTGTTGTTGAATTGGTTGAAAAGATTGTGTATTAATTGGATTTTGTTGTTGAATTGGTTGTTGATATTGTGCATCTATTGATTGTGGAGAAAAATTTCTATGGTTTGTACGTGTTTTCTGTATTCCTTGTCTACGATATTCTTGAGTATTTGGTGCAAATATATCTGGTTGTAAGAAATCTTCATCTGAGGATAAATAATCCATTTGATAAGATGTTTGTTTTTTATTTTTATTTTGTTGAAAAAATGGGTAATTTTCACTGCGATCCTGTGGAGGATTTGGTTGAAAATTTGTGGAATTATATTGGGCCGTTGGGTTATCCCAGTTTCGAGGTTTTGTATATTGATTAAAATTTCTTTGTGGTTTATAATTTGTTTTTGATGGATGTGTATAATTATAATTATGGTCTGCAAAGTTGTTTCTAGTGAATGTTTTGCGTGTTTTTGATGGTATTGTCATGGGTTTGTATGTTTGGTAATCCATATGTGAATATTTAGGGGCAACCGAAGGTTTAACGGTTGATTGTAAGGTTACCTGTGTTTGTGAAGGATTTGTATTTCTTGGTGTTGTTAAATTTGGGCGTATTGGTGAAATACTTTGTTGTGTAGTTGTTGTGTGTACAATTTCTTCATTTATGAAGTGTGATGGTGTCTGGATATCTTGTTGAGTAAGATTCCTAGTTCCATTGAGGTTTTCATTGTGTATGACTGTAGAGTTTAAACTATTATTTTGTGTATCGGGTAAAAATGTATTATAGTTTAATGGTGTTGCATCAATTGTTAATGGTATTACTCTTACATAATCTCTTATGTAAGATATTGTACTTATTGCTTGACTTGAGATTGATTGTGGGAAGCTTATAAATGCTGGATGAGACCATTCGGGGTCCCAAACATAATCTGATTGTTCTGTGATAGCGGTATCATCGTTCGAATTTTGGGGTCTAAAATTTTTTCTTGCTTGTGCAATTAAATCAATATTGTGTGTGAAATAATCTATTATGAACCATGCTAAAATTTTTTGTAAATCGTGTTTAGTATGTTGTGAAACGTCGTCTTTCGTGAAATTTTCTTTAATAATGTTTAAATAACTAGAGAGTAGTGTGATTTCATGTCGTACTCTTAAATGTTTAGATGTTTCTGTCGGTGAGACATTTGTTAATGGGAGTTCATTTTCTAATATCGAAATATAACTATATATTAGTGCGAAAACTTCATTGGTGAAAATGGAGTTTGCTCTTTGTGAGTTATGGTATTGGATGCTTTTTATATATTCTGAAAAAACTTTTGAAAATTCTAAATCAAGGTCGTCTGTTTGAATAGTATATGTTCTATTATTATGGTTTGGGGAAGTGAATTCTATAGAGTAGATTCCATACTGTTGTGTTATGTTGCATATATCTTTTAGATAGTGATCTATGATTTGTCTTTTGATTTTTACATCGGGGAACTCTGTTTTACATGGACTGATTCCGGGTTCAAATAAATTTACGAGTAAATTTTGACAAAATATGTGTTGTCCTCTATCAGTATCTGCATCTACTATAAAAGGAAAGATTTCATCATCATCTGGAGTTTCGTCACCTGGGGTGTGCGTTGAACTCATTTTTTCGTTCGATGACTGTTAATATGTAATTATTAATGTGTCGAATTGGTTGATTCCAATTGTATAGATGTACTGGTTTGTGTTTATACTGCTTTTTTATTCTTCTTTTTCCTCTTTGTGATGAATTTGAAGTTGTTTCTGAGTCAGAAAAATATAATTGATCGTGTTGTGGGTAATTTTTATCTATTGATTCTTTTAATTTGTAAAGTTCGTCTAAACTGTTGGTTTCTGATTCTGAAAATGCGTTTCGATTTTTTGAAAATCTTTTTCGTGTTATTTGTCTTTGTTTAGTTATTATTTTTCTCTTTAGTGTTTGTCGTTTTGTTCGAATGTATCCAACTGTTTGTGTATGAGGTGTGATTACAAGGTCGTATTTTTTGTTATCTATTTCACAATTGTGTAAAACGATTGTTTGTTTATTCCCTAGGTTTTTAAATGACATAAGGTTTAGGATGACGGGTGCAAAAGGTTGTTAAATGATTTCTATTTTCCTAAACTGTTAGTTCTTACGATTTTTTGGTTAGCTTAACCTGGGTCTATTTGTTTAGGGTTGGAGAGAAAAGTATATCGATTCCGAAGAATGATTTTTACTTTCTCGTGACTAGTATAAGCTAAGGTGTTAACTTACTTAATCTTACTTAGGGGTAGTGATTGTGTTCAAGGGTTGGAGAATAGTAAATCGATCCACAAGGTTCAGGTATAATTAGAACGCGAGTAGTTCGTTAGATACTATTTTAAACTTACTAAGTCTAAGATTTATCCTGGGTCTGGTAAGAGGGGGGATCAAGTGAAGGATGAATAACCGAAGTTCTTCACTGTTTATCCTAATTTGAATGATTAGTTTTGTTTAAAAATTTCTATTAGTCTTGGGTTTTTAGAAAGGGTTGGGTAGTGAATCGACGTTTGAGGTCGTTAGACACTAATTAAGTGGGTGGGGGAGAACAAAGTTGTTCTGTTTGATCCAAGGATAAGCCTTGATGATCAAATTTAAAATTTAATGAAGTAGAAAATGATTTAAGATCCAAGGATAAGCCTTGATGATCTGGTTTTAAAATTAAGTGACTTTAAGTTTTAATGAGGTTTTAAATTTGTGTAAAGGAAAGATTTAGTATTTTATGATATTAGTGAGTTGATGATTGCTGTTATGTTTTAGGTGATGAAGCTGGAACAACAGGATGATTTATGATTACTAACCATTTATTGTCATGCTACTAATTTTTATTTTTATTTTCCAATAAATATTTTTCAAACATGTTTTGTATAATACTGCAGAATTTTAGGAAAACGATCTTAGATCTTTTTATCAATCGTTATTGTATAATATTAATTTTGTTTAGCGCCTGAAATGATTTTGAAGATTTACTTCAAGGTTTTATGTTTGCAAATGGAAATCTAAATTCATTGCAAGTAGTATTCGAAATATAAAAGTTTGTTCTGGCTTTTGCCGAACTATCATATAACTATACGGCAAGTTTCTACTTTGTCGTATGTCGTCTTTGGTTCGATGTCTTCTTCCAATTCCGGGTAGTTCTATTATGGTTCGGAATATTGGCTCTGATCTATTGAGTCGGAGAGACATTTCAATTAAATTATTGTCGTATAACATTTTGTAAATGTTTTTGTCTAATTTCTAATCTAATTTTGGTTAATTCTAATCTAGTAAGGTCTTGTTCGAGACTTATGGTCGCACCAGATGAGTTAGGACTGGAGTGTAACTCATAGAGTAATTTCGGATAGGGTACACCGTCTGCTCGTCACGCTATCTTATTTTCGGCCGGATAGATTCGTGCAACTTCTTAGTCTAATACCGATCCTAATCTTACTCTTATACTATCTAGTCTCAGGTTGTTTAACTAGTCTCTGCTAGGCTCAATAGATCTAGGGTATACTGGTTTATTGCGGCTGCTGAAGTGCTCGGGAGAGTCCAACTAATTTCTAAGTTAAATTCAAATCTCTCTGGTGCTGAAATTACAAGTAACTTCAGCACTTACAAATAAGTGGGTTGTTAGTTAGATGGATCATGATTGGTTAATATTAAATACTTTACATTGGTAAAACATTTAATTTATCCAATCATAAAATATAGTTTAGATCAGGTTCCAACAATGATAAAAAAACACTTACCGGAGCTTTCTGTTTCGGAACAACGTTCACTCAAATGACAACCATGGTGCCCCCTTTTTACGCAACTGTCTCAAATCTTTCATATGGCAATACTATAATAACTACCCCCAAAAATTGTACAAAATTTTTAGAGTTTTCAAGGATGTTAATGATAACAAATAACCTCTTAACCAGCTTCTTTGTTATTATGTTTATCGGTTGTAATGAAAATACCATTTCATAAGAATTGAACGAAATTGCTAGAGTATAAAATTTCCATGGGTTGCTATTTTTTGCAATAGGTGCTAATTGGGTGCCTCTCAAACGCACTTCTAACATGACCATAGTGATTCTCAAGCGAAATTTATCATGATTATTATGAATATTAAAATTTCTGTTGTTAATAGCACTCGTATGATTAGTTATACTTTCAAACTTACTAATATGATGCGGCAAAAATAACCCAAAACGGTCCATTTGTTAAGATTAATGAAATGTCAGAGAAAATAAGAGATTACAGGAAAAAGAGTAAAAATTCTACATTTAAACTGCAGGAGTTTAAACAGAAAAAGAAATAGTCTAAAAGAAGTAGTCAATACATGTGGATTGAACATAATTTGTGGATTCCACGAGACATGCTTTAAGTACTCCATTGTGAACACTAGATAAGGATCATTTTGTCGCCTTTCAATGTAATAGATCAGCAGTCGTAAGCGGAAAAAGAACACGATAGGCCGTCATAATGCTCATTTCCAAAACGTTACACCCTAAACTACAAACAGATTTAATTTTTTTTGGCAAAAATGACAGCATATTGGTAGAATTTAAAACATCAAAAAATAAAACCTTAAGATAAACACTATGAAATATTATCTTTATTCCAAAAATTTTTAACAAAGAGTTTGTCGAAGAACTTGCTCTATCAGCTGACATCGCACAATCTTATCTTTCAAATATTGTTCTTATGGGAGACTACAACTTGAACTATTTGAATATTGAAAAGGAATCCAATTTTTAAGGCCTTATAACTTAGAAGTTATGAATAAACAAACAACAACGCATTCAAAAACAATTATTGACTATATTATCACAGATTTGAACTCAACCGAATTAAGGAGCAAAAACTTAAAGTTCACTCTCCAAAATAAAACCAACCATTTAGCTACAATTTTGATACCTGAAATATAATGACCTGGTCAAACTATGCCGTTTCAGCGCACACTCTACAATAGATCAAAATATTCAGAAAAAGAGTCTAAGACTGCCCTAAAAAGCATTAACTGGGAGTTTTTCTGCAGGCAAAATAAACCTGAAAAACCGTTCAAGAAATTAAATTCCAATGCGCATCACAAAAAACAGTCTACATTCGCAATGATAAACCGAAAATCAACCTCAAAGACGATAGTTTCAAGTCGAAGTTTTCTAATCCAAAGACTCCTGAGCGACAGAAAAGTAAAAAAAAATAAATGACACAAGAAACTCGAAAAAATCAGCGAATAAAATCACACTCCCAACAAATACAAACCAGGAAGCAACAACAACTTCAAAATGGCAAATATTTTGGATGGCAAGTTTTCCAGACCCGGATGCCTTTTGAGGAAAATATAAAAGTAACGCTTTTGATTCAACCACCAAGAACACAAGATCTTAAAAAGAATACAGACAAAATTTTTGGTTCCGCCTTGAGAGTGAAGTTGAGTGTAAAAAAAGTGACACATCTAAACGCAAATAAACCACCCGGAACTTCTAATCTTCCAGCCTGGGCACTGAAAGATGGATGCAATGAAAAAAACACACATTTCACATTTCTTATAAAAGAACATATAAAATACAACTTATTTCCAACTAGACTAAAAAAAACGATTTTTACCCCAATAAACAAAAAAATGACTCAGAAGAAGCAGAGAATTACAGACCAATATCCATAATAAGCTCATTTCCCAAGGTTCTTGAGAAGCTACTATACAAACACATTTATGAATATCTATTATCTAATAAACGGCTCAGCATAACCCAATTTGGTTTTAGAACCTCACATTCAATGATGGACGCAACCCTTTCTTGCACTTAATTCTTCCAAAAATAAATGGATAAAAACAAATACGTTGCTGTATTCCTTTTAGATTTAGGCAAAGGTTTCGATTCTATCAACCATGAACATTTAAAGACTAAATTGAATCAAATTCATAGCTTTATAAGCAAAAGATAACAAAAATGGTAGTAATTATTACTAAATCCAATTTGATCTCACTCCACCAAGGTGTACCGCGATGTACAATTAGGGACTCTTAGTTTTCAACTTTTACATAAATTACTTACACAAACATTTAGCTGAAACTTACAAAACGGTACAATATGCAGATAAAACACTACTATCTTGTGATGATAATGACATCAAAAATGCTCCACAACTATTGCAAAAATCCTTTCAGAATTTGTCTCGGTACTTTTCACAAAACATTCTCCAAAATTCAACACAAAAAAAACTGAGTTGATAATATTTAGCAAAAAACATCAAGGCAGAAACCACAATTCAGTATAATATTAGATGATAACAAAAAAGAAAAGCCAGAAGTTAAGTCTTTGGGGTTAATTCAAGATCATTTTCTAACCTTTCAGGGAGAAGTTGAAAATTTATTAAGACGAATGGCTTGTTACCCAGCAGTACTCCTAAGCGGCGAAGCAACTAATCTGACAATATTATGGAACAACAACTAAGCTGGGCAATTAACGACCTGTTGTGACAGAAAAAAATTGGATTCATCATCTGATCTTAAGCTAAAAAATAATATACTACCAGTTTCAATGTTTCTTAATTGGAAATTAACCTGTCAATTTTGGAAAATCAAACAAACTACAAACAGCATGCAAAAAAGTACCAGAACAACACAATTGGCAAAAACAAAATAATTAAGAAAAACTACACTTTCAAGCAAGATTCAGCAGTCAATATATCGAAAAATGATTTTTTTTCCAGAAAATCAAACCTAATGTGGATGTGGAACCAAATCAAAATGCAAATTCAAACATAAACAAAAGCAGCTCAACTTATAAGACTGAAAAATTTAGGTTTCAGGAATGTTTTCAAGCTATTTTCTGAAGATCCCTCTATGGCAACCTATGGAAAAACAACAGAAAACAATTTAAATTTATTTGAAGTTAAAATTATAACTATTATTATATTGTTTTGTGGAGGTAGCATAACTGCTAATAAAAATCTTGTGCATGACTCGGAGCAGAAACTTTCCCGAGCTGTTAACTGTTTAGGTTCTTTTGCTGGCTTATTTCCATCATCAGCGCAAAATTATTTATGAAAATTTAGCAGTTTGTCGACGCCTGACCAAGTAAGTTTTTCATTTCCTTTGTCTGTCGTTTTTTCGGCGGTGTAAATAGCAAGTCAAGCTCATCATTTTACTAAAGAACCATTTTGAACCCACACATTCATATTTGTTATATTGTTTGGGACGATGTCTCCACAGCGAGAACACCTCAAAAATTATTTTTGATATACTGGCTAACTTACGTCATCCAAACAAAATTTTTCAAATTTTGGCCCGGCTACCTCCTTGTAACTAGTTTTATCTAGCATGTGTTAAAATTTAAACCCTGTATCTTAAATAGTTGCACAGAAAACGACAAAAAAAGTGAAGAAAAAACTTTCAGGTTGCAGATTCAAAAACTTGCAGCTTCCATGATCCGTGACAGTAATTTTAAAGCAACTTCAGTCTGATTCGATTAAACTTTTGTCCCATTTTTGTCTCTACTTGGTTTAATTTTCTGAAATGTAGACTATTTGTGGTGATATAACATCCCACCAAGCAAGCCACTTTCAGCAAGCAACGACGAAATTATTAATGAAGGCAATTAAATGATGGAAGAAAGCCCAAACAACTAAAGCATCGCCGAAATGTTAGGAAAATTTTATTTAGCTCTTTCGAAGATTTTTCAAAGAAAACAGTAATAGCTGGTTGCAAAGCAAATAGAACAGAATGTTGCGACCCAGTAGCAGACTCATTTGGTCAAAACATTCCAAGTGCCCAAAAACGCCTTTTTTGACCTGTTTTTTTTTCAATCGTTTGCCTGCGGCTCAGAAAATTTGGTCAAAAGCGGGTCCTACTATTAATTTGGGAGAGCTTAAATCATTAATTTCGCCGACCTCAAAATAGGTCACCAAAATTTACAGTTTTTTTGAAAATCCCCCCCCCCCCCTGAGGAAGTCCTAGATCCGCTCCTGTTGCGACAACAACAATGATTGAAACATAAATCATTGTTTCTCAATTTTTTCTTAAATTTTCTTGTTTTTTTTTTCAGAAAAGGGCGACTGAGCTACAATAAAAGAATTATAAAAAAAAGAGATCAAGAAAACATTACGCAAGAAAGTAATGAGATGAAAAAATGAGAATAGACGGATTTTTTTCTCGACGCAGGCAGTTTTGAGTTATTTGTTATTCAAAGCACAACTGATAGTTTTTAGTATGATACCACACTTGAACCGCTACAAGCTTACCATGGAGTATGCGAAAAAACTCCTAAAATTATGCGAAAAAAACTCCTTGGTTCTTTTCAGTACTCGGTGAAGTAAAAAAAGCAAAGATATAACACCTCAAATTTCAAGAAGTTTTTATGATTGAGCCTTCTATCAATTATAAAATTGAATCAATTGAAAAAAAAACAGATCACTAGTTAACTTTCCCGCTGAGAATTCTAGAATCTTTTTACATATAAAATTGAACCATTTGGCAGAACCGAATAAATCGGTTTTCATTCTGCTGGAATTTTGAGAAAACGACAAAATGTAGCTTTAAAAGGCATTTTAGAGAATCAACGAAAAGGCTAAATAAACTTTGACAAATAAAACTTTTACTATGTGTCCGTTTTTGAGCCACTGGCCTGGAGATTGAGACTCTTACGTCCTCGCATCAAAATATGTGCTCTAATTTGACCAGAACACTAGCCTCCAAATCACTAGCCACACTAGTTAAGGCGGATACGGATAAACATAAGCTATTAAAAGGCCAAAACTATTCAGCAAACATAGCCAACAGTCAGTTGGAAAAGAGTCAATGAACGCAAGTAAACAGAACAAAAACACTGAAATCTTTCTTGAAAAAATTTCTTTCGAATTTCCAAGACAAAACAGATGACCTTATCATTCTTTGAATTTTTAAAACAATTTATGATTGACACCTTTTTGATAAAGTTAACCCAGTTTGAGAAAACTGGATCAATAGGTAAAATTTTGTGTCGCTGGGAAATTTGATAAAAAATTCCATTTTCGAACTTAGAAGTCAATTATTTTTTTCGAGAACTTTAGAGCTTCGAATTTCGATAGTGGAGTTTGCCTTCCTTTTAACAAGAGAAAAAACTGAACTTATAAGAAAATTGAAAAGCCAAGCCGGTGAAAATTAAATTTGGGCTTATACAAATTTTAAGATTCTTCTGAAAAAAATTATCGCGACCTTTATAAAAGTCTAACTACGTTCATAGAGTCTTAAAAAGGCATGAAATGAACCATTTTAATTGCGAGTTGCTTCAGAAAAAATGCCTTCTTTATATAACATTACGCTTGTTAGCTGCATGTGTAGAAAAAAATTATAAACTAAATTAAAAATCAAATCAAAACCGAAATCAGCAGATATATGGCTTTTTCTAGACATAATAAACGCCTATGGAATAGCTCCTGCATCAAAATACCCGCAGGAGTTTTATCGTACTTGAAGTAAAATGAACAACACGAGACAACAGTTACTTACACGCGCCGGAATTCCTTAATAGCCATACGAAACCCTGTTCGTCAAACCACCAAAATATAAAACTGAGCGGGACAACCACTTTTAAGCCTTTCTCCTTGAGAAATTGACCTAATAATTCAAAATTTCAACTCATTCCTAGTAATTTTAACCCGTCTTAAGCCCCAACTATTTACACGCAAAAAAAGAACAAAATTTCAGAGAAAATATGCAAAATTTTAATAAGATGCTCAAAATTCCAGATTGGATTATTCCCCAACAGTTGGAAAACCAGGAAAACCGAAATTGTTTGCTTCGGCTCAATTAGAAAACTTTCAGTTCAGTTTTTGAAACAAATTCAGCAACTCAAGATATAAAAAAAGTGATAAAAAATTTGTACAATCGCGGCAAAACTCGCATATTACAAAGCTGGGATGGCGCATGAAACTCAATTGCTTTTAAAAGTGGCAAAACATTTCAGCTTAGGTTCGGCTTGATCACCGTACAGTAAGTACAGTTATTTGGTTCGGTTCGGTCCAAGGGATGTTCACTCTCGTTTTTTGCATAACAACAATATTACGATTGCTTTTGCCCTTGAAACTGTGCGACCGGCCGATGTCACCTGTCTGCGAGGAAAAAAGGAAAAAGGCAAAGGTTTTTGGGACAGTTGAAAATATGGAAAAGTAGAGTGGGGTGCAAGTGAGCAGGTTGGGCATAAAGGTTGAAAAAGAGCTGCTTTGCGGGAAAGGTAAGCGTTTAAAAGCTGGGTAGAGCAGGACCAGATTTGGGAGAGCTCACAGTGGGTAGTTCTGGAGAGGGGTTGTTCTAAAGGGTCATTTTTGGGTGGATGGAAACACACTATCTTAGAGGGAGTGGCTTCGGAAAAAAAAGACAATTTGTATTGTATGGTTACGTTGTAAAATAGGTTCAGAAACTTTTAGTTAGAGAAGGAGTCTGTATTTAGGTTTTCAAAACCTAATGATGGATTTTCGTTGAACGAGTGGTTGGATAACGATCCGTTGTTTTTTCTTTGAAGCGATTCAAAACGGATGGTCTTACTTGGCGAGGGGGAAAGGAGTTGAGAGGAGAAAAAACTGTAGGAATGATGAGAACTGTAAACAAAGACAAAAGGTGAGAAGTCATGACACTGTGTTGGTTTTTAACATTTGTTATCCCAACTTCATTATGCACTTTTTTGCACTATCAAGATACTTTAACCAGTACTGACACAAAGAACTTGAGTTTGAGTAACCTTTATTGAGTTTTCACTCGAGGCGTGTAACCAGGTAGTATTCTGATTTCAAATAGAAACATGAATTATTTTATTGAGCTCACAAAGTATGACGCCGCCGCCACCACAAAAGAAATATGTTTTTATTCCCTTGCAAAAGGAAGGGAAATGCTATTGGAATAATTCCTATAACGTTTTAAGCATTGAGAATTGAAACGACTATTCTCGTTCAATGCGAATAATAACGATTCCTTCTGTAAAATACGAGCATACGAAACACTCTTCTCGTAAAGTACGAATGTACGAATAGAGAATACGAAGTTAAGAAGTAACTTCACATTTGGTACGATTTCCCATCTGAGTATAAATAGAAGCTCAAAACTACGGGAATTCCTTCCCATCAATTTCTCTTCTAACACCAACACCACTCTCTTCAAACGCCCCAACCATTCTCTATAAAATATCTCCAATCTCACCCTTAAAATTAATATTGAGTTAAAAGGCAACTTGCTGTAAATTCATACTAACTTCATTTCTAATAAAATATTTCTCAGCGAATTTTAGATTTACTTTCTAAGATAGAAAGTAGAAAGGACCCTTTATTCCTAGCAAGCGTTTTGTCCGACGTATATAGTTTTGCTAGCTCAGAAAAAATTGGTGCGAGCAGTGAGGCTCACCTTCTAAAAGTTCGCAAAAAATTGCTTAATTCTCAAAAAGAGATAGAAAGCAAAGAATCCAATTCTCAAACTGAAGAATTGTTGAAATTTCTCTTACAAATAAAGAGAAATAATTAATTTCCAAATCGGAAATTTAAGTTTTCTAAACAAATTTATAAATTTTTCTATCTTTCTTTTTCAGTTTTAAACTAAAAATAAAATGGCTGATACCCCAATATCCCATCCCAACTTGTCTTTGATGACATTTTCGGGAAACGATCCGAACCAAAATGCTACAGCTTTTTGGAATTCAGTTGAAAACAAAATTCTTTTCTCATTAGGTCAAAGACCTAATGATGGCGACGCACGACACAGTTATGATAGCAGACAACGATCCCTATTCGGATCATTGTTAACTGATACATCTCTTGAATCGTTCAATGATAATGTAACCAATGCTACCACATGGGCACAACTCAAAGATCTCTTCCTTAACAGATTCACTGACGGACGAGATCAATTCAAACATAGAATTGATGCTGAAAATGCAGCTCGCCAAGACGGCGAATTAATAAAAAACTACTTCCACAGAATCAAGTCTTCTCTAGATAGAGGATGGCCCGAAAGTATTGATGTAACCGTTCATGCTGATGAAGATGCTCAAAATGCTGAGAGAACTATACAAACAAGACAAAGAAGTCAAAAGTATATTGATTTCTCAATTAAGGGACTAAGATCTCTAGCCCTTAAACAAAAAGCTTATGAATACAAGTTAGAGCATCCAAATGCCAATTGGGATCAATTCACAAATCATGTAACCACTAAGGATCTAACATTCATTGTTGCTACTGATCCTGCTAATAAGTCAACAATGGATAAAATGACTTCATTAGAAACTCAAATTAAAAAACTAACTAAATTGATTAAGAATCAAGAAGTTAGTGCAATCAATGATGAGAATTCATTTCAACGACGTCACCCTGACATCAAGGGAAGACCTAATAGTACACAATTCTGCAAATATTGCAGAATGAATGGACATTCTATATCTAGATGTTCAAAAAATCAAGTTCAGGACGAAGTAAATAAGTTGCGAAAAGAGCTCACAACAAAAAATGAAAGAAGAGTTTCATTTGAAACTGATTATAAACGAAATCGAAGACCGAATAACTTCCCTAACCAGAGTAACCCTAACCCAAGCAACCGGTTTTGGAATAACCAAAACAGAACTACTAACAATTCAAATCCTAGCCAAAATAACTATGGCATTCGCCATAATTATAACTACAACGGAAACAATTTCCAAAAGGCTAATGCACAATCGTCTTTCAATACCAAAAGGCCCCAAACCTATGATGATAGGTATCCCAGAGAACAAATTCAGAGAAAATGAACAAGTTACTAAACAGTTCTACGACCAAGAAAATAGGCAATTCAATAGTAACCTTAGAGGTCGATCATATAGCACTGGAAGCTATTATAACAATAACAGTCGAGACTCGACACGATCTCAATCACCAAATTTTAGATCGAATCAAATACAGTCTGAAACTACCCACTGGGTTGAGGAAAAAGTCAATTACTGTGATGCGATCATTGATTTCTTTCCTTTAAACTATTAAAGTCTCCGAAACCGAGCGATGATAGTAATCCTAAATCAAGGATATATCTTAGCTTATATCATTTTGCCACCGGAGACAAAAATAATAATAGTGGACTCAAGATTGAGTTCATGATTGACCCAGGATCAACTTGTAGTATTATAAACTACCCAAAATATAAGGAATTGGAAAAAATAGGTCAAAAAATGACAATATACCGCTCCAAAATTAAAGCAAAGACTTATAATGGATCTGATATACGTATGTTTCGCCATAAATCTATTCAATCTTGTTTCGACACTGATGGAAAGTATCCATGTAACCACAAAGTGTGGATAACTGAAGAAAAGACTGCTAATCTATTGGGAGTAGACTTTTGTCATCTCTTCTTAAAAGCTCTCTACTTTGATATCCCCGCAGTTGAGCAAAAATCAAAAGAAGATGTAATATCCTACGGGTTGATGAACAACGATAAAGAGTATCCTAACGTTTCAAAAACTGTCTCAATTAACTTGACAGAACCCTTGTTCATTCCAGCACACTCTACATACTTATACAAACACTTGGCTGAACCAAATTCTTACTTCGAAAAAGGGACTACATTCCTTCCTCATAAAAATACAACCAAAACCGAATTGGTTTTCATTAATACAGTTTGTACTCAAATTGAGCAAAGCCTACCTATCCTAATTGAGAATCAGAAAGATCATCCTGTCACACTCAACAAGTGTGTACTAGACTATGCAGTAACTGATATTCAAGGATACGAGGATAAAATATTTGCTATCCACGATTGTGATGAGTTCACAACGAGAATTTTAAATGAAAGTTCGGAATTCGATAGCTGTTTCATGCTGAACACTGTTGCCAATACTACACAAGAAAGCAACAACCAATTATCCGGCCCCTGTCTACAATATGTAGACTTCAAAAAAAAGGTCCATATTCGAATCGAATATGCCCATTGCCCATACAATCTCTGCAGATAGAGCAAGGAAAAAAGGGTTTGCTGAATCAATTAGCAAACGGTATCCTGAGCTACGACACTTTTGTAACTCAATACATGCTAACATTAACGATATTCTCAACTTAACTGATCCAAAATCTGGACAAATCATATATAACCTGATTACCAAACAGAGGTACTTTCAGAAACCCACTTACGACGCTATATTCAACACCTTGTCCGAAAGGAAAGATCATGCTATAGCAAATAACATTCGATCTATCGCTATGCCCAAAATTACTTGTGGCTTAGATAAAATGAATTGGGAAGAAGTTTCCAAAATCATTGTTGATGTATTCCAACATTCTGGAATTACTATATTTGCCTATGTTTCAGGACAAGAAATCAAGGACATGCCTACCCTTGAAGTGTTTGATACAGAAAATGTATCAGAAATATTTGAACAAAATGGTTCAGATATAGTCAAAGTATGCAAAAATGAAAACGAAATAGCAACCGATTTTTCTAATGATGCAAAGAACCTTTGCAGGCCTCCCCTGAAAGAACAATTTAAAAAGTACCGAAACAAAGAACATAATGATCGGCTAATTGCCTTTCTAGTCAACGAAACGTTTACCCAATACTCCTCAATTGATAATGACAATAGCAGTACTTTGGAAAAAATCGAAACTACTATTAAATTCTTATCTGACTTCGATTTCACACAAAGTGATATATCGGATGATGAATTTGCAGATCTAATTCAAATGTTAATAGAGGAGACCAAGATGTCTATTCTCATCACAAATATGATATTGGAAAAACAAAAAATAAATTCCATATACCACTCAAAAAGGACGCAACGTTCAAAAAGCAACGACCTAGTAAAATCCCAGTCCATCTAAGAGATAAATTGGACAAATTAATGGATGAACTAATCCAAGCAGGCATAGTCAGAGAACTAAATGAAAAAGATGATATGAACTCATAGTTCGTAAACCCAGTCATCATTCTTCCAAAAAAAGACTACGTTAAGTTGGTCTTGGATGCTAGGTATCTAAACTCAATCACAGATACTAGCAATTGTAGATGGCCATTAGAACCACTACAAGTTCTCATGACCAGAGTAAACGGATCATACCTCACAAGTAGTGATCTCTCTTGCGCCTACCATCAAGTACCTTTAACAGATGAGGCCCAGAAATTAACAAGCTTTTTTGTACGAGGTAGACAATATACATACCAAGTTGGATTCTATGGCTTGAAACCACTTCCAAATTTCTTCAGTAAGTTAATGAGGTATGCCTTCGGACCCCTCATTAAAGAAAAAAAAGCAATTACTTTCATAGACGACACTCTGTTACAGAGTCAAAATAAAAATGAAATGTTTGATACAATTCGAGAATATCATTCCCTTTTACGGAAGGCCAACTTAAAAGCTGCCCTTGATAAAACTTTTTCTTTCTAAGAAAAGTTAAATTTCCAGGCCATGTTGTCTCTAAAGATGGTCTCTCCCCAATCGCTTCACGAATCGATGATATAAAAAAATTGAAATCCCCTGAATCAAAAACAGAAGTTCTAGGAGTATTAGGTGTCATGGGGTTCTACAGCACATACATCATCAATTTTCAAGTAGACGCAAAGTGTCTATATGAACTGGCAAACAGTAACGACAAGTTTCAATGACTACCATGCCATGAAGAAGTTTTTCAAAAAATGAAAGACAATTTCTGTCATGATATTTCAAATGCTATACCTAATGTAAACTACCCATTCCACATTCACGCCGACTCCTCAAATGTAGGAACCGGGTGCATACTCATCCAAGACCTTCCTGAAGGGAAAAGAATTGCTTCTGCCAATTCTAGAGTCTTTGATAAGGCCGAGCAGAAAATGTGTACTCAACATCGTGAACTATGTGGAATAATATCTGCTTTGCAAACCTATGAATTCTACATTTTAGGTTCACCCTTTCCTCTATACCTATATTGTGATCACAGACCTATTCTCTTCTTATGGTCCAGAAAAGTACAACTTTCGCATAGATTTTTCAAATACCAAGTCGTATTGACAAATTCAACAATTTGAAAATAATCTATACCCCAGGTTCAAACCTAGCCTTTCCTGACTTATTGAGCCGAAAAGTACCCATCGCTGATATCAAAAAAAATAAACTTGAGCACAAAACTATTCCGATTGATATAAAGTTCATCCTAGACAATGGAGAACAAATACGTTATTCCGTGCTACACAAAGACGATAATAACATATTTCAAAACGGTTGCTATCCAGTCATTGCTCAAGTACAAGGCGGGAAAAAGAAATTAATCAATATCAGTGACAGAGGAGACTTCAGCATTGAAGATGCTCTAGAATATTTTGAGGAATTTTGTAGTGCGATTCAAAATATAACCGATTTTTTTCCGATTTGGCAAACAAATTAACCAAATCAAACTACTATCTATACCAGATATGAACAATGGAAACATTTATGAAGAAATTCCAGATGAAGTATCTGCACTTGATGACCCTTTGGAAAATTCAGGATGGCTTGACTTATATGAAGGCAATATTGAGAACAACCTTCTCAACGACCTGGTTAAAGCAAAAAATGATTTTGCAACCAAAACAAGATCTTTGAAATTAATTGAACCCTTAAGTCTCCAATCTGAAGAGAATAAATCAGATTCTCTTGAACTAATAGCAAAAATGACCGACTTTGGTAAAGAAGCAATTTTAGATGTTGAAACAATTATGCAAGAGCAGTGTAACGATACTGTAATCATAGATATCAAAAATTGCATAAAGCAAAACGAAAAGCCAGAAGGAAACAAAAAAAATCCTTATCGTGAAGAAAAAGGATTAAAAGCCTATATCAGGCAGTTTGAATTATTATTCATTGAAGACCAACATGATCTTCTATGTATTAATGATTATAATGATGACTATACTAAGAGTCCAAAAATTTGCCTCCCCATCTCCTTAGTGCTAAACTGCTTTGAGTTAGCTCATAAGCATCCTCATAGCGGTCATCACGGCGATACAAAAACTTTGGAAGTAATCAAAAGATATTTCTATTGGCCCGGACTCTATAAATGGGTCAACATGCTTTTTCATGATTGCCTAGAATGTCAGAAAAATAAGCCTAAACGAACGGACCTGAATGAAGCTCCATTACAACAATGGGGACAATTAGAAACAATCCCAATGAAAACGATCCACATTGATCATAAAACTCCACTCAGACCATCAAGTCACGGCAAAAACTTTTGCTTAGTTGTGATAGATGCCTTCTCTAGATATCTTCAAGTCTATCCATGCACCCATGCAGACTCTAAGGAAACCATTAAGCTCTTAGAGAAATACATCACAACATTTGGTATTCCACAACAAATTATTCATGATAATGGAAGTGCATTCATGAGTAATGACTTTGCTCATTGTTCCTCTGAATTGGGAATAACACTGAGACCAAGAACTACTTACTCGCCTTGGACTAACGGAAAAGTTGAAGTCCAGAATAAACATTTAACCCAGTACTTTCGATATTTCTTGAGTACCTCAGGCTCAAACTGGTTTGAATTAACAAATAAGTTTGCTTTTGCACATAACACCGCCATTAATTCAAGTACAGGTTACACTCCATATGATATTGTCTTTGGCATAAAACCTCAGGTTCCCCTTAGTCTTAAATTAGGCCTCTACCGCGACAAAAACAAAAGATGTACCTCTGAATTTTGCGCTGGTCTCGAAAATCATGCTCATACCGAGCATAAGTCAAACAATGAGACCATAGCTAGATTTCTAAAAAATCAAATTTCCGCCGAAATACTGAAAAGGGAAAATGATTTTAAGTTGATTTATAGTAACACCTATACCCATTGCCGCCGCATCACTAGTAAGGCCCACATGTTCCGAAATCAATTTAAATTAGGACGGCCTATAAGAGAAGGCACTAAAGTGTTACTAGAAAATAGATCCAAACCACTATTGAAATCTCAAAAGCTTTTGAATTTGAGATCTGGACCTTACACCGTAATTGAAAAAATCACGGAAGTAACATACGGAATTCAAAATGATTTTACTAACGAAAAAAAGATTGTCCACCGCAATCATATTGTTGAATACTTTCCTAAAGAACAACAAATACCCAAAGCCCAAACTACTACAAGAGTACTATAGTGATTTATTTTCAAGTGATTTTTATGATCATATAACAAATCAACAAGTCAACTCTTTCAATAAACCTAAACAGGTTGAAAATCTACAATACCAGTTTCGGCCAGTAGTCAACAATGGTTATCAGCAAATGACTGATAATATTCCTACAAATGAGGATCAAAAGAAAACCATTGTCCAAGAACAATCATTAGATTCAGGTAGAGAAACTATGCATCTAAGAATTTTGTTCGATGCGACTGCGATTGACCAGAATCTTAGACCTATTCGAATTTCAACTCCCTATCCTGTTGATAACACCCCTAATCCTTCGACTAGTCAATCTAGTAGTTATGGCCACCGCCGCCTACCTAGCCGCAGTATAAGTCCTAACACTAGTCTCTCAAATGACTTTCGCCGCCGCCACCCCAATATAACAACACAATATAATACTTCCCGTCCTCCTGATTTCCCTCGTTTATCTGAATCATCAGAAAGCTTTACTGATGGAAAAATATTCCTCATAGCTCTCAGGAAAGCTTCTATGAGAACACTCGATCCGCACCTGGATCAATTTCCGAATCTAAAAGACCTAAACGGACAAATCGTCCTACAAACTTTCATGGAAATACAATTCCATCTAGTTTAATTGGCAAATTTGAAAAGAAATAATAAACACTAACTATTTATTTGGCCAAACTCAATATTTTTCAAATTCTTTTTTTATTGGCCGTCTTTTCTTTTCTCTTTACAAATATTTTGTTTGTAAAAAAACCACAAAAACACCAAAAAATAAACATATTTACAAATAGATTTAAAATTTTTTTTTATAAAGGTTAGGCTTTATATCCGTGTAGGATTTGATTAGTTTAACAGCCGCCATCTTTTCCAGAGAATTTTCAGCGGCCCTACTCAGGCTCCTCACTGCAAACTTCAGCGCTGAATAAGGCTGCCACCAAGCTTGATAGATTTCTTCTAACATAATGTTCAGCTCTATCTTTTTCCTAAATTCTTCTTCTGTTGCTGGTTTTCTGAAGAATTCTTGAAACTAAAACAAATTTGTATACTATTTCTATGTTGCCATCCCACTTAAATAAAAAAAAAAATTTTATTTTTTATTTTTAAAATTGGGTGTATTGTAAAACAAACTTACATCCTCTCCAAAGAATAAGGACAAAAAGTCCAGTGTTTCTTTTGAGACCACATCGTCTCCCATCCATGGACTCCACAGTTTCCTGGCAAGGAACTTACTCTGAATTGAGCCCAGCTCGAATAATTCACCGGAATTCAGTACCGGATACTTAAAAATATAGCTCTTATCCATAAAAATCATGAACTCCATCACCGTTAATTTTACCCCTTTCTCCACTAGCCCATCGTAAATTGCCACCCTTCTCTCGACTTCCTTGTCCTCCAGCAAGGCTTCATGTTTAAAGTTTAACTCGTCCCGTAAATTCAAAAATTTCTCCGGGAAGTCCACCAGATTGTCTTCAGGCTCAATATAATTCATTTTTTAAGGGAGCAAATTTTTTTTTAAATAATGTAAAGACAGATGAAGTTCAAACAGAAAGCAAATAAATGATGTTGCTTTTCGTCCTCTTTTATGAAGAGATGTTTTTTCAATCTTTTTTTCCTCCTCCAATCGGGAAGGGGAATGCAGTTGTTAAAAATTAACATCAGCATAAACGAATAAAATCATTTCACTGCTAGATCTCAACAAATCAAAACTAAGTGGAAAACCACGACATTAAACAAAAGTGCAAAAAACCACAACATTACAAAACGAATGCCGAAGGAAATACAAATTAAAACGAGAGACGCCGAATAACAACGGCCAATCAGAGCTTAGATTTGCAAAAAAGCAAAAACAGCCTTTAAAAACTAACTGATATACAGTTATTTTCTTTCTTGCTCAATTCCACATCTTGCATCCTAACCTCCTCTCACTCCAAAAAATAAATCTGCTGATTTCCTCAACAAATATAAAAATCGAACTCAGATTTCCAATCAAAATATCCACAAAATGACAAATCCAAATAGTGAACTAGAGGAAGGTGAACTAATGGACCAAGATCCTCTTCTAATCACTCTCGAGGAAATGCTCAAAGTGAGTACTTTTAAAAATTCTTTTGCTATCATTCAATTTATTTGGTTGGTCCTTTAACTCTAATAATACTTTCGAATCAAACCTCAGCATTTGATCCGAAAGAACCATTGTATGCAAATACTGCAAATAATGTTCGGGTTGCTCATTATGATTGTCAACTAATGAATTCTAACAAAATGTTCTCTCTAAATAAAGTAGCACCTTGCAAAGTCCAACCAGAAAATATTAAATTAACCCATGCTTATGTTACTCTTTATCAGAGACATTATCGCACAAAAGTAAATGCGACAATGTGCCGAATCAAACGCCAATCAATGCGTTGGTTCTGCGGTTCTTTTGATTCGACTGGTATCGACGCTCGACAAAAATTGATCACTATTGGTCTCCATTTATCTGCCGATCAATGTAAATCGGCCGCCGACAGAGGCTATCTTAACCTAGGCTATGCTAGTATTGGAAATATTCCTTTCAAATTTAATGTTAAAACATTAACTAATGCCCATGCTGGCAAAGTTGACGGCAAACATCATAATGAATGTGATGGCCGTTCTTGGATTAAATTGGACACTTTTGAAACTTACATGCAAAATGTAACTCTGACTGTTAACCTCAAAGATGGAACAGTCAATAATTGGCAAAACATTCCTTTGCCCTGTCCAGTGTCTACAAATGGATGTGAAACAACATCCTTAGACGCTTTTGCTTATACTTGGGAAGAACCCAAAAATTGCATTTTCACTGTTTTAAACAGATTTCCGGCTAAAATGATTCCAAACGAAGAATCATACTATATAATTAAAAGCAATTCTAGCCCGTCTATTCATTCTACCCAAACAAGGGATTCTCAAAATTTCATGCTACAGGTGATGAATAAACCGAATCTCTTTGTGGTCAGCCCAGAATAGTGTATCCAACTTCATATGATTCACTTTTTATTGCATACACTGACGGTTTCAATATTGATACTGGAATCCAAGTTAAGCCAACCCCAGAAACGGGAACTATTCATAATGCCGGCCAACCAAATTCTACTTTTCTCACAACAAGTGATGATTTGCCGCCACTCAAAATCTCAACTAGTCAAATTGACTACGAAGCTCATATAGGAACAAAATTGGACTATATTCTTTTTAATAGCTTCTACATGCTCAGAACGGCCGAGTTAGCCTTTCTGCAAAATCAATGTGAGCTAGAACGCTCCTCAATATTAAATACTCTAATGCTTTCACTTGAAAGCCCACGTTTGGCTGGCTATATTTTAACTCAGAACCGCTCTATGTTCTTAGAGACCAATGGCAATGTTGCCTGGCTCTACCATTGTCCGAAATTTTATTCACCTTTGCAATTAATGGATGAATGCTATAATCGCATTCCCATTATGTATAAGGAAAATATTCGATTTGTCGATCCAATTACGCGACAAACTTTTCAGTCGGCAGATCTACAAGACTGCTCAGACAAACATTCAAATCTCTTTCAACTAGATGTTGATGACGATCAGTCCTGGATTGAATTAACCCCTCAAATTACAAGGGTTACAGGACCATATCTCTTTAAACCAAAAGAGATAGTTCAACAGATTAAGCATTCTTTAGCCTCTAGCCAAGGCGCTTCAATCTACACTTATGCTCAAATGCAAAAATTCTGGAACATGATTTCCGATAATTCAGAGATGAAAGGAATACTGCAAGAAGTATCCAGGATCTTACTAAACGCTCAAAAATTTCTTTTCACGGACTCATATAGCCCACTAGGCTCTTCCCAAACAATATATTTGGACTATCTCATCTCTCCAAACTTTTGGAAAAACGAATACACCCGTATTCTCGGGAAAGTACAATACTGTTTAGAAAAATGCGGAATAGTCTTCGCCTTTTTTCTATTTGTGAAATTCATAATAGATTGCCTAGTATTCATAAAAAAGGCTATGCATATTCACAAAATCACCGGCCGCTCACTACACTTTGGCAAAGTATTACTTGCCACCTCATATAATATACTTTTCACTTCCATAGTGACCTCAATTTTCACTCAAGATGAGCAAAGTGAAAAAATAGAACAAGAATGTGATCAGAAAATACAAGCCCCTCTTTTATAGGAAATTGATAAAATCAACCAGGATTGCATGTACCCTCAAATCCAATTAACAAGTTTTGAGAGAAGAACTCAAAAGTTGGATCACCCAACAAACCCAGTCTAATTAAAAATTTTTACTGTTCTAGGATATACCAACAGATTCAACTATGGACGCAACACTTGATGACGACTTGAGAGATTTTGAGGATCTTCTCTCACTACTGCCACCATCAGATCCACTGGACTCGCAGATTTCAGCACTCACTCAACAACCAACTGTTTCTACTACTACAACCCCCACTGCAACGCCGACCTCAACGCGATCCTTCGTTGAGCCACAACTTCAAACCAATTCAGCTGTCCCAATAACTACACCATCAAAGCCACCACCCCTAAAAGCTTCATCCCCTGATTTCAAAATACCCCTGGTTCCCTCGAATTCTCGAATTAAAAAGCGAACCTAGATTGTAAGACCATATAAGATACTAACGGCAAATACGCCGGTATCAACTTCTCAATATCCAATGACCATTAGGCGACAGCCCTTACACCTCATTGAATTAAATACTAAGTTACAAATTCAGTTAGAAAGGGAACGATACATTAATTCTAACAGTAATCCCGGCTTCGATATGGATCTCAATTATGCTTTGAATCCATTAATCAACCGTTTTAAATTAGAAGCCTATCGCCCCATAAAAAAATGTACTCCATAACTAATTCCCTTCTTGAATATCAAAAAATCTATGTCCCAGCAAAATATCTGACGCTCATAAGATGCTCAAAATTCCAGATTGGATTATTCCCCAACAGTTGGAAAACCAGGAAAACCGAAATTGTTTGCTTCGGCTCAATTAGAAAACTTTCAGTTCAGTTTTTGAAACAAATTCAGCAACTCAAGATATAAAAAAAGTGATAAAAAATTTGTACAATCGCGGCAAAACTCGCATATTACAAAGCTGGGATGGCGCATGAAACTCAATTGCTTTTAAAAGTGGCAAAACATTTCAGCTTAGGTTCGGCTTGATCACCGTACAGTAAGTACAGTTATTTGGTTCGGTTCGGTCCAAGGGATGTTCACTCTCGTTTTTTGCATAACAACAATATTACGATTGCTTTTGCCCTTGAAACTGTGCGACCGGCCGATGTCACCTGTCTGCGAGGAAAAAAGGAAAAAGGCAAAGGTTTTTGGGACAGTTGAAAATATGGAAAAGTAGAGTGGGGTGCAAGTGAGCAGGTTGGGCATAAAGGTTGAAAAAGAGCTGCTTTGCGGGAAAGGTAAGCGTTTAAAAGCTGGGTAGAGCAGGACCAGATTTGGGAGAGCTCACAGTGGGTAGTTCTGGAGAGGGGTTGTTCTAAAGGGTCATTTTTGGGTGGATGGAAACACACTATCTTAGAGGGAGTGGCTTCGGAAAAAAAAGACAATTTGTATTGTATGGTTACGTTGTAAAATAGGTTCAGAAACTTTTAGTTAGAGAAGGAGTCTGTATTTAGGTTTTCAAAACCTAATGATGGATTTTCGTTGAACGAGTGGTTGGATAACGATCCGTTGTTTTTTCTTTGAAGCGATTCAAAACGGATGGTCTTACTTGGCGAGGGGGAAAGGAGTTGAGAGGAGAAAAAACTGTAGGAATGATGAGAACTGTAAACAAAGACAAAAGGTGAGAAGTCATGACACTGTGTTGGTTTTTAACATTTGTTATCCCAACTTCATTATGCACTTTTTTGCACTATCAAGATACTTTAACCAGTACTGACACAAAGAACTTGAGTTTGAGTAACCTTTATTGAGTTTTCACTCGAGGCGTGTAACCAGGTAGTATTCTGATTTCAAATAGAAACATGAATTATTTTATTGAGCTCACAAAGTATGACGCCGCCGCCACCACAAAAAAATATGTTTTTATTCCCTTGCAAAAGGAAGGGAAATGCTATTGGAATAATTCCTATAACGTTTTAAGCATTGAGAATTGAAACGAATTCGAATGCGAATAATAACGCTTCCTCTCGTAAAATACGAGCATACGAAACACTCTTCTCGTAAAGTACGAATAGACAATACGAAGTTAAGACGTAACTTCTCATTTGATGTGAAAAGTGGTACGATTTCCCATCTGAGTATAAATAGAAGCTCAAAACTACGGGAATTCATTCCCAACAATTTCTCTTCTAACATCAACACCACTCTCTTCAACCACCCCAACCATTCTCTATAAAATATCTCCAATCTCACCCTTAAAATAAATATTGAGTTAAAAGGCAACTTGCTGTAAATTCATACTAACTTCATTTCTAATAAAATATTTCTCAGCGAATTTTAGATTTACTTTCTAAGATAGAAAGTAGAAAGGACTCTTTATTCCTAGCAAGCGTTTTGTCCGATTTATATAGTTTTGCTAGCTCAGAATAGTAGGGTAAGCATACTCGAGTATGAGTCTAATAAGGGCTTTGATAGGTATAAAAAAATGTATTTTTGGATTAAATGGGGTCCTTCTTATCACGTGCCTGGCTTCATCAGCGAATTTTTGGGCAGTTTTCAGAATAAACACCAAAAATTTCAGGATTGTACTTAGCGGCAGAAGCTCATTGTTTACAAACACACTAGGTGCTCAAAAAATTACAAACCCTTCAGAGGATGTATAAATTACCTTAGGAGAAATTAAAAAAGTCGTAAAGAAGCTTCAGGTAGCCATTTAAACCTTGGGCGTTAAGAGGCAGGATGGAAGTCGTCCGCATATTACGTGAAAAGAACTTTCTCTAGCGAGGGAGGGGAATCTTAGACGTAAAAACTAAAATGGGTGGGTGATAACATCGATCCCTGAGGAACTCCACAGTGGACTATTCTATGGGAAGATGACTGTTCACGAAAAAAAAAAACGTGGAGGCTGGACGCTCATTTTCAAATAGTTACTGAGCCAGAGGTCTAAGATATGCCTCTTGGGAATAGCGGTTCATGACCTAACTTGTCAAATATTTGGCAAGAAAAAAGCGTGAGGAGAATACTGATTGCAACCGTCTGTGACGTAAAAAATGAGGGATACAAGTGATCGATTGAAATGGGCGATAACCATGCCGATGCTTGGCATTTGGGAGACGTTTAGTAAAAAGTTATTGGATGAGCCTCTGTAATTTTTTCAAGGCATGGAAAAAACGTGATATGGGCCTGCATGATATTGACAGCTCTAAATCTCTATCTGCTTTAGTCAGAAGTATAATTTTCTGAAAAAATAATCTCTCGAATGTGGAAAAACACAAAAATCATACTTATGAATAGATCAGATAGAGATTTAGAGTTGTCAAAATCATACAGGTTCATATCACTTCTTTGTTCAGCCGTTAAACTTTTAGCGATGCTCATCAGTTAAAAAGATATCATACAGGCCTGTATCACTTCTTTTTTCAGCCATTAAAATTTTAGAGAGGCTCAGCAGTGAAAACATCAGCCGCAACCATTTGATCGAAATGAATTACAAAAGAAATTACCAACTGGGACTTTCAATATCCGAGCCGGTAGTTTTACAAATAACAGAACAACTGTCAGTTATAGTAAAAAAAATTGTCAAGTCTGTAGAAATCTCGATATTATTGAAAGTAAGTGGACAGAAAAAGACCAGACAAACAAAAATCCGACAATTCAATTTTTCCCGGATCTAGAGCAAGGGACAAAGATCACCGAAGTTGTTTAGGTTCAATGAAAAGGCTGTTTCATTTTCTTACAGATTTGTAAGAAAAGTTGTTGACGGGAAAAATCTAGCAACTGATTACATGTCACTTGCCCTCGCAAATGATATCAATTGCAAACTAGAAAAGTTCACAAGCTTACATGCAATTCACATGCTTACCCTATGTTTGCTATGAGAACATCATCGTAAATTCCATCCGAACTTGTTTCCTGTCGTTTCAGATCTGTAAAAATACACGTGTTTAAACTAGTCTCCGAGTTCGCAAGTTGCTCTAATAAGTGTTAAGACACTTCTGCGTCAGAACAATTTTTTTTGCAAACGCACTTTCACCCCACAAACTATTATGGATGATTTTCTTGGTCAGAAAAAGTCTCTCACCTTTCTTTTTACAATGAACCAATTCCGCATTTAAGTTTTCAGGCAACTGTGATTCCGGTAAAACCAAGTTGCTTCGAGGAGGCGAGTCGTCTAATAATTGCTGGTCGGACAATTGCGTACTTTCAGCAACACCTGGAGCCATTAGACACCTTGAAGAAGTATTTTTCTGTGCAGAGCAAGTCAACATATGATAACCGGAAGTTGTGAGGGAACTTTCAATTGAGCTCCCCTGGCGCAATAAATGTCTGCTCAAGTCGGAAGCCAAAGAATCCAGAGATAGCTTTTGGATCAAAACGTTTGTATCTTCTGAGACAGCCGAAAGACTTACTACATTACGAGAGTTCGCACACGATTCTTCATAGATGTGTAAATTTGAAGTAGAAATAGATTGCGAGATGTTTTCAGCAGCAATAGCTGTGTTTAGACACTCGTTTTCAGGATCCCCCGCGGCAACTTCAGCAAGGATATTTACTCCCAAAGCTGAACCTTGTATAAATTTTTCTTCTGGGGTTGTTTTAATGGAATCCAAAACTGAAGAAGAAAAACATGATTCCTGACTGCCACTGGAAGTTTCAGTGCCTGAAATTGCTAAAAAAACAGGCATATTTTCAAACTTCAGGGTGAAAAATTAAGATACAAAAAATTAAACCAAATATTCTTTGATATTTACAAATAAAATCGAAACAGCAAAATTTAAAAAAAATCATATAATCGTCCGATATTTCCAAAAAAAAATTCTTGATTTCCGAATTTAGCTCTGATTAGTTCTTCGCTCATTCTGATTAATAGATCTGATTTACAACTTGTTGATTGCATTACATTTACTTACTTATTCGATAATACCTTTTTTGCCAAATTGTGATCAATTAACTTTTTGATCAATTATTACCATTTTGGGACATCAATTTTTTCCAGAATCCGTCGATCTCGTCAGAATCCATTTGCAACATCTTTCGCATATTTTCCTCTGAGAAATATTCCCCAAAAGAACTACAATCCAAAGTTTTCCATTCCTTTTTCACACGCGCCATTTTGCCTTCAAGGGACTGTAGAGCAATATGGTTGCGAGTTAACCTGTTCATGATTTCTCTGCACTCTTCAGAAACCCTAGTAATGTTTGAAAAAACTTGTATTTCGACTAAAGGCTTCAAACGAACCAGAAAATTTGCTCTTCAGTGTTTTATGGCAAACCACCGATCAATTTTTTATAAAGACTCTGTTAATCTTTATTACCTTGGGATCAAAAAAGTTTTCAAGCCAACAATCATGACATGACAATCGTGGGCAGTACAAGAAAATTGAGATATTGGTTCAGAAGAAACGCTTAGAATAACACTAGTTTTCAAAAAATCAACATTATAGGGCTGAAAATTAGGTTAATTGAGCAGCTCCTGGTCTTACTTCAGACTAAATCTGAAGGCGCTTTCGGCGAATAGATTATAACAAAATAATAACGTAATTAAAAAATTCAGCAGTTTTGAACAGATATTTGGCAAATCTGATTTAATAGATGTAGGATAAGGCAACTTTTCCAGCCGAAAACATCCAATAGTTGGATGCCGTTCATAAATACTGGACAACATTAGGTTCCCCAACGAATTTTAACTGCAGGGATAACGGGGGTTATATTAGCAAACATAGTCTTAGTTACACTTACCTTCGTAGTGGAGTATTCGGCAGCACCTCGATCATTCCAGAAATAATCTTCCGGAATGCTTCATTTGTGCTCTTTTCATAGCGGATAGCGTCCAAAATTTTGTCTATCAAAAAAGCATGGGCTTTACTAATTAGACTTTAAAGAAACACAAAAATAAATTCCAACTTTTTTGTCAAGCGAATATACGAAACCGAGATTTCTGACATCAACGAAAAGCAATTCTCGACAAATAAAAGATAAGCAAATCTTATACTAATAAAAGTTTTAATAAGCACAAAAATAGAGCCAAAATACAGTTGGAAAAAAGCCAATGAACGCAAGAAAACAGAAAAAAAACTGATTAGTTTTTTGAAAAAAACTTCAAAACTTCAATATTTTTGAATTTTAATAACACTTATGATTGCCACTAAAACACTAACCACACTAGTTAGGGCGCTTGAGGATCAATAGATGCTTTTAAATAGCTTAAGGTATTCAGTAAACATAGCCAACAGACAGTTAGAATAGAGTCAATCAACGCAAGTAAACAGCAAAGAAACACTGTCTTTCTTGAACTTTCCGGATTTCCGAGAAAAAAATAGATAATCTTAAAGTTCTTTGACTTTCTAGAACAATTCAAAATTGATAGTTTTTGATAAAAATTAACCTAATTTGAGAAAACTTGATCAATAAGTAAAATTTTTATTTCATTGGGAAATCTGATAAATTCCATTTTCGAAATTAGAAGTCAATCACGTTTTTTGTGACCTTTATATTTTCGCTGTTAGATAGTGGAGTTTGCCATCCTTTAAGCAAAAGAAATTAACTGAACTGAAACATAATCAAAGACAAACCGCTGAACATTAAAATTGAGCGCTAACAAATTTTAAAACTTTTCCTGAGAAAAAATCACGACCTTTAAAAACTCTTCAGTAGGTTAATAAACTTTGAGTAAATGAAAATCATTCTTTTTAGTGAATGCACGCATCTGGGCTTTCAACGACAAATATTTCTTGACAAGGATTGCAAATTAAATTTTTGATTGTCCATTTGCAGGCTGTGATAGCTATATACGGGATAACAAGTAAGGTATGGTATGAAAGAAAAATTCTTAGACATCTTTATTTTTTCAGCTTGACAAAATCTAAAATTATGTGTAACTAAAATTTTCAACAAACAAAGCCATTTTCCCCAATCAGTTATTTGCAAGTTAAAAAACTTATTTACGGAGTAAATGAGCTACCAGCCAAAACGAAAACATGCCAATAAATTGCTCTGGAAGATAGAACCCGGAAGTGCTGCGAATAACCCGAATAACATAACGTATCAAAAATTTGCAAATTCAAACATTAAGGCTGAATAATTAGTTACGTAGTTAATGAGCTACCAGCCAAAACGAAAACATGCCATTAAATTGCTCTGGAAGATAGAACCCGGAAGTGCTGCGAATAACATAACGTATCAAAAAATTTGCAAATTCAAACATTAAGGCTGAATAATTAGGTTTTATCAAAAAATTTCAAATTCAACTCAACATATTCAATTTTATTGGCAAAAAAAAGATGAAAAACCGTCAACTGATAAAAACTTCAATCAAAAATCTAAGTAACTTATATTAATTTCTTTTCCCATAAAGGCGTTTTAACTTTTGACGGCTTCTCACATACCCGCAGTTAACAGCGATGCAAATTGAATGCAGTATCAAAAATTAACTGAACTAATGGCAAACTCCGAGAAATATATAGCGTTGGAAAAACTATTATTCAACAAAATTGCATTTCTGAAACTTTGTTAGGCGACTCCACAGAACTGAGTTTTCAGATATGAACGACAAGTATTTCCTGACAGGATTGCAATTTAATTAAGTGGTTGCATTTGCGTGGGCTATCATTGACGTATACGTGATAGCATGATGTAAGATATTGTATAAAAAACGTTCTTAGGGATATTCATTTCCACAGCATAATTTCTAAAATTTTGTAAATGCAACTAAATTTCTCTGTTTCCAAAAACCGATTGAGGTCAAAGTTCTACCCAAATTGGTTGTTTAAGATTTCTACACAGAAGCGAAGCAGCGCTTCCCAAACACTTGCGATAACACGACCAGCTCTATCAAGACAAATACGAAAAAGTAGAAATAGGCCTCGAATTAGCAAAAACTCGTCTACCTGTGGGATTTGCATCTGCGACCTAGCAAATTTGAGTCTCACGCACTAATCTCTCATCCACTGATGCTTAAAATCCCCAAAAACTATTCACCAATAACGCAGTTACGTATGCTAATAAATTGCCAATTCGATGCAACAAAATTAGCACCAAATACCAAAAGACACAATTTTGCATTAAATAAATCGCTGAGCATAAAGCCACATTATGTATAAATTATGCATTTCAAAAAATTGCTAGATATATTGGGTTAGAAAAATTGTGAAATCCAGTTTTTATGATTGTTATGTTTTTTGATCAACTGTGTTAATTTATTACCATTCGAACGTCCAACCACATGCTATCAATAAGCTGTAAAGGTGGCCCCATAATAGGCACCAATATTTGCGACTTTGGTTGGAAAAAAAGAAAGTTAACTAATACACTTTGCTTCGCAAAAGTAAACACAGTTACTTGGTAAAAAACCACAAGCTAAAACATAAATACTCTATTGAAAATATTAAATTGTGGTGGAAAACAGAACTCGCAAGCAAAATTTTGATAAGTTTTGCGAATAACATCAGGTGACTAGTAACTAGAAAAATAAGCTTCTCAACAAACTTGCAAAATCAGCCACTCAGGCCACAAAAATCATATTTATCAAAATCTTATATTTAAAACTTCCAAAGGCTGCAAACTTTGTCGACAGAAAAAGAAGATCAAAACACGTCAATTGATGAAAAATTTGATCAAAATTGCGTATAGCGGTATAGCCATTTATTTTTCTGTGCAAGCTTTTTAACCTTGATTGCCCCCAATTATCGCGCGATACAAAACGATGCAACCATTGATACCTTTTCACAATCACGCAATTCAAGTGAAACTCAGCAAGAAAAAGTAATGACAAATCCGGAGAAAGATCTTTTACCAGAAAAAAAATGAAATTTTTTAGCGTGAGAGAAGCTGATATTACTCATATTGTAAGAGCGCATTATTTCATTCCCAACGAACGTATCTTACAACCTGATACCATCAATCTTTAGCCAAACTAGCGCCAGCATGGGGAAAAAGAAAAATGAAAAACAAACATTCTGTTTTCTGTCGAACAATTTATGATAGTACACTTTGTTAATGAAGAAAATTTAATAGTTTTTTGAAAGTTTGCAATCATTTAAATCTAAGGAACACTCGCGATACAACAGCATTGCAAGCTATCAGATAAACTTGAGAGAAGTCACTAAAAAAACGCGAAAAAAGTAAAAAAAACTATGTCTACAAAAATGTCAAAAACCTACCGGGAAAAACAATCATCAACCTCAAATTCGCATTCAAAACCCTTGACGCAGGCAAGTAAAATAATCATACAAAGGTACAGCCCATTGAGTCGAGAACAAAACTATTTTCATTACAAAGTGAGTTATAAAGTTTTGAAACTGGAAATTTTTACGCTTCATCTCTCCTGGAATACAACAAAGCAAAACATAAAATCTAACTTGGCTTTCAAACGACGCAATACAAGGTGACTAGGCCAAAATATTAATCTTCGAGGCCAATTAAACAAAAAAAAGGTAAAATGCAAAATAAAAGATAATTTTTTTAAAAAATCAGAGCATCGTAATTTATAAATTACTGGACGATTTCCAATTACAGCGACAATTAATTAAAGCAGAATAAAAGTCCATACTTCGGAAGTAAAATGGCAATTAATAAGCAGACAGATGACAGTCCGACAATTCGTTCTCCCAGAAAAAAATTTCAGTTTTCAAACACATTGAAGAAAAAGAAGGACCGACGGTGACTCAAACCACGGAACTTAGGATTCCTATGCACTAATTTTAACAATAGGCGAGGTTTCATAAAAACGCAAGGTCACTGTCCTACAAATTGGTAAGAAACGTTGCTTAATGGATAAAAAACTAGTTCCGATTTTTCGCTAGTGAAAATAGTATTAAGTTCTTTATAATGCTCGCTTCAATCAAGGACTTGAGATAAACTAAAACCAAAGATGAAAAATGCTGGCCAATTTCTCTAAGATAGTTCAAACCAAATGTTGAGCAAAAGCCGGCCGTATCCCACTCAGCCCCAAAATTTATTATATTCCAGTTATTTTTTTGCAAATTATAATTAAAAAATTTGGCAGTTACAAACCACCAGCAGAAAAAACCAGTGTGAAAAACTCTACTCCGCATAAAGACGGTCAACTAAAACATTCCGATTGAAGGTCTTTGACTTTGAAACATTATTTATGATGGCACTTCTTTCTTAAAACTACTATCACAGAGAAAAAAACTGGATGATAGATAACTTTTTAAAGTCTATTTTGAAATTAGAAGTCATTTTACGTTTTTGCTGATTTTTATTGAGCAGTTCCATAACTGAATCACCACCACAGTATACGTGACAACTACTTACTTTTAAATTTGTTTTAATTTGAAAACTCGCCAGATTTTAAAAATTGACTCTCTGTTTCTATCATAGTAATGTAATTTAAAAAGCAGTCAGCAAATAAGCGAAAATTTTCTGTTTTTTAAAAAAAAAGAATTTTTTATGTCTTGCCACGATCAATCAATCCTCTTTTACACTTTGAACTTATAATGGCTCATTTGACAAACTCAAAATTAGCCACTCGTTATATAACACAAAACAACTCGTGATATAAAACACACTAAGCTCTCCAAAAAAGAGAGGAGGTCCACTAAATGGCAAGCAAAGTTTGAAAATCCAAAACCAAAATCAACCAAAATTTGCCCACGTTTGTCTCTGCTCAGTCAAATGAAAACTTTTAAAGGAAGGTGTTCAGTAAACCGAAAAAATATCTTTTAAACTCCTAAATAACGTTTTTTATCCCTGAACTTAACAGAATCTATGCGCTACATTATTGCAGATTAAATTATACAGCTAAGAAATTGAAATACTGCAGAAAATAAGTGCGATAGCGATACTAACTCGGTCAATTTTGATTTAGTTTATAGGAGCATTAAACAACGCGTATTCTGCTCATTACCCCCAAAACTCATTTTAATTTTATTGCTAAATGACTCATTCACGATGTACCCAACTGTTCATTGACAATTAATTTGAAAAATCATGGGAATTGACGTATGTCAGATTAGGAAATCTCAACTCATGGGTCTTCCGTTTCAAGACGTCAATGATAATTTTTTTGCTACCTTGACAATGTAGGAGTGCAATTATCCTAATACTCATTATAAGACTTAGTCATATCCCTTCAATATAAACGGCTTTTGTACAACCCCTCCCTCAGATTTCAAAATTTCCGTTTTCTTAGTTGTCTGATGTATTATGGCTGAATCCGCGATAGAAAGTATAGAAAACAAGTATGTTCACAACAGTTAGTTTGTTCACCATGCAAATATTAATTGCATTATGACAACATAAAAATAGATTTTCAAAACTGAAAACCAAATGTGGGTAAAGTGGGAAAGGGCCTTATAAACTTACCCAAATTAGACTCGATCAGACCAGAAAACGACTGAAGATCTTCATCTAATTTCTTCAGTTCCTCACTTACCAAATTAGTCAGTTTACCATCCATTTCATCTGCAATACTCGCAACAACCATAAACAGTGCACTAATTCTGCCAATTTTGTAGAAACGTCATCTGATCTTGTTGAGCTCAGCTCCAGCTGTTTTCGAGTAGCATTCAAAATTCGGGAGAGAGAGAAATAGCGGCTCTATTCATTTAAAAGTATGAGAACTCTTTTCTTTTGATACTTTCCTAACCATTTTCAAAAAAATCCTAGTTTTTGGCTAGTATACCAAACTTTATATTCACCAATTAGCTTACTAAAAAGAAAACCTCAATAATATTAATAGCAAGCAGCAACAAGGATAGCCGGTTGCTGCGCAAGTAGCAGAATGTTCCGACCATTTTCATAAAAACAACAAAAATCTAAGTTCTTCAAATTATTAAGTTCTTCAAATAAGTGTCGTTTTTCGTACATGGTGTGATGAAAAAACTACCCAAACGCGGAAAAAAGTAATAAATTAGGCATAATCGACAACAGTTGCCTTCAAAAAAAGAACAACTACAAAAAATTTTTTGAACAATATTTAAATTATTTTTTCAAAAACATTCTTGCCAGGGAAGTGCCAAATACAGCTTTCAAAAAAACTTTCCGTTTTCCGTATAGAAAAATCAAGTTTTTTTCAGCCTAAACGACAAATTTAACAAGTTATCATCATTTTATTTTAATGTTATTAGAATTTTTTTGCCAAATCAGCGCTATCTAAAAAAAATTAAGTTTTTTATAGTAAAATCAAGCCGTTGATCCAGTCTAAAAAAGAAAGCTGTTGATAAAATCAAGTCTAAAAAAGAAAAAATTCCATATAACAAGCATTACTCGATCGCGTTACTCGTTCGAAATCAGACTAAATCTCAAAAATTCAAAACAGTTTTTCTCAACAGACAATTTTTTTAAAAATTATATTTTCGTTCGAATCGCGAGAGAAAGGGCTTCAATATGATATATCACTCGGCCTATTCCGATGATTTTTTGTGGCCACTGATTTTGCGTAGAAAAAAAACTAAAACACACACGAAGACAAAGTTTCTCCCCATTTTCAATGGTCGGAACAATAAGCGACTCTCTCTCAATTATTGACAAATTCCTTGTTAAAAAAGACAAGAGAAGTATATTTTTCCAGAAGAATGCTGTTCATTGTTTAAATGGTGAGAGCAGTCATAATTGAACAACTTCAAGTAGCGTAAAACTATTTACAATTTTACATTTTTTAATATTTACCAATTTACATTCCTGTGCATTAATTTGTACAAGTCTGTTAAAATAGATCAATAACTGCAAGTTGAAGAAAGCTAATGACTAAGTTGAACTAATTCCGAAGTGTTTATCAGTATTTTCCATCTGTGTATTATTTAAGATGTGATTATTGTGCTCAAATCTTTCAGTAGATGGAATGGATATGCTGATCCAAAATGAACTCTGCGTGATTCTGTTCTGTAAGTTTTAGTTCGTTGCCGCTCTGGATGTCTACAAGGTAGTCGAACAGCTCAGAGTTTAGACTCATCAAGTGGGTCAATAGTTTGAACGCTAGAGATGTCACTGTCGCACTCCAATGGGTTCGAGATGTCTGAAACGACGAGAAGGTTGAATTCTTTATTTGACTCCTTCAGATAAATTAACATTTACACATTGAAACATTTAAGTCAGCACGAAAAAAAAACATCAAAACAAACACCATCGCTATTTCTTAACTTTATATCTATATATGAAAGTTTAAAAACTTTTTCAAGTCTCGCATTTTTCAGCCAGAAAATGATATGAGAACCTCACTAAGAAGCTCAATTGTTCCAAATTATTGACAAAATTAAAAAAAAAAAAGCAGCAAAAAATATAACCAATCCTAACAGGTCCAGGCATTAAATAGCATTGATCTGCTGAACATCTGAAATATTACACTTAAATCGATAAATGGCCATAGTCTTTGATCGTATACTTGTAAAATGTAAGGTATTAATTTTGATTTGTTTCATGCCTTTTCAAAGGAAACGAAGTCTTAGTAATAGTAGTAGTTGTAGTATACCAATTCCAAATTGATTTTTTTTGGTCAGTTTCCAGAGTATTTGGGAAATATTGATATTCACATGGTACAGTGCGGGAAATAGAAGAGGAATGATTCTGAGCGCGTGAGGTTTTAGGAAATCGAAGAACAGTTGTCCATTGGCAAATGTGAGAGCCCGCTCAGCCACCAGGGAATGATCGCTCTGGATACATGAGGCCACTTTCCTCGCCAGAAGACACAGCCAGGCCTGCAATTATAAAGCAGAGAAATAATCGCACTTAGTTGGTCAGCAAGCATTTCACAGCTCAAAAAAATTAACACTTAAACGAAACTCGTAAGCAAATAGAGGGCAAAATTTAGCCTTTAAAACTAAAAAAAGAACAATTTTTTCGATAAAATTTTTTCGTTTCAGTATACCACCTTAAAGCAATTTGACTTACAAAAAAAAATTAATGCTTAGTAGTTGACACTATTTGCATAAAGCTGTCTCAGTTTGATCAAATTGATATGTATTTCTGAAAATGAATATTTTAATTCCACCGGGAAACCTCCACAATTAAACATGAAGCTACAAATCCATGACATTTTTGGCGCTTTTAATATTGAAAAACGAAATGTTCCTTCCGTTATGCAATAAATCTGAAGCGAACATAAAAAAACTCAATTTTTAAGAAAAAGTTAAGCAAAAAATTGTGAACAAATAAACAATAACATTTCAGGTTTTAGATCGAACATATTTTTCAGCAACAAAAAATAATCTTTCCTCAAAAATTACCCAAATTGTAGAAATAGTTGTGCCATTTATACACCCAGAGACAAAGCAAGAGTCTCGTATAACTTGAAATACGGTATTAACTTTAATTCTTTAACACTAGCGAGAACACGAAAAAAAGCAGCTCTAGAAAGAGCAATAAGAAAATAGAAATAAGCCTCGCATTACTGAAAATGCGGCTAGGTCTAGGATTCGATCTCACGCACTAACCACTCAGCCACGCACGCTTAACCACCAACAAACACTAGTCACAAAAAAGCAGCTACACACATAAATAAATTGCCTTTCAGCAAAAGTGACACCAAATACAAATAGACACAATTTTGCAAGTAAAAACTTGGAAAATAATAAACTCAAGGCATCCACATTAACAAATCGGAAAGCATAAAGCCACATTAATTATAAATTATGTAATTTAACAAATGCGAGATATATTGACTTAGAAAATTTCTGAAACTGAGTTTTTATGATTGTTGTTGTTTGAAACAATTAGCTTTTTCGGTTCATTTGATGAAATAAAAATGCATCAACTGTGTTAACTTAATACAATTCGAATGCCAAAGCACCTATCAAAAAGCTGTACAGGTGCCCCAAAAGTGGCAAAAATATTTGCGAATTAGGCTAGAAAAGAGAAAGTTCTTAAGGATACACTAACCTGACGCTAATGTAATAATCAATATTGAAGAAAAATCTTCAAAGCGTCATCTGAGCCGACAAAAATCGGGTTGACACTCGTTAAGCCTATAAATGAAACGGCCATTAAAAATTTTGGGCAATTTTTTTTCCAACTTACTCTTTAAGTTGCCTTTCGAGCACACAAACAAAAAATATTCTACAAAGAATGCAATTCCAGGTGACTACGCCGATTAAAAAACAAAGAAAAATTAATAATTTTACGTCCACCGATCTGCGTCATTTGCTCATGAGTTTAACAAAACATTAGCCACCAAAAAAGGGGAATAAACCCATACTATTACATTGCCATCGCTATACAGCAAAGTGCCACCAACTGAGCTTTTTATTTGCGAACTGAATCGGGAAAAGAATTAGAACTCATAATCTAAGACACTTGATAGCTCGCATGTGTAATCGTGGCTATAGTAATCATTATCTCTTAGAAACATAAGACAGATGGAGTCAAGAGATAACACAATTTGGCTGGAGTATGAATCAACAAAATTATGTTGTTACTGTTTTTTTGCATGTGTTTGCAAAATCCAGCTTCGCTTGTCTGTAGTTTTTTTAACTTCGATTTTTTTAAAACAATATGGGCTGCATGTGTCACTGTGATAGGATATCTTTAGACAGATTGTTTCGATTTGATCAGATTGATTTTGTTGATTCATTCTCCAGCCAAACAATCTGTCTAAAATTATCCTATCACAGTCACACCTGCAGCCTATATTGTTTCAAGAAAAAATTGAAAAAAAAAAATACAGACAAGCGAAACTGGACAAACAAACTCATGCAAAAAAACAATATTAACATAACTTTCAGATAAATTAAATTAGTACGTTCATCTTCGGTTCGTTCATATTTTGTCTGTGCTTTTTGAGTACTCCAAACTAACTCACTTGGTTTTCCTTGTCATAATTGTGTACCTTCTCCAAAATACTCTCCACTTCATTGATGAATTTGATACTCTTGGCGGTTTGAATTCTGGGCCACAGAGGCAAAAGTCTGTTCATCATTTCGTCTACCAGCGATTCGTCTCTCTCCAGGAACTGAGTCATGCAGAGGGTGAGACTCTCGTGGTAGAGTGGCAGACTCCGTGGTCTGTGCAGAGGAATCAGCACCTTAAAAAAAACATTTTGAGATTCAATTGGCTTACACCTTCCTTTGAATTTGAGAGTGCCGAGTTGCTATTTTTCATTTGGCCTCGTTGTCGCAAACAGTTCCACTCAGTGGTCCAAATTTGTGAGATTGCAATCTCACAAAAGATGTTTTTAGACCCAAAAACAAATGTTTTCACGGAGTGGGGAGGAGAGGTCTTTTTTGTTCTGGACAAATTCAAGTATCACAGGCATTCGATAATTCAGCACCAGAAATCAAGCCAAAATCATTCCCACGATTGCACACATAAAAAATCCCGGGTTTTCCAAAACTTTATAATTCTCGACAGATAGTCTATAATATCCATTTGGCGACATATTTCGAAAAGAATGAAATAATTATTACGTGATGTAAAAATTGCTGGTGTTCCTGCTTGATTGGAACTGCGAAGCCACAGATCACACTACTCATCATATCCAATAATTCTGCAACACCATTGGGCGATCTGTTTCCCTCTACAAACATCAGAAATACATGAGCAATCTGTTTTCTTATACATGCTCTGAGATAGATCATCTTCAGGTATATGTTATAAATCACAGACTGCAACAGTTCGCGTTCTCGACTGTCGTACGACTCAAATAACTGCAGTAATTTGAAAACGAACTCTTCGTTTAGGTACTCGCTGGCCAGTTCTGGATCGAATTTTGGACTTTGAATAACAGTGAGGAATATGGCATAGACTAGCTGTAAATGAGGCCACGCCACATCTTTTATCGGGTCATCCTCTTCAACCTCAACTAGAATCAACTCTAGTGGGCAAACTTCTTTCACCGGTGGCAAATCACGGAACAAATTAACAGCAAAAAACTGAAATAAATCCTCGTATATTTCCGAATGGTCTAGACTGTCAAAATGCCAACTGAGAAAGTCACAAATATCATTCAGAGCAACTCGTTTCACTTCTTTGCTTTTGGTATCCTTATTCACCTCGTTGAAGTTACACACTCTGAAACATTGTTTCAATTTTGCACTTAACGCAGCTTCTCTCATGTCGGAAGTTTCGAACAGCAACGGCGGCAGATGTTCTACATCTTCATTAGACACTTCAACACCACTTGAATCACACTCACTTTTTCTATTCGTTGAATATGCTGATCCCTGTCGTCTCGGCTTTTTGTGAAATGCCGTTGAGCTTTTTCGAGTAAGCTTATTGTGGCCGCTCCATGATTTTTCAGTCCTCGCGGATATCAGGGATATTTCATGGAGGTCTGTTCGAAACTCGCCAATGAACGTTGATTCCATGTTATATGACTAATTCAAAGTGCCGTGAGAACATTAAAACCCTTCACCACATTTGATCTTTAAGGATATACGTACAAGTTCCATACCAAGACTGAAAAAATCAGCTTAACTAGCGTTTAACGCACCTTCGGTTCTTCGAAATTTTTCCACAACTCATGAAAAACCGCATATATTGAAACAGCATCAGCAAATTTTTAGTTTACTCTGACGACACCCAATTACAGGGTTGGGAATTTCAGATTTTTAGAAAATAATAAAAAATAAAGTTGTCTGAAAAATTTGGAAAAATCACAAAAAACGTCATATCTCGAAAACTACAGGGATTTGAACAGTCATATTTGGAGACAAGATTTGTAACTCCTTAGAGTACTCTGACAGCACGCAACTACAAGGTTGGGAATTTTAAGTTTTGAGAAATGATTAATTTAAATTTTCTGAAAATTTTTGAAAAAATTACAAAAAACATCATATCTCGAAAACTACAAGGATTTGAGCAGTCATATTTGGAGGCAAGATTCGCGATCCTTGATAGTACTCTGAGACAGTACCCAACTACAGAGTTGGGAATTTCAGACTTCTAAAAAATAATAAAAATTTAAGTTTTCTGAAAAATTTGGAAAAAATCACTAAAAACGTCATATCTCGAAAACTACAAGGATTTGAACAGTCATATTCGTAGGCAAGATTTGTAACTCCTTAGAGTAATCTGACAGCACCCAACTACAGGGTTGGGAACTTCAAATTTTGTAAATTATTTTGTTATTTGAAATTTCTGAAAATTTTTGAAAAAATCTCAAAAATCTTCTTATCTCGTTACTAAAATGATTCGGTCATTCAAAATTGGAGGCCAAATTTGCAACCCCTAATTCGATATTGGGCTGCTTAATTTAAACTCGGTAAAATAACCACCAATAACCACTTCTGAAAAAATCTCAAAAATCGTCTTATCTCGTTAACTAAAATGATTCGGGCATTCAATTTTGGAGGCCAAATTTGCAACCCCTATTTCGATATTGGGCTGCTTAATTTGAACTCGGTAAAACAACCACTAAAATCAAATTGGAAAATCGAAAAAACTCTTAACCATTGCAATATAGGATATAGCTTAAACATGCAAAAATATTACGTTGAAAAAGCTTAAACATGGCGAGATAGTGAAGCCCGCATTTAAATATATAATAGATAGAAGAAAACCATGAATGATCTGGATGAAGCAATACAACAAGTTTCGAAAATCATCAACAACAAACACATAGACTAAGCAGAGCTTCACGCCAATAGCAAAACAAGGCAAAAACTTTGATGAGAAACGGCATAAACCAATTACAGTTGTTAGCAATCGAAAACAAAGGCGTTGAGGAGTTCCAAACATTATAGTTTTGACATATTTGTATTTTCTAAAACAATTTATTGTGTTGGCAAAATTGTTGAAGCAACTTAGTAAGCTGCCGTTGTATTCTGCGCGTTAAAAAATTCAGTCAACGAAAACTCGGCTTTTTTGATATTCAGACAAATTGAGAGACCAATCGGCCTAAGACAATTCCAAAAACTCGTCTAAATTTTTCTTTGAGGTCTACAACAATGAATGGCTGTTCATTTTGAATTCAAGTTTTCATTTCAACTTGGCGAAATAAACGTCTAAATTTTTCTTTGAGGTCTACAACAATGAATGGCTGTTCATTTTGAATTCAAGTTTTCATTTCAACTTGGCGAAATAAATAAAGTTTGTTGTAGATTTTTTGAGCATAATCATTCATTTTTGCTATTAAATGTCCTGTTGGCAGCAAAATTCAAGGATTTGGCGTTAAAATGAGTCAAATTTAAAAATGAAAAAACCCAAATTTATCAAAATATTTTTTTAAAAAAAAGAATGGAGTCTACTTAAAAAAACCTCAGTTCTTCATCACACTATATTTAGAAATACAACGACAATCTTGGAAACATTTCTTAACTTTTACACAGAGGCGAAGCTGTGCTTCGCAAAACTTTTGAGAACACGATCAAAAAGCACCCCTATCAAGTTAAATAAGAAAAAGTAGAAATAAGCCTCGAAATAGCAAAAACTCGGCTTCGTGTAGGATTCGAATCTGCGACCTAGCAAATATAAGCACTAACCACGGATGCTTAAAATCCGCAAAAACTAGCCACCAATAACTCAGCTACATATGCTAATAAATTGCCAATTCGAAAGCAGCAAAAGTCTCAAGCAATATCCCATCAGCCACTCAAGCTTAACAACCGATAAACACTAGTCACGAACAAAGCAGCAACATATGCTAACAAATTTCCAATGCGATTCAGCACCAAATAGGTATTGCGAATGCGATTCAGCACTAAATTGAATGCATCCACACTAACTTTGCATGTATCAGATCGCAAAGCATGAAGTCACGTTATGTAGAAATTAGGCATTTCAAAAAATTGCGAAAACTTTGAGTTAGAAAATTATTGGGGTGCAGCAAAATAAAAAAAGCCGCACCAATATTTGCGACTTAGGTTGGAAAAAAGAAGGTTCGAACCAATACACTAGCTTCGCAAGTGTAAACAAGCAAACAGAGGCCATATCACATGACTTGTCTTCTAGGGCATTTGGCTTAAAAAAACTAGGTTCTCTAAAGAGCATTTGGCTAAAAAAAAAATACTACCGAACCTTGAGAAAAGCTGTCAACAACGGTAACGCTCTCCAGCAGATTGCTTTCAGAGCTCAAAAACACTCGCTTATCTACAAAACACCAGAAAAATTGGGTTATTCTTCATTTATTCGGTGTAGTGATACGTAATGCGACAACTCGCAACAGAAGACAACTCGCATGAAAAGACAACTCGCAATAAAAGACAACTCGCAATAAAAAACAACTCGCATTATGCATTATATGACAACTTGCAATATAAAACGTGTTGCCAGCTTGCCAACAGATAGTAGGACTTTATACAAAAGTTAAAGCCGGGTATCTTCACGAAGCGGCGACGCGCGCCCACCGGCGACCTTAATCCGAAATTCCTAGATTATAAATTAATTTTCGAATTTAGCGTAGTTGTGGCTTTCCTCAAATTTTGCGAGTTGTCTTTTGTTACGAGTTATCTTTTGTTGCGGGTTGTCGCGGTACCGCAGTGATAGATCGAGACAGCAAACTTTGGAAACAATACCAAAATTGAAAACCTTGATAACATCGACAAAATTTCAGAGACAATCAAATTAACACAGGGTTGAGACAAGTTCTTACACTGTGAATTAGTTAAATGGGACAGCTCAATTTTGGATAGTACGACTTAACCTTTCGATTTATGACTCAATGGGACATGTCATTGTGACGGAACTCTTCAGCAGCACATGATGTAACCTATCAATTTTACGCAAATAATGGTGTAAATGAAAACACGGTTAGACCACCAGTTTGTCTGGTAAGCCTCAAGGCACATATGAAAATTTTTTTACTGTTAAAGAATTAACTCTACTTCTATCTGTTTCCTGCTGACCTCAACCTGCCCTACTGCGTTAGTTGTGCGCGAATCGCCACTACTCAGCACAAGAGTAATTGAAAAACAAATTGAAACACAGAAGCGAAGCTGAGATTCACGGCAAATGCGAAACGAAAATGAATGATTACGCTCAAAAAATATAGAACCAACTTTATCTATTTCGCCTGGAAATGAAAACTTGAAAAGAAAACTTGAAAGCAAAATGATTACCCATTTATTGTTGTAGACAGGGGCGGATCTAGGATTTTAGGATTTTAGGATTTTCTCGAGGGGGGGGGGTCGAATTTTCAAAATCTTTGTCGACCTTTTTTTTTAAGGTCGACCAAATTAATTTTTTGAGCTTGCCCAAAGCACCACTAAAAATTCCCTGTTTTGGCCTAATTTTCTGCGCGTTTTTAAGTACTTTTTTGAAAATTTTGACCAAAACAATCGCATTTTTTCGGCGCGCGCTTCCCCCTCAAAATAAGTATATATTAGCGCCGAAGGCGCCCTTAGAAAAATTTTAGGGTCCGTCACCAAAAATGGATATCTCAAAATAGTACAAAGGGGGGACTCTTTGGGTCGGCAGGGGGTCGAATCCCTGAGGGGGAGGGGGGGGGGGGGGTCGTCCGCCTACTCCCCCCATAAATCCGACCCTAGTTGTAGACACCAAAGCAAAATCGTCATGAAATCAACAAAACAAAAACTTTTAAAAATCGCAATAACAAGAGATCATTCTTTTCGATGATAATGAAAACTGCGCTTGGCTATTTCGAAACAAAATTTCAGTGACGTTTATTGGTAGCTTGAAGTATGAGCGCGAATGAATGGTAGCAAATATCAAAGAACTTCGTCCGAAATAACTGTTAACGTCAAAATCAGCTTAACGTCAAAATCAGCTAATCGTTTTTTGGGTCAAAAAATTTTAATAGCTGGAAAAGGGCGCAAAATTCTTGGAACAAAATGTTATGAAGAAACGACTTGTTATCTAAAATAGTCGAAAAATTTCAGTGTCCACAAAAAAACAAGTCCCGACTGGAACCGAACTTCCGGGATTGTGATTTGTCTTCAAGCATGGGTGTTACCAGGCGCGGATCTAGGAATTTCTCGAGGGAAGGGGGGGCGGTATTTTCAAAAAAATTTTGAAATTTTTGTCGACTTTTTTTTAGGTCGACCAAATAGATTTTCTGAGCTCTCCCAAACCACTATAAAGACCCTAATTTGACCAAATTTTCTTCGCCGCAGGCAAATTCTTGAAAAAAGTCAAAAAGAATTGGAAAATTCGACCGCAAAATCGCGATTATTTGTCGCGCGCTCCCCCCCTAGTATAGATTGATTCCAAAGGCGCCTTTAGGAAAAATTTTGAGATCAAAAATGGATATCTCAAAATAGTACAAAAGGGGGACCCTTTGGGTTGGCAGGGGGTCGAATCCCCTCAGAACTCACCTTGAATTAATAAAAAAAACTTGCATAAGCACAAAAAAAAACAAAAAAATCAGCAAAACTTCTTGGAAAACAATCATTTGCCCAAAACAAGGAGAAAAATTGTCAAACTTGAATCTATTTCAATTTAAAATACTTAAGAAACTTATAGAAAAAGCATAAGTTAAATAAGCCGACAGAATTAGGGCCGATAGCCAACAAACTGAAAATAATCCGAAACTGAAAATAATGGAACACTCAAAAATTAATTAATCCCAAAATAAGTAGTACATGCAAGATGTCGGGCGTATATCAACAGGAACTCAGAAATGGTAAATTACAAAATTGAGCATTCTATGAACTAAGTTATTTACGGGGAAAAATCTTTTAATCGGTTGCAATACCCTTGCTTATCGCAAGGGAAAATATCTGCACAACTTCAACCATCTTCAGCGTGAACTTCCCAAATTTGTTCAGAAAAAAGCAATTTCGATTTATCAACATAAGCACGGAATAACTTTAGCAACTATCCGCATAGCAAAAAAATTGCGAAACTGCTTACATATCAGGTTATACCAGCATTTGATCAAAAATAGATCAAAATTTAGCTGACTGAACTTCACACAGATTTCTGGGGCGGAATTATTCCGATGGTCTTAATAAATTACAAGGCTTATTCCAAAAACGGAAGACAGTGGATTATGTGGACAGCGATTTACTAGATTCAGTAATGAAAAAAGCACGCTTTTTCCGAGCGTATATATTCTGCGACAAATTTAAGCAAAAACCACAAGCAGCGTAAAACTCCAAGTAGACTGCTTTCAGTGCTAAAGTTGACTTGACTCTGTACGGAGCACCGGCACTACCAGACTAATTTGCTTCTCTTCGTTAAAGAGCAGCTTCAGACATCCAAAAACTGCTGAAACCAATAAAAACTTTGAGCTTCGGCAAAATTTTTGAGCCCATTTATTTCACGTACAGTGAATATAAGTTCTTTTACTATTACCCTGGTGAAATAGTCAGGAAAATTTCTATATAAAGCAAGTGCCAGCTTGTATTGTACCAAATTAAACACAGAGACGAAGCTGCACTTCACAAACACAAGCAAGAAAAGTCAAAAAGTAGCTCTAAAAGGGTGAAAAAGTGAAAAAGAAAACTTATCAAAGTTCTGCTTTGTGCCGGAATCGAACCCAGGTCTGAAGATTAAAAGTCACACGTTCTAGAGGAGGACATTGAAGAGTTGTGGGCTACAATAACCGTAACGAGTGCTAAGTATCTCATAGGAGATGAGAGAGAGAGGGAGATTGAGAGCTCTTAAAATGGTATACGTTCCGTTCACTACCACACATACATGTCTAGATGAGACATTTGAATTATTGCACAAAACACGAAAAGCTACTTAGCTGAATGACTGTATCTGCTTGCTAAGTTTGATTCAATTGCTTTAGTTGGGAACGTTGCTATCAGAAGTCACTTCTTTTTTTTGGAAAGTTTTCTAATGTTGTGTATTGTTTTTGACAGGTGCGTTAAAATAAAGCCCGGCCTATTTGCAGCTTGCAAATATAGTCCGTTAACTAGAATGCTTGTCGTGCTTGTAGTAGTGACCGTAGTCAAAGAGTTGTCCATAATGATTTTAAAATTGATGGATCAAATGGTGATTTATCGAGTTTTCTGCTGCATCTTATTCTGTTGTCATTGATGAAGTTGCTGTTGATGGGAGTTGGTTTCTGTTGAGTCAATCTCTATAACTAAGGAGAGTTTTATAGCTAGTCTGAGGAGGCGTCCATGGTTGGTCTGTACTTCGCACGATCTTACTTGTCCATCTGAATCTGGAAACGTATTGAGTACCCATCCTAGGGGCCAAGGGCCGCGAGGTCTTCGAGAATCCACACTGAGAGCTTGTGCATATTTTCTAATGAGAGCTTGTGTATGTTTCTATGAAGTCGTGTGTTAAATGTCCCGGTTGAAACAAACCAGGTGGCAGGTTCAGAGATGGTCACCCAAGCAGGAAATGATTGGCCATGAGAGGTTCGGAATCTGTCGGATCAGATGATACGTTTATCAGGGGGCGAGAGTTCATGACTGTTTCTCTTTCGCAGGCGAAGGTTGACAAAGTTTCGCCGTTCAGGGTGCGTGCTCCGATTACTTTGTATGAGAAATCCTAGAAAATCTTCACCAATCTTTCCGATGATCCTCCGAAGTGTGAAGCGGCGGGTGGATTCATTTTTCAATCTAAAAACATTCGTTCTAATCTTTGAAATTCGCTGAGATTCTTGAAGTTGCTCGAGTTCATTGTTGCTCAAGCGAATCACTTTCCGTTGTCAGCTTGTAAATGGCTTGGTCCTCCACGTCGGGCAATGAAGCGTCAGAATTCAGTGTGTACTGCTCGAGTAACCAGACAAGTGCAGAGAAAAACATCTTTTGGAAAAGTGCCGTAGTCATTCTTGCTGGGGACCAATAGAGTCAACTCTTGTTGTGAGGAAAGGATTATTGTTGTCCTGTAACGGCAATCTGACAAGAGGCAAGTCGGCCATTAGAAGCGTAATTAGTTCTTGGCGTAGTCGGGGGCATGGTAGGCACTGACGGATAATTCTATTAACAACCTTCGAGGAATGGGTAGAGTGTTTGCAGGCGGGTATTGGTGTTTTTTTGCAAAGGCTGTCAATTTTTTGGGGGAAACTGTCAACTTGGCATTTCGTCAATAGAAGCAACTGCATTTGCAAGATCCTGAAGTGTGAGCTGTCGTCGTTCTTTTGCTTTGAGGTTCTGTACAGAGGTTGGCAAATGCTGTCACTTTTAGAGCTGGATTCCATGTGCTTTTTCTGCTGTAGTCAATCACTGTTGAGGTTGGCTGTCTACTGAGGTTTGTGTGTCTGTTGTGGGAACGTCGGTCGAAGGCTGCAATTTCAATTGTGCGGGCCAATCTTATAAATTTGTCTAATGAAGGCTGGTCCTTTGATCTATCGGGAATCGACTGTCATGTCGCATACTTTGTAGCCACGTTCCATCGTCGAAATTGTTAATTTTGCTGGATACTATCTCCAATGGCTTTTGCGATGTCGAGTCAAAGATGAAGTTGATGCGGTTCGCAAGAAATTTCCGGTGGAGCTGATTTGGAGAGTTGATCCAATGTAAAACAGTCGTGCTGTCTGTCCAAGGTGTTGTGCTGTTAACCTTGATGTGCTGTTCTTTGACAAATTTTGCAAGTTTGGCTTCATTTGTCGCAGCTTCTAATTCCACGTTCGCTGTTGCCATCTTTTTGAGAGGACCTACTCGTGCTTTTTCGATGTTGAACTTTACTTCCACAGTGTTGTCGGTAGAGGTGATCGTAAAGTAGGAAACTGATGCGAGGGCAAGCTCCAACGTTCTGTTGAAGACATGAAGTTGCATGTCGAGAATATTCTGTAGCATACAAATGTCGTTGAACTGACTGCGTTCGTCAACCAATTCTTTGAGATCCGTCAGAGATTCCAGGTTGAGGGGTTAGTCGAATTGAGTTCGAGTGGTCCAGAAAAGTTGAAGGAATTTCCGAAGTCGTACTACCGTCAATGGCATGGTTATTCCAAGTGGATTGAAGGTTGAAGAAACACACTTCAGTAGTTTGTGCTGGGTGAAGTCTTTTTTGCCGATCGTTAGAAATTTTTCTTTTACCACGGTAAAAAACGTCTTTGTCGGGCTTCCACTTGACTCCTAGAATTCTTTCGAGGGGCCTTTCGTCTGATAAAAAGCCGTCGCTGTTTCCTATGTCGTTCTCGTTGACGGACCTTAAAAAAATGTTTAGAGTTGGATGGCGGTTTAACATTGTTTGAAGGTCCTTCATCAAACAAATTCGTGGGTACGGCTAGTATTGAGGCTCAACGAAGACTTGCATGAACATTGACTCGATGCCTGCTGAGATGGCAATCTGGTCTACACGAAATTTTAAGACAATTCCGGCGATGTTTGAGAGCAGGTTCGTTCTATTTAGAAGGATACTGTTGAGAGAGACGCCTTTTAAGATGCTAGAGGTATTTAGATTTCGACATACTTTTGGAGGCTTGTTGACATTCGTTACTGGGTGATAAGGCAAATGCCATTTTCCTGTCGTGTTGTCCAGGGCGTCGTCTATTTCGATGATGAAACCTTTCTAAAGATCCGTGTCGATGACTTGCTGGTATTTGCCTTCCAAGGTGGTCGATGAGTCGATGACTCTTAGACGTCAAGGGCGTCCTTGTCGTCTTCTAAGAGGATATGTTGGTCTGTTGAGATTTCGTCGCCGTCTATCTTTATTTAGTCGTCTACATGTCGAAAAAGCAAATCGTCCGATGTGAAGTTAATGGTGTTGGCGTCGTTGGGTTTAGCTGCATTATCTCTTCCGAGGGAGACCACCCTAGAAGAATTTTGCGTCTAATCGGTATATTCTCTCATGTTGAGATGGCTTCTGTTGGTGTCACTAGTTTGGCGAAGTCGCATCGCATCCTATGATGAGTCGAAATTCCTTTGAAGACAATGCTGCAATATGAATATGTTGAAAATTGTTGATTCCTTTGACAGATGGTGTTGTCAAGCTCAAGGTGAAAATCCGAGCGATTCCAGTCTTTTAGGATGTCGATTTCGTCCAGCTGAAAAGGCTGCTCTCAGTGCTTGTATGGTCCAATGGCAATGGTCAATTTGGCAGAAGCTGAGTCGGATGAAGTCAGGGCTTGGTTGAGCTGAATCCTGTCATTTAGCTTGAGATCTGGATTCAGTTGAAGGGCGATTGAAGACTTAAGCAAAGTGATTTTGCTGGCACCATCAATCATGGCGTAGGCATGCACTACATGATTGCTATATAAGATCGTTGTTGGCAATGTCGGAACGTGGCGAGTCGACTTTCATGTCTTTGGGCTGGAGTTAAAATTCGTTGCACCATCGTGTCGGTTGGCATTCCTAATTGTTATGTCATTGCTTCCTGTTGCAGAGCTTCCGTTGTAGTTGTCGTGTAGTTGGAGTGTGGTGTTTCTTGTTGCATCCATCTGTTCTACAGGACTGAGTTGATCGGGAGTTTGCAAACTTGTGGGGCTGAGGCAGTCGAAGCAGAGTTGTAGATCTCTGCCATGGTGTAGGCGGTCCACTGGGCTCATCGTTTTGAAGTGCTGGCACTTTCTGATGTTGGGGCAACTGCGTTTCTCCGAGCGAAATCCTTTCTTGGTTCCTTGTGTTCATGCTGATGTTGCTGTAGTTTGCGTTGAGCGTTCGGGTTGTTGTGATGTTCGGCGGCTGGCTGAAAGTGCTTGTTGAATGTTGATGGGCAGGACGATGAGTGAATGTTGTCTGAGGTTTTGTTGAAGTTTGCAGCGGTTCCATTCCAGTCGGCAGCCTTCCCAAAACTGTTTGAACGTTCGTTGTAGAGTGGAGATCGTGCATGAATCGATGACTTGTGAATGTGTCAACCATTTACTGCACGAAGTTGACGAGGCTCTTATGGCTTCTGTTGTGTCGAGTCGGGCTGCTGATGCCGTTGAAGGAAGGATGTTACTATCTACGTCGGGTTTCCGAAGTCGTTTTCCAGGCGTTGGAGTGCTGAGCTGTACAATAATCTTTTGCATCCATATCTGCGGGTCATCTTCTCCGAGTGGGACAAGTCCGTGTTGTCGATTGTCGCAATAAATAGTCCGATCCAATCTAACCATTGTTCCGGTTTGCCGTCGAATACAAAAGGCTTGACAATTGGAACTGATTTTCTTAAAATATTTGAAATCTTCTGCTCGTTTTTGTCGAGCTGCACTGCTCCTAGCGTATAACAAGTTTTGAAAGCAACGAAAGCTGGTAGGTTCTGATGTACTGTCTGTTGATATCCATGCTGAAGTGAGGGTTGTTGGCTGAATATCGGCTGGGTCACTTGATTAGGCTCGTGCTGGCGGCTGCTGATCATATCGTTCATGAATAGTGCTGGTGCTGGCTGCACTATTATTGGGTTGATAATCGATGCCTGCCCTGAGTAAGTCGTTCGTAATTCCCGATGTGGTCGTATCAAGGGCTGCTTTCGTTCCAAATACCGGTCGGTTGGTTTCCAGTCCATCTTTTCCTTGTTCCATACACTCTGCTGTCGAAGTTAGGGCTGTAGGTCTGGCTGCGTTATTGACCGCAATTGCAACCTACTGAAGGGGGTTGTAAGTGTCAGCTGATGTCTGTTGTGAATACTTGGAGGCTCGTTGCGGTGGGCAATGTGTTCTCTGTTCGAAGATATGGGTTTGAAAGCACTGAACTGGTCGTGAATTCTTGGCTAATGACTCTGATTGAAAGTCTTCATGAAGGGGTTGCTTGCATGGAGGTGAGTTCCATGAGGATGCTGAGGTGTACTGGCATGAAGATCATCTTTTCTTGGTGTATGTTGTCGAGCGTCGAATTGCTGTCCTGTCAATTGGAGTTGAGTTCCGATTGGGGGCATCGATAAAGGCTGAAAGACCAATACTGAGGATTTCAGAAGTCGCGTCGTTGTAGCTTCCGTCTTTCTTTTGTCAAATTGGAGGTGAAATCCGAAGGTGAGTTCGTGCTGCGTTCCCCGAGGTTGAGCTTTTGGGGTGCGCAAATGACGAGTTAAACTTTCTGGCATGACGACAATGATTTGCGGCATTGAAGCGGTTTCCTGAAATTCGCTGCTGTGGAGTTCTATTGGCGAGTTTTGGGGGAGGCGAAAAGTGATTCCTAGCATCCTGGGGGACAAGAAATGGTTCATCGTAAATTTCGGTCAATGATGAAGACTTGTCGACTGCGAATGAGGTGGGCGTTGGTGCTCCGGAAAAGTGAGGCAAAAAGGTTGCTGACGGTGAAGGTGGGTAGCGAGGAGGCTACACTTGCTGTTGTGTGGGCTGCTCGCTATGCAGTTGTTCGGCGTTAGTGTTGTTATCTTGGTTCATTGTATAGAGCAGTGTAGCGGCTTGACGGGTCGGTTCTGTGTTCAAGGCGTTGCGAATCGTAATGGTCGTGGACACATTGCTATTCAGTCGTGACGAAAGCGAGGAAGTTGAAAAGGACTGTCGAAGAAAATTATCGCATCTTTTGTATTCTATCTGCACCATTCTATAGTTATATATGTGCGACTTGAGACAAGCTAATAATATCTGTTTTGTTCATTCGCGTAACTTGAGCGTAAGAATCTTGTCATTCATGGAAGTAACTAGCGCGACTAAATCGTTAAAAAAAACAGTAATTACTTCGATGGTATCATGGCTTATACTAAGTTCGGCTATTGTAGAACATAAAGAGGCTATTTCGTTTTAATTAATTGCAATTTGATGTCGTAATTGCAATCCCAAGCGTTGTCTTCCGTATTTTGTAGAAAACTTTTAGCTTCATTCTTTTTTATGTGCAAGAGGCATGCTTCAGGCGTAATTAAAGGTTTAAAGCAGTAAAGTTTCAGTAATTTGGCGTATAAACAATTGGGAGTAACCACAAAACTCATGAAATTCAAAACAAAATCAAAAATATATATATTTTTTTTCTGAAAAAGGATACATTAACAACAGTAATAAAAAAGAATCAAAACAAGAGAAGGCTGATAAAAGGTGTATGCTCGGAAAAACTTGAGCGCCATTATATCTCGGTGTAGTGCTCTAAAGGCAACATGAGTTAATAATTAAAACACAAGAGAACTAGGAGGCGATAGTGAAGGGTTGTGGGGGACAGTAACCGTACCAGATCCTTAGTCTCTTACAGATGAGAGAGAGAGAGTGTGTGTGAGGAGAGAAAGTGAGGAGAGAGAGAGGGATATTGAGGGTTCTTATAATGGTATACATGCCTTCATGAGACCTTTGAATTAATACCCATAACATAAAAAACTACTTAGCTGAATGACTGTATCTGCTTGCTAAGGTAAATGACAATGTTTTTTTTTGAAAATTGATTCAATTGATTTAGTTGGAAATGTTGCAATGAAAATTCACTGCTTTTCTGGAAAGTTTTCTTATGTTGTGTAATGTTTTTGAAATGTTCGTCAATGTGGCGGGAACAACTGCTTTTGCAATGAGAAATTTCATTTCCTTGTTTTATTCGATTAAAAATTTCATCACAGGTTTGGAAGAGTAGTTTTCGAGAAAAGGAAAAAATCTTAAAAATGGTCAAAATTTGGACATTTTTCAAGGCCAAAACTCTGTTACTATTAAAATCTTTTGATTGAACTCTCTATCTTAAAATCTTCACGGTAGTTTTCGAGAAAACGAAAATACACCAAAAAATGGGTCAAAAATCCCCCGACTGAAAATTTCGAGGTACAACGTCTGATGAAGTAAAAAAAGACACACCAAACACTGGTATCCGATTTGAAAAAAAAATGGTAATCTCAAGCGTACAACTTTTTCCGCTGAGTTTAGCTATCACTCACAACTTAGACAAATTTGAAGATAAGATCAATTTAGCACATTTAATTGGAGTATTTTTATGATTCAACAAAAAACATTAGACCATTTGCATTAATTATTTATAACATTTACAATTTTATTGATTTGGCACTTGCGAGGAATTGAAATTGATTTCAAAAGTATTAGTAGACAGAAAAACTCATTATTTTAAGGGAAAGAGGCCGAAATGGGTCTTCGCAAGTGGGTATAACAAAGATAATTGGTCAATTACATTACTAGAATGGATGATTGCGTAAAATTGTGATTGGAAGTTGATAAATACCCGAAGCTGAAGCACCTTCATCGGCGTCGGGAATCTAGATTATGAGCACTAGGTATCTTACTATGAAGCCAAATATTTGATTAATAGCCACAGTTATTGACATTTATTTAAGAAAATACCAGATCAGAACATAAATGGCGCATGCTAATCTGCTTGAACACTAAAGCTAGGGGATATAGAGAGCTAGGAAAAATAGAATAGAAGAATAGACAAAACTCATTAATGAGAGTTATCGAGGCTAATGCAACAAAATCGTCCATGCTGATTTTAGATTTTCACTCAGAATTTGCGTTTCCAAAAATTCACCCAGACTACGAAAGTTTCAAGACATACAACCAAGTCGAATTGACACTTTTTTAATAATTTTGTCTATAAATTTTCTCCAACTTTCTATACACAAATTTAACTGAATCGTGCAATACTGCACTAGTTTGTTCGCAGCATCAAGAGGCTCCATTGAAAAATGGACAGGCAGCTACGGAAGCAGGTAGATGACGTTATAACGATTTAAAAAAAGACAGAACAAGATCTGGGTCTAATCGTTCAGATTTTCCCACATTTGGGCTATATTATCTTCCCTACTGAAAGAGGGATTTGTGACTAGGATTCCAATTCCTACTGCGTATAATGCCACTGCAAGCCCAAGGAGATTAGCTTCTACCGACCACCCTGGAAGATGTTGGTATTCTCCTGCATAAGTGAAGATCGCCTTCTCAGTTATTCCTGAGATGATGCTGGCGATGCCCATGCAAAAGATCAAAGTCCCCATGAAGCGATGTATTGGCATCATGTTGGCCTTGATGCTCTCCGGAAACTGAAAAAAAACCATCCAAAATACTAGTTAAGTTTCTGAAACAGAAAAGATCGAAAAAAAAGTGGATAGAATTTAAATTTAGATAACATCATGATAGCGTGCAACTAACCCGAACTTAGTAACATATCTGAAACACTGAACATAAATGCAACTCAAAACTAATTGGTCAATTGTCACTTATATCTTCAGAATGCTTCATTTCAGAAATCATATGGATGAAAATTCCTTAAAAACTCCTTAAAAATCGAGGTGCCATTAATTGGTTATTTCAGATATATTAATGCCCGGGTTGGTTGAAACGCCCGCATTCTATTTCATATTCTTTCCATCAGACTTAGCTTGGGCTTTTTATTCTTCAGCATTCTCATCAATTAAAAACAACGTTGCAAGTGAACGCAAGGAATCCTAAAAAATTACCGGAATATTTTCTAAAACTTCAACTTTCGAGTTTCAAAGGAAAACGTTTCTGGACCTGAAGCTCTTTGAATTTCTAAAACAATTTATGATCGACTTTTTTTGGATAAAATAAACACAATTTGAGAAAACTGGATCACAGGATAATTTTTTCATTACCCACTTTTTTTTATTTCCCCGCTGGGAAACTCAAAATTTAAAATCCACCTTCAAAGATAAAAATTGTTCACAATTTTTCGCAACATTTCCATTTTCTTCATAGGAAAGCGTTATTTGCCTTCCGTTTAGCAAATAGATTTTAATTGAATTTTAAAAGAAATGAAAAGTGAAACCACTAAAACTCAAACTTGAGCGTGAACAAATTTTAAGTTTTGTTTCAAAAAATTTTTCAAAAATCATCACGACCTACATACAGGTATTTAATAAGTTCACAAAAACGTAATAACTTCATATATGTGGCAATGCATTCGAGTACGAGGCGAGATCAACAGAAGATACATGGGTTAAGCTAGCGAACACCGCTGTTATTGCAATAGATACGACTGCTACCCACCTTAGCCCAGAAATACTTGTACATCTTGACCATGCTTCTCCGAGGGGAGAACATCTGCATTAAAAAAGTAAATTTGATATGACCTGCAGCATGTCTTGAGAATATTTCAATAAGTCGGACAAAAAGTGCAAGGAAAACGCGATTATTAAGTTAACAAGGAGGCGAAGCATAGCTTCGTAACACTTGTGATACAACGCAAACATAAAATTGTAAACTGTAAGTTACCGAACAAAATTGATAAAATTATTTTAAAAAATAATTTTGAAAAAAAATGTGAAGCAACACAATCACTGCTATTAAATAAATATTCAAAATCATTAACCCAGCGGCAACTAAACCGACAATAAAAACATAAACATAGCCAGCAGACAGTTAGAAAAGCGTCAATAAACGCAAGCAAACAGAAAAAGAAATACTGAATTGTTTTTAGAACAATCTCAAACTTTCGAATTTCCAAAAAAGAACATATTTTCAAAGCGTTTTGAATTTCTAGAACAATTTATGATTGACACTTTCTTGATGAAAGAAACCCAATTTGAGAAAACTGGATCAATAAAGAAACTTTTATTTTCGCTGGGAAATATGAAAAATAAATTCCACTTTCGAAACTAGAAGTCGCTCACCTTTTTCATGACCCTGAAAACTTTGCTGTTCATTAGTGGAAGTTACCTTCGTTTTAACAAAGGAAATGATTTGAACTTATAACGAAATCAAAAGTCAAACCGGGAATTTGAGCTTGAACAAATTTAAGACTTTTCCTGAAGCAAAAAATTCATCGCGACCTATATTAGTGTCTTAATTAATTTCATCACTTTAAGAAAAGCCATAAAAACAATTTAGCTAAAAACTGATTTAAAGTCACTTGCTTTTAGATCAAACTGTGACAATTAGAGAAAAGCGACAACTGGTAGTTTTTACGATAAAAAAATTATTTTATAGCTTATTCTATGCTCCAAGTTCTCTACTCGCTGGCTTTCCTTGCTTAAAATTAGGCTAAAAAGCAAAATTTTGAATTTTTGAAATAGCAGTTTCAATTTTCTAAAAACTTTTCCAAATTTTATTTTAAAAAAAAAACACATCCGAAGACAAAGTTCCTCCAAATTTTCAGTGGTCGGAGCAGCGAATGAAAAATCAAACGAAATCAATTGATTTCAAAACAATGCTCAGGAACCAAGCGGCCATAGTTAGCCTGTACGAGAATTTATATTGAACTAGCGCATGACTCGCACATGCGGTGCTTCAGATAGTTGAACGTGAAAATACCTTCAAAAAATATTCATAAAAACAAGCATTTGAGGCAACCGTAAATTTAATTTGGGCCAACTCATAAGGTTTTTTTTTCTTTTTTATTAATCTCCAAAATAACTGAATTTCATCAGATTTGTGATACTTTAAACTTAAAATGGTCCACATGCTTCCGTCTTTTTTTAAAAAGTTCAAAAATTCTACACAGAGGCGAAGTTGCACTTCACATACACAAGCAAAAATAAGACCTATAACGCTACAAGGAAAAACTGAATAAGAAAAACTCTCAGTCTACAAAATTTCTTATGTGACGCATGCCAATTATGCGTGCGTCTACATAATTGCTAAGTGACACAAGCCAATTATGACGCATTGGCAGTACCATTCAATTTGTAAAAAAGAAATTTACAAACTAACATGCCTCAATTTATAGAGCGGTTGCATTTCAACTAGTATACGAAGTTCATTAAAAACATCCGACATTGCCCAGTTTCGAACCCTCTTTTTTTTGCGGCTCTCCTTCTCTACATCTACGCTACAGATCTATGATACTTTCATGCTGAAGTGCTATTTGTATAATAGTCTGTGTTATTATCCTTAGCATTGGCTGTACTTAATAGCTGGTTATTGATTAAAAAGAACACTTTCAAAATGAACACTAATTTTTGGCGTTTAGCTTGGAAAAAAAAGAAAGTTCATACTATCACACAAGCTTTGCTTGTGCTAACATCAATCAGAACTTTATAGAAAAAAATCTCTATGGTTTACTGAAAATTTGAAAAAGAAAATTAAAACTGAGAAGTTCAATCAGAACCCAAATTTGAAAGCTCACAGCACCACAAAACATGGCATGGTTGAAAAGTTTTTAAAATCTGTTTTTTGAGTTCCCTTACAGCACCGTAATACAGATTTGAAAAGTTTTTAAAATCTATTTTTTAAGAAAAATTTTGAAAAAGCATCAAATACGCCATATCTCGAAGGCTCTTAAAGGTTTTGATCATTCATTTTTGGAGAAAATATTTGCAATCCCTGAGTGTACCAAGAAAGCACGCCACCATAAGGCTGAGAGTTTCAAGTTCGGTTAATTCAAGTTTACGTTGTTTAGAAAAAAATATAACAACAATAAGAAAACGACATACCTCGAAAATCAAAAAAAAACCAAACACATAATAGATGATATTTCAAATTCTGCATTAGATTTTTTTCAAATCTAAATTTTTTCATAAAAAACGAATTAATCATAAAAACGCCATATCTCGAAAACATTTGATTAGACACATTTAAAGGGCAGATTTGCACTTTTTGAGTGTACCCTGATAGCACCCCACTATAGGGTTGACATTTCAAGTTTTCAAAAAAAAATCACAAAATAACAAAAACCTTCATACTTCGAAAACTAAAATGATTTAATCAGTTATATCTATACGGCAGGAGTGCAACCCCATAGTCTACCCTGAGAGCACCCCACCATATGATTGATAATATCAAGTTCTTCTTAAATCTGAGTTTTTGAAAAAAAAATCATCCGAAGAAACCGCATCGATTTGAGCAGAAGTATTTGGAGGTCAGATTTGCAACCCCTGAATTTACACTGATAGCTCACCACCATAGAGTTGAGAATGTCAATTTTGTCAAACAAACACAGAAACGAAAAGCTTGAAAGTTTGCATTGCAAAATACGGAAAAATCTTTACAGTTAAAGCATTAACGCTTCAACAGATGTATAGTTAAAATAATAGATGACCGTGGAAATTTAAAACGCTAAACTTTACAGAATATATTAACCGTCGCAAAATGTTCTCATTTTATTATCCTTTTTGCCAATTGAACAAGTATAACCGGTTACTGTGCAAATAGCACAGAATGTTCTGACCATAGTCTTAAAAAATACAAAGTTTTCTTCAAATTAATGTCGTTTTTTTTTCGGCATGGTGTGAGGAGCTGAAAAAACTGGGGATTAGGCATAGTCGACAGCCATACTAAAATAAACAAATTGAAAACCAATTTTTGTTTAAAAAAATTTCTAGAAAACGAAAAAAAATCCAAAAAGGCGTTAAAATACTCAAAATGAACCAACGTTGCCCAACTTAAACAAAGTTTTCACGTTTTGAATTAAGCTATTGTAAGCTCTTAAGCAATATTAAGACAGCTCGCTCGCTTTATTCGCTCGAAATAAGACGAAAAATCAAAAATTTCCAACCGGTTTTTCTCGATACTGGGAAAACTTTTTCAAAATTTTTAAGGTGGTTCGAATCACGACTGTAAGGCTTTTAATATGATATATCACTTAACCCAGTCCGATCATTATTTGTGTTGCCTGATTTTGCGTGGAAAAGAAAAAGAAACTAAAACACGCCCGAAAACAAAGTTCCTACCCATTTTCAATGATCGGAACCTTAATATAAGGATAGATCGTTCACGGAACGACTAAGCTATTAATCCCAATTTTTTCGTCGCTCGACAAATTGCCTCTTTGAGCAATTAGTTGTCTAGCCTATTTAAACCGTGGTTCACACTCTAAAGTGAGGTTGATTACCTGAGGTACAAGATAAGCAGCAAATCCGAACACCAACTGTAAGAAGAACAGCACACATGTGGTCATTCCAATCCAGCTGTGGAGACTGTACATGTTGTTGGTGTTACTCTGGTTGTGGTTGTCTATTACTGCATACAGGGCCAGCATGATACACACCAGACTGGCAGTATGGATAGCACTATGTGCCACTTTGGCCACCTTCTTGTCCAACTACAGCACAGAAGAAATCATGATCAAAGAAACCTCAGTGTAACCAGTTTTTTAGTTTGTTTTTTAAGTTCTTTCTAAAATGTTTTTATTATAAGAGTAACCAGTTACTTTCCCATTACATCAAAATTTGTCATAAATTTTTTTCCATTTCTCATTTCCGGAATTATTTGAAAGACAATTTGACTATAAATCTTGAGTAGCTAGAGAATTGCAAAAGGTGATAATAATAGCTGCAATAAGGTGAAAATTCTGGCATATAATATTGAAAGGGATTTTTTTTGAAAATTTGATAGCAAAAATTTCTGAATAAGCTTCAAACATTTATCATTAAACTAATATCTGCTGAAAACACCGAAGATTCTTCTTTGAAGTGACTCCTTTGACAACCCACTCCCCCGCATAAGTTATCATACCAATGAAATTATTATGTAACGAAAATATTGATACCAATTTTCTCGACACAAGAAAGTTTTCTTAATAGAACTTCTTCGAATACTAAATCATGATGGAAAGACCACAATAGCATACAAGCTTCACGAGAAATACCCGAAATCCCTATGAAAGAAAACACCATAGACACTAGTTTTATCATAGATTTTAAAACCAAATAAAATGCTATCATTGCTATTTGCTCACTAATGTCTCAGGATCGAAATTTTTGAAAAAGCCCCTAAAATCAAATCATCGCTGGAAGGCATTTAGTATAAAACAAGACTGCTCGTACATCAGGGTAAAGCCCTGAATGTTCAGACTGCCCCTTAAAACATATCGAATAGTTTTTGGGAAGATAAAATATTGAAAAACAATAATTTTGGACAATATCAAAGATCAGGTGTAAAAATTTGAGTCGTAAGAAATTAATATGATTGATTAGCTAGCCTCATTTCAATTTGGAACAATTTTCTTGAGCGGGATAATTCGCAACGCATAAATAATTCGCGTTACGCTCAGAATAATGGATTAAATCAACGAAGTTTGACTAAATTAGTCAATTGCAAGGCCGAATTGTCAAGTTTCAAACTACCAAACTTTGCAAAATATGATTGGAGGTAAGATATCTTTGAAAACTTGATTTCAGGGAGTCGATATGGTTCAATGGTACATATTTTTTTAATGTTAAAAACTATTTCGATCGCTGAAAATTGACTGAATTAAAAAAAAACATCCCAAGCATAAATATTCTATTTTCTTCGAAGGTCGGTACAACAACCAATCTCGTGTGAGCTTTCTTTGAGAATCGATGGAATCTTAAGCTCAAATTATTCTTTATGGGTGAAAAAAGTTCCTTCTTAACCTCAAATTATTTCACTAGGCCATAACAGAACGATATAATATCACACGCAAATACAAAGCATGGCAAGCTAACCAGAAGAAAGACAAACACCACTAAAGTTATTTAAAAATCTGTCATTAAAAACTAACGCAAAGTAAAACGAACTGTCAAAAAGACGCGCCGAAAAACATTGTTGCCAAAAAATATTCAACAAGAACGTTTAGCATATTACCCCAAAGTAAGCACACACACGCATAAAAACCTACATAAGCCCATCAAGTAAAATAACAAGGGTGGCTAACCCAAAATCACAAACATCAACCAAAATGTTTTCAGCCGAAAACAAACAGTTTAATGGAAAACAAAAACAAAAAAGGAACATTTACCAACCAACAACAACTGAATTCGACATTGATAGAAGTGAAGCTGAACTTGGCAAACATGCGCGAAAACAAAAATAGCAAAAACAGCATTTTTGATAACATTAACCCACCATGGATCAATAGGTAAAATTTTTATCCCCCATTCCACTCAGTACACACAAGCACACAAAACCGACATAACATAGGCCAAAACTTATCAGACCGAGGAAATTTTTTTCAAAACTAATAAAAAGTTGTCAAAGCCCCATCCCCTTCAATACACTTACACGCACATATTTTTTTCAATCATTAAACGACAAAATATGAGGCCAATAAGCCGATATAAAATAGGCCGAAGCTTATTTAACCGAGAAGAAAAAAATTCAATAAAAAATAAAAAAACAAATTGGTAAAAACACAACCAATTTAAAAAGCAAATTTCGAATAGGACAGATATTCAAAATGCTAACATACTCAAAATATGCATGTTGCAGTTTCCAACAGAGAGACGACTGTTGCAGTTCAGAGTGCAACGTGCTCAAAATGCATCATCCTGCGGGCAAATTTGGTTACGAGAACAACAAGTACGAGAATGAAAGTGATCGCTTAAAACACAACAAAAATTAAGCCGATAAGATTGAAATGGAAATTATTGCAAGAAAATGAAACAGAAAAAAAAACGGACCAATATACATATATAGCGAAAAATAAAGGTCCGGCCGGTGCTCCAACCGCAAATCTTTGAACCTCTAGCAGGGGCTTTGGCTTTGCAACGAGTAAGCCGCTACACAAAACAATTTTCTATTCATAATAAAGCATTGTCAATTTAGGCTTTTTCTCTTCCTCACACGACATTTGAATTTCCTTTTTTTTCAAAAACAATTTAAACATTAACATAATTCAATAAAACTTGGCATGGTGGGCAAATAAATTCTTGTGAATAGATTTATTGTTCATACTTTTGCATCGTAACATCATGCATTAATTCGTAAAAGCATGAAGCACCAATGAGAACCGAAAACTTGGAATTGTGCGGGGCGCGGGGATGAAGAAGGACCTCAATTTCTTTTAATTAGGATGGTTCAATGCCAATTTGCAACGTTGTACTGTTAATTACAAAGTAACACTTTTAAATTCAATCATGTCAGTTCAAAATGATGAAAAAACAAAGAAAACTAAGCAACTTAGTCGACTTTCGGGAACCATGCGTGTTTCAGATTTTCAAGAGAAGTTGTTATCAACGGAAAAAAAGTCTCTTCCGATTACAAGAATCTTGCTTTCACCAGTTTCTGAACAATTTTAAGATAGTAAGTATCAATCTTACATGAAGGGGGGTTGAAAAGATCTTTAATTTCTTGTTACAAAGTAGGGTCAAGGCATATTTGCAATGTTGTACTGTTAAATGCAAAAAGTGCTTTTAAATTCAACCAAGTCAATTCAAAATGATGAAAGAAATGAAAGAAAAAACAAAGTAACTTAGTCACCTTTCGGGAGCCATACATGTTTCAGATTTACATGAAAAATTGTTAACGGTAAGAAAAAAAACTTTTTTCCGATAACAAGAATCTTGCTCTCGCAGGTGTCATGAACAATTACGAGATAGTATGTACACTTACGAAGTAGAACACTCGGTACAGCACCAACGAGTTACCCATCAGGAACGCGAAAGCTGTCACCATCAGAAATGGGTGCCAGTTGAACTGCTGTGAACTCCCATCCCAGGCAAACCCTCCCAGACTGTGAACAACCCAGTTTAACACTAGAAACACAGCAACAACTCCTAGCGCTTCGGTCACCCCGAAGGTAGCGTACATCATCAGTCTCGTCTTCTGAAGCTGACGAGCCATCGGAGATGGCTCCATAACTCACAACTGAAAGTTCCAATCAACTGATATCTTGATAGGGTATTTAGAACATTCGTATGATATTTAAAAGTACATGCGTAGCTTGTGGCAAAATTCGCATTAACTAATTCTGTCTGGAAAGACGCAGCACCCCCAACCCATTGATTATTTTTGGTTTAAATTGATTGCGGAGGCCTGCGAACAGCATAGATTCCTTTCAACGAATTGAAATTTTCACCAACGTGAATTCCTCCAACGTGGGGAACCGAATTTCCCCAAATGTCACCTTAAATTTTCCTAGTGAGAACTGAATTTTCTCTACCAGGGTGAACTCAATTTCCCCCAATATGGGTAACTGAAATCGTAGAACCAATCATCCAAGCCAGTACTTTCTTTTTGCAACTTGCAATGTTGTGCTGTTAAATATAAAGAAGCATAACCATAAAGAGTTTTTAGATACAATTTTAAATTCAATCAAGTCAGTTCAATGGATAAAAAAGAAAAACTAGGCAACTTTGTCGCCTTTTGGGCGCCATATATGTTTCATTTTGCCTCTTTGTGCCTGCGAGCGTTCGATCTCCTCTTTAAAGTCCAGATGTTCGTCTCTGTACACCCCCAAAATACGCAAATATCTGGTCAAAAGAGTCATTTCTTTGAACGGGGGATAATATTTGATAAACTTCTTATCCAGCTCGTACGGTTCAAGAAGAAGACGACTGTTCATCTTCTCAATAGTCTCGTCCTTTACGGATAAAGGAGATGAGTTGTTGAAGATTTTTGCACTTAGACGAGCCATGTTTCGACGATAAGGAGTCGACATTGTTTAACATTTAGCTTATAGGTAGCTCAACTGAAAAGCATCGTAGAACATCATTATACTTGATTCGTTGAAACACACAAATAAAGGATCTTAATTGAGGCTGAACCAAATGAATTTTGAAAAGATCACAGTTTCAGCAGAATAGAAAAGTTATGTTAACTATTATACTAACAAAAATCTGAGCTGATAGAAGAGTTTTCATTTATCTCCTAAATAAATAGCTCCAAAATCAATAACATGCTCTGGTAAATTCCACCAAAACAGTGTTTTCGGTCAACACCGTTTTGCAAACAAATTTCTAAAGGTCACATCACGCAAATAGAATGTCATGAAGAACACTTCGCCTCGACTTCGTTTCAAAAGCCTGTAAAATATTCTCGATATCGCAATCCAAATCTTCCGAGGCTTCCATCATAGAGCAGAGATCGCAGATCATAAAAGCTCCAATTGTTGCGTCTTCCTGATAATAAATTTAGAAACATTAAAATGAACAAAAATAAAAAAATAAACGTTTACATTTTATCTCCAATTAGACATTTGATGCTGTCACCGAAGAAAATAGCAACTGAAGTAACGAAAAGAAATGTTCATTGGAAGCATAATGGGAGAATATTGACCCAATAATTGTTTCCTTTGCCATTTCCTTCGACTCAACAAGCATTGTTACATTGGAAATGATAGACTAACAGTCACAAGCACCAAAAAATGGTTATATACTGTTACAACGAAGTACGGCAGATGTGTAAATAGAATATTTTGCATCAATTAGTACCATTCATTTAATTTACAACTATTATTGTAATGTGAACATACATGCATAAGACACATTGCAAGCTAGCGAATAGAAAATAGCGACGGAAATAACAAAATCTATTAAAAAAATTGGGAAAAACGAAATCAATTTCAGAACAACAGTCAAAAACCACAACGACCAGTAATAAATAAGCTTCTAGTTTTTAGCTAGCGGCGCCTAAGCTCAAAAACAAGTGGGTAGACCCTCATTAAGCCGAAAACAAAAAATCAATAAGAAATTATTGTCATAAAAAAGTTTTAGAAAATAAGTTTGAAAACTTTGAAATCTTTCAACACCAGCTAGCAACGCTTTTCAATGAGAAACCAATAATTTTTTTGCCTTCGAAGCGATACAAAGGAAGGCAGCTCAACCGATTAAGCATAAGCCCAAACCATTTAGGCCAAATAAAGAAAAAAAACAAGAAAAATATACGTCAGGGCTATTAATTTTCAAAATTGCATCGTAAATCAAAAACACTTGTACGATGAAAATTGCTGACAGCACAAGAAGTTCCCCCATGTGGCAACTAAGTCGACAAATCACCAGCAGACAAACTGAAGTCCGACAATTCAAATTTTCCCGAAAAAATTCAATTTTATACATACTGAAAAAAAACAAGGTCCTGGCGGGACTCGAACGCTCGACCCTAGGTTACGAAGACAACCACGTTATCTCTAGGCCAAGTGGGAAAACATAAAAAATAAAAAACATTCTCCCGGTCGGTCCACGAACTGTTTAGGTTTAGTAGGGCTATTAACACGACAAAACGGAGAAACAAATTGCAACCGATGTCAATCGTTTGGAAATAATCTTCAGCTCGGATTTAATTTCAGGATTTCTGATGGACTTACACAGATTACTTGGTACGCCGACAGCTCGTAAAAAACATAGCCAAAAAGCAGTTGCAAATAGGAAACAGAAAAAAAACTGAATAGCGTTTTGATTTTACTTCACTAGCACTATTTAAGTTTTCGAGTTTAGTTTTGCCCTCTCATTCCTATAGTCAACAAAAAAAACAAATCCGAAGAAAAAAACAGCCCACAGACAGTTGGAAAAGATTCAATGAAAGCAAGAAAACTGAAAATATGCGGACTTGTTGTTTTTTTTTGGAAAAAACTTCCAACTTTCGAATTTCTCATTTAAAAATAGATGACCTTAAAACTTTAAGTTTTTTAAACAATTTAAAAATGACATTTTTTGATGAAGCTAACCCAAATTGAGACAACTGGATCAATAGCTAAAACTTTTGCTTCATGAGAAATCTGATAATTATATTCCATTTTTTAAATTAGAAGTCGATCACGTTTTCGTGACCTTTACACACATTTGCTGTTCGATATTCGAATTTTCCTTCCTTAACAAACGCAAATGACAAAGGCGTAACAAAGGAAATGAACTGAATTTGAAAAGAAATCAAGTCAAAAGGCGAAAAAAAATGGAGTGAACAAATTTGAAGACCTTACCTGAAAAAAAATCATCGCATCCTATAACAGTGCTGATTTAATTATCCAGATGAAACCAAAAAATTGTAACTTTGAACGCGTTTTTCTCAAATTGAGATAAGATTATACAAAAACTGAAGAGAACAAAAGTTGTTTAAAACTTAACCAAAATTATCATGGTTTAATTTTTTGCGAATTCAGAACTAAAACTTTATCCCAAACATGGGTCATTTTGCCTCTTTTTTTAATAAACCAGGAGTTACTACGCTAAAACTACCAAACTAATCGCTGAAACATTTATATCAAAAGAAGCCCCTTAGAATGCCCAACAAAGTTCTAGAAATCGAAACTTCCAAACATTTGCTTAAAACTTTGAAAATTTGTTTTTAAGCAAAGATTTTGATTTTTAATATGTTCCATTCTGCAAGACTTAGCAAAAATTTTTGGTTGAGAATTTCGAAAAAAATGTGGACCATATTAACTCTGGTGAAATTCTTAGCAACTTTTGTTCTCTTCGCTTTTTGTCTAATCTTAACACATTTTGAGAAAAATTAGGAGTTTCCAATGTTGTTCACTTTGTCCGGTTAATTCAAAGCAGCACTGTATAAGAGTCTGAATCACGTTCATCGAGTCTTACAAACAAAAAAATATATATTTTGGATTCTGTCTTTAAAAACTACTGTTGTCGGAAGATTGTGCTACTTTGCTTGGCCAGGAGCCGGCATTTTTAGTTTGAGTATATGCGATTTGTTTTTAAATATTATTTACCTGATTATCACTGATATCAATATTGATAACGTGGCACGGCAGTGCCTTATACTCCGTCTGTTCTCTTCTTAGCAGTTCCAATACGACCTCGTCAAAAATTCTCTCCTCGCACGTTATGACCAAATCAAAGTGTTCGTAACATCTTTGAAACTGTTCTGGTTTAGGTTTAATTCTTCTGTTGCGGTCAAGCATGTGTAATATTCCGTTTTGTGTGTACAGATGGGGATCTCGACTGAATAAATCTTTGTACATTTCGTCGTAGGTAGTCGAGAAATCATAAATATTGGGCTTGTCTGAGCTGGGTCCCGGTAACTTTACTGTTGTTCCAATTCCAAAAGATTTGACTATGAAGCCTTTTTTGCTCAGAAAAGAATGCGCTTCCATACTTCTGTTCTGATTACTAGAGCAAACAATTGCGATATTCAGTCTCTTACTTGACGGCATGTTTTCTGTCCAAGTCTTCTGAAAAGGAGTGTTTCAATCGTTTTTTTAAGTTATAATCAAGTATTTTTAATGCTTTCAAAAAACGATCAGATATAATACGAGACCTTGAGATTTAATTCCTCTAACAGCATTTGCTAGCTATCAATTCAATTAGACTATATTTGTTCAAATATATTTTAAGCATAATTACATATTTACACAAAATTAGACAAATATATACATTTTATTCAGTTTCTTTTAAATTGACATGAAAATGATGCAGGCTTGAATTGAAATAATTAAATGTTCATAATGAAGAAGACGATATTATATTTTGTCAAAATTTCATCCATTTGTCGACTCGATTTTTTGCCGTGAACGACTGTTAGATTCCGCGTTAGCAAAGCTTGGCCGATTACTCGCCTCCGACATCATAGTAGTATCTTGCATCTGTGCTTTACTTGCTGTACTTGAAGTTAACACATTGGTAGTACTCATAACATTTTCCCTTTCTAACATTGCAGTACTTTTCCCGATTGAATTCTGACTCATCGTGTTTTTCATGGACAGAAATGACTCATCCTGGATAGTGTTTAGCATTTTGTGTGTGACAGGCCAGTCATCTGGGTTGTACACCTGCAGTTCCAATTCCTCTTGGGTGGGGGGAGTTGGCGCTCGGATAGGAATTTGGGTGCCTACAATTTGCAGCATCTTCAGTTCCAGCGGACCCAGCTTCAAATAGTCCTGAATTAAGAGTAAAAGGTTACCCAAACTACAACAGCATCTCAAAATCAATTCACACTCCCGTTACCTGAAATCCTCTTCGAAAAATGTCTCGCCAAGTAAATAACTAAGCAAACTAATGATGCAAAAATACACGCTCAGTGTAGAACTTCTGAAAGTAAATTTAGATAATATTACTTAAGGGGTCCGATTATCAAGTAGCGTCCTTTACAGAAAGACCAAAACTACTCTTTCAGAAAATCTTATCAATCAGAAAAAAATCAGGTCTGTGATGAGGGGTGCGGATCAAAATATTGAAAAGAAAAAAACAGTGAGCGTACATCTTTGGAATCGTCTTCAAGATTTAAGTGGTTATCAACCAAGTTGTTCGCCAGACCTTCTCCTGCGTTTAAGCCCAGATCCTCATCTATGTCACTTCCTAGAATAAAAATTATTCTATTCAAATTAACTATTTGGCAGCTAAAAGACACGTATAAAGATATTTACCTTTTAGTGCGTAATGTGGCATTCCGAAACATAGCCAACAGAGACAAGTTGGGAAAGAAACAATTAACGCAAAGAAGAAAAAAAGATTGACTTTTCTTTGAAAAAATCTCTTTGAACTTCAAACTACAAAAAATACATGGCCTTAAACTCTTTGGGTGATTTGTTACAATAGGACGAAATTGTGAGAACTAGAGTAACGCATGTGTTGAATTTGCGAACTATCGCGCATAATAAGGTCATTTCAGCTTCAATTCATTGTTTGATGCTACTAAGATAGTTTTTGTAAATACATAACTGTGCCAGATGAAATGTTATTCAAAATTCAAATTTTACACTTCTTTTTTCAAAAGACTTGGCAAATAAATTGAAAATACTGTTTGAAGTATAAAAAAGAGTTATTTAACTTGAATCTGCCACCTATTGAAAAAATATATCATAGCTCCTTGAATTGTATGAGCAATATATTATTCGCAGTTTTTAGATAAAATTAATCCAACTTGAAAAAACTGGATTATTAGGAAAGTTTTTATTCCGCTGCAAAATCTTGATACTAAATTCCACTTTCGAATCTAGAAATCGATCACATTTTTTGCGCCATTTCAGCTTTCCTTATTGGAGAGTGCATTTTGTCTAAGCATGAATGCACTTTTTTGTTATTAGAAAATTTTAAGACTTAAAAAAACAATCACGACCTATATAAGAGGCTGAACTACGTTCATCGACTCTTAAAAAGGCTTTAGACGCCTATATGTGGCCTCTAGACGAAAATAAATCAATCCTTCAAGCAGTTTGACAGGCTATTTATTTTGATAAACTTTTAGGCTCAATCAGACTGATCAACCATTTGAAATAACGACTCACTTGTGTCATCTAAATCAATGCCTTCATCATCATCTTCAATGTACATCTCCAGGTCATCGTCATCTTCCTCCCCAATTACTCCAAAAACTCTCTCCTCTATCGCTTTCAAAGTGGCACTCTTCTGTCGTCCATTGTACTGGTGGGTGGGCCTGCCTCCCACTCCTCTTCCAGCCCCAACAGCACCCGATGAGCTAACTGTGTCTGGTAAAGAGTGGGATGGCGCCATTGACGAGTAGCCGGAAGTGCGGTCATCTTCAACGGAGCCGTCGCCTAATAAAGTGACAACCCATCAAATAAGTTATTACGAAAATGTCACACTTTAATATTTTCAATATATCCAGATATGCCTTACACCATAGAAGCAATATTGCAAACTTTTCATTTAGCACATTGAAAAATTCCATTCAAAAAATATCTTAAAAAGCGGCAAGGCAAGAATCAAATCATTCTGAATGCCAAGCAACGCCATATCGAGACTATCGCTACAGAAAAAGTATTGTTTGGAAATGTCCCACACTTTTTAACAAGGAACATACATCGAACATACAAAAGAAGGGTCATACAAAAGACCAAACGTCAACACAGGCGCAGCTGCGCTTCGCAAACACTTGCAAGAACGCGACGAAAAAGCAGCTCTATCAAGTGAAGTAAGAAAAAGTCGAAATAAGCCTCGAATTATCAAAAACTGGGCTACGAGTCGGATCCGACTCTACTACCTAGCAAATTTGGGTCTCACGCACTAACTACGGATGCTTAAAATCCCGAAAAACTAGCCACCAATAACGCAGCTAACTATGCTAATAAATTGCCAATTCGATGCAGCAAAAGTAGCGTCAAATAGAAAAAGACCCAATTTAGCACGTGATAAATTGGAAAGCATGAAGCCAAATTATGCATCCAAAAAAAATTGAGTTCAAAAATTTCTGAAATCGAGCTTTATATCATTGTACTGCTATTTCAAACAAATAACTTTTTTCGGTTCATTTGATCAATTTATAATGCATCAGCTGTGTTAACTTTTTACTAATCAAATGTCAAAGCACATATGATATTATACTGCTACCGCAGCCAACTCATTAAAACGTGCCACCAAAAGAAGCACTTTTATTTGCGACTTAGAATGAAAAAAAAAAGAAATACACTTCGTACTAATACAATTGCTTCACAAGTGTAAAAATGAACTTTAAAACACGTAACCATGGGTTCCGATAAGATTATAAACTTTTGACGTGCAATTTCGGTGAACATTAGTTTCGGTGGAGTTACATCTGGGAAAGAAGTCTAGTACCCGGTTGCAACACCCTTGATTAGAGCAAGGGTAATAACAAACAAAAAATGAAAACTTTTATTCAAAAAATTCTTCATTTCTGCACAATTATTTTTGGAATTTTTACTATACAAGCAAAAAAAAAACTTAGCACAATTTAACATAGACTATTTCGCGTCAAAGAACAAAAGTCTATAAAATTTCTTATGTGACTCACGCCAATTATGAGTCAATAATTGCTAAATGACGCAAGCTGATTATGACGCAGTAACAGTTAATTTGAAAAAAAAACCAACTAACACGCCTCAAATTCTAGAGCGGACGCATTTTAACTAGTATACGAAAAAGTTCATTAAAAATATCCCAGGTTCGAACCTCTTATTTTGTTGCGGGTCTCCTTCCCTACATCTACGCTACAGATCCATGATATCTTGAAGCTTAAAGTGCTATTTGTAATAGAATAGTCTGTGTTAATAACCTTAGCATTGGCTGTTTTTTAATAGCTGGTTATTGATCAAACTGAACACTTTAAAAATGAACACTATGTGCGACTTAGGTTGGAAAAAAGAGATTTCATATCGCACACAAGCTTTGCTAGTGTAAAAACATTTAATTGTCAAGGGAACGCTAAAAGAACCTTCAAAAACCTCGTTTCCAGTCTAGTAAACTTCACATAAGTTTTTCTCGACACTAGGACAACTTTTTTAAAAAATTAAATGTTGGAATCGTGACTGAAAGAACTATTTTGACATATCACTCGACTCATTGCAATGATTGTGTTACCTGAATTTGAGTAAAAAACCAAAAAAAAAAGTTAACCCACGTGAAGACGAAGTTCCTCCCCATTTTCTATGGTCGGAACAAGAACTTAAAGTTTAAAATGTATCAAATTGAAACAATAAACATAGCAAACTAAGCCGACAAAAAAATGAGACGAAAAACATTATACGAAAAATGAAAGACCAAAACACACTCGATTTCCTACACATTTTAGAAGAAAGCCTAGTTGCCGATTAGTAACGAATTTAAAAAACGAGCTTGTATTTTAGCACAGGAATTTGCTTATGTCAGCAACCTTATTGATAATAATAACAGATTTAAATCACCTTTTTCAACCAACATGGTTTCCCTTTGCACCTGGGGTTTATTTGTTAATGCAAGTGATCCATAAGATATTTCAGAATGACCCATAACTTGTGACTCGGGCGGAAGTTTCTGATTGGCCAATTGAGGCGCGAATGGACTTGGTCGGAGCAGCGGGTGATGTGTGATCAAATCTCTCTCAATTATTCCCATTTTTTCTTCAATCGCATTGTTTGCAAATACTGTATCGGTGTCGAACTGGGTCAAAAAGAATTTCCTGAAACGAGAAAGTTTGGACTTATATATTGTAAGCAAAGTTCAAATTCAACTCCAATCATTATCAAACCATAAATTCTACGCTACACACTTTGTAGTTCTAGAAATGAAACAAATTAAAGAAGTCAGAAGTCTAATACATGCTAAGTTTGAATTAAACTAAATTCTCAAAGTTCTTGAGATATTTGAAATACTTAGACACGTGTAACTTGCTAGATTACAGAGACTCACAGACATCTTCAAAACTTGGCAACACATATCAGCAGTTTAAAAGACAAGTTCTTCATTTGCTTTAAACAAATATAAAATCATTTGACACTGAAATGTTTACTGACTTCGAAACATCTATTATTAAACAATTTGACATGCAGTTCAAGCGTAGACTTCGATATCGATTTAAGCGCTAAATCAACATATTATGAACCAACCAAAAACACATGCTAAACTCAATTCACGCTCTCCTCACGCAAACATACGGATCATGACTTGGCCCAGGTTGGATTCGATCCGCTGATATCGGCCCCGGAGTCCACTCACGATACAGCGAAAATGGGAATGCGATTTTCCCTCTTTCGTCAACACCATGTAGCAATAGGCTATGTTTTTTACAGTCTATTTTAGTCGGTTTGATCCTGCGATGATACAAAAAAGCGATTCAGTGCTTCAACGGAAGAGACAAAGATACAACTAACCATTTAGAAATAACCAAAATAAACAGAAAATAATTAAGATCAATTAGAATGAGAAATCTATTATGTAACTCAGTTTCAACAGATCTATCAATTCGCCTACATTTTTTCAATGGAGCTGAAGGGACGAGACGTTATCCAATCCAAATTGCTACATCAAAAAAGAACACATTAACTGAAACTGACCAGTTACAAAATTATCCAGCAATTCAAAATTATTTTCCACAAATAAGTCCCAAAACTATTCTCAAAATAGACTGCTTAAAACTTGTCTTCAAAGTTGTAGTGTTATCCTAGCATTGTCTAGGTGTTTATGACTGATTTGAAATATAATCGTAAAAAATGTCCATCGCTTCGAGCTGTGTATTGGTACCTGGATATGTTAAGGTCCTCCAACCGACAGTCGAACAGCTTCGCCATGAGTGCGAGGTTGCCCTGTTCCAGTGAATTTACTTCCTCTTCCAGTCTCTCAACCTAAAAACAACCCTCCGTTTACATTTTCAATTTCACCAATTCTGGAGCCACAACAAAAAATTATGGCTCAGGGCTAGGATTTACAAAAGATTTCAGGCACCTTTGATAAAAACCATAAAAAAGCTCCAAAATCATGGTCTTCAGGAACATACTGAACACTGAAGAATATGCTCTCACATTCGCATTATAACAGTGTAATTTCAAAAGTAGTACCTCCTGTTTGTATCGGACTGCTTCCTGTTTGAGCCATGAATGGTCCGTGATTTCCCTTCGCTCTTTCTTGTCCATCTTGGCCATGGCCTTACTCGCAGCTCCATCTTTCACATTTTCTACTGTCTTGTCCGTGTAAGAGCCCACTGCTCGCTTATTCTTCGCAAGATCTTCCTGGTGGAACTCTATGACAAACCATTGTTTCGAGAGTTGGCATTTAAAAAAGAGTAACAATGGATCTCATGGCAAACCATTTTGATTTAGTAGTAGAAGTAGTAGTAAGAGATTTCAATTTTCCCCTTGGGTAATTACTAAAAATCAGCAAAAATACAATCCAAATTGATATATTATTATGTACAAAAGAATATCGGCATTTCAAAGACCACGTAAAAGAAGCGTACAAGTTAAATTTTGATGAGCATAAGCTGTTAAAAAATATCCGAATCTGCCTGTTTGACAATTCTGATGAAAAGAACATTGTGACCCGAACCCCAACAAAATCATTGACGACATTCACTGTCCGGTAGAAAAAAAAAGACTTCGAAGTGAGAATTTCGTAATAATCGAGGTTGCAGAATATCGAAATTATTCTGCTTAGGCAAGTTTTGCCAAGTCGAATGGAAGAGGAAAGACTAAGACCTGGTTCAATTAGTTGATAGCATATTGGCAACGCATTTGATCAATTTAGCAAATAATTGTGAGGAGTGTACCTGTAGCACCATTCAAGACAAATGTAAAGGAAACGCTCAAAATTCGGAGAGTCGTATTGTCTTAGAATACGGTAAGTATATTTCAATACTGATGCCACGCATGATCGGTAGGACTAAAATTCTTTGCAGACGGAACATTTTTCGGTTAACTAGGCCCGAAGGTAAAACAAAATAACTCTACTTTTTGTAACTTGGATCTGGCATGGAAGTTACATTTAAAATTGCTAGTAAGTTCATTTTCTAAGTTTCTTGCGTTTGCGCCAAGGACGCTTCACAATAGGTAAGCAACAGGGGCCAGCTACAGCTGGGGGACCAATTGATAACATTTTCAAAAATGTACTGATGCGAAAGGTGAATCTCCAAAAACGAATATCATTTAAAATAGACGTTTACAAAACCAAAAACCCCTTTAAGCAACAAATAGGGCGCAGCCACTTTCAGGAGAAAATTCCCAGAGCGAAAAATTTCGATTGAAACCTTTATGTTATATCTGGCTGAGCCGTTTTCGAGATAATTCAAAAGTTTTTTTTAAAGACCGTCAACATTTCCAAAACATGAAATTTTTAAATTCAACATAAGCTTTCAAAAAATTGGGGCTTAATTGCTATGCAGATAAAATTCCTCGCACCTGTTTTTCCGACTGAACACTTGATTTTAAAATCGGCAGTGAATTTTTCAAAATTAAAAAAAGAGGCGTAACGCTATGAAGGGAAACTTCCTAGCGCATGTTCTTTTGATCGAAGCCTTAACCTAATAAATTGGCAGTGTTCGAGAAAAAAAATTACCAACAAACGAGTTAATTTCACAAAACTAAAACTATTTTCATAGATCATTAACGATAACTATATTCATCAAAAACACGGACGACACCACTCTAGCAGAGAAGATTCAGCAAACCTATTCCTTCAATCAGACCCTTCGCCTGAGTTAGCTGGTTAGTTTTTGAAAAAAGAAACGTTCAAAAACATGGCTAAAACTCTTCTTACAAAAATTTGGCATAGCGGTCTCTGCAATGAGGATTGCTACCACTGACTTTTGCGATTGAGCCCTCATACGAAGATTTGGCAAGGTAGATTTCGCGAAAAGGAAGAAATTTTTAAAAACAAACATTCGAAAATTCAAATATTTGAGATTTTCTAAGATTTTATCTATTTTCTACAGAAATTAGGTCGTAGAAGATTAGACACGGGCAACCCATCCCTATAACATACTTTTTTGTGCTAAAAATCTCAAAGTCTGTTGCTTGTCGAGTAAAATCAAAAGAGAAAATTAGGGTATTGAATCAGATAAGTGCGTAGCCGGTATTTGCAATGGTTCATCTTTTTGGAAATCAACACAGTAGCTCAAGAAAAGCAAAAAATTTTCCAAAGCGGCTCAAAAAATCATCCAAAAATTTTCATAATACCTGTTATTTGGCATACAGTTACTTACCACCAATAAACCAGATACAAAAATATAACAAGAATAGCCCGTTAGTGCAAGTAGCAAAGGATGTTCCGACCAGTTTTTCAAAAAGCTACCAACTTTTTTTCAAATTAATGTAACTTTTTCTGCGTGGTGTGATCGCGTAAAACTATATCTAACGTATATTCGACAGTCATAGTTTTTGGCAAACTGGAGAAAAGTTTTTGTAGAAAAATCACTAGAAAAACAAAAAATTAACAAACTTTACTGCTTAAAACTGAGTTTTCAGGGCTTAAATTGCGCATAAATAAGCTGTTGTAAGCCTGTTCGCTCGCTTTATTCACTCTAAATTGGAAAAAAAAAAATTTTAAACTCGTTTTTTCACGACTGAAACGGCTTCAATTTGGTATTTCATTCGACCCTTTCCGATTTTTTGTGGTACCTGGTTTTGTGTGAAAACAAAAAACGAGAAAAAACCAAAACAGATTTGAATACAAAGTTCCTCCACATTTTTCAAACAGTCGGAACAATGATATGCAGCAAAAGTAAGCCAGCTATAAAATTGCAAATCTTTAGTTTCAAGAACTAACTGGATTGCTCTTCAAATGTAGCCTGATTGTCGCGGATTTCGTCCTCCAAAATCGCAATCCGATGTTCGTCTTCGTACTGACCATAGTCTTTGTAGTCGTTCCATTTATCAAATACTGTCATTTCTTCCGCGATTTCTGCCTCCAACTCTTCGATATGCTTCTTGACAGCTAGAACACACTTTTCCTTTTGTGATCCATATACTTAAAAACATTTTAACTGAAAAATTCCTGAATACTGAAGACGCGGCTTAAAAAGTTGATATTCTTATCATCCAAGTCTAGCGTATATCCGTTTACCTTCATATCTAAGCAATCAGTTTTTTGTAGAAACAAAAAGTAGTGTAGTAAAACGGCCACACCTTCATTATATTCCATCAGTAGAATGCCCAATTCATGATTACCAAGACTAGCCCGTTGCTGTGCAATAACACATAATATTCCAATCACAATTACCATTAATAATCAGTAGGAAAAGAAAAGTAAACGAAACTTTTTTTTCAAAAAAAAAGACGAGGAATGAAAATAGCTGATATCAAGCATATCAAAAAACCACATCAAGGTTTCACGTTGAAAAACTTTCACCGTTGAAATGAGGAGACAGCTCTTTCACCACATCATTTTTTATGCCCACAATTTCCGACAACTTTTTCTCGACACAAACAAAACTTTTTTTGATTTTTTCAGGAACCAAAATTACGATCAAGATAATAGGGTACTAGTTTACTTGTTTAGTCCATTGTCAAAACTAGTTCATTTGTCGATTCCTTGTTCTCTATTATAAAAAAGCTAAAACAGGATTCGAACCAGAGCTAATCATAGCTAATCACATTCATTTGTGAATATTTTCAGATGAAGGGATTTTGAGATGAAGGCACGGCGAAAATAAACCAGCGACACATTTGATTAGCCAATCATTACATTGCTTGCTACTTATGAGGCCAGCAGCAAGTGGTACGGAAATTAAATTGACATACCCGCGACTTCTTGGCTCTCGTTTTGATCAGTTAACCACAAATCATGCAGTGCTTCTTCTATGGCAGCTCGACCAGCAATTGCATCTCGTTTATCTCCTTCTTCTTCGCCCCTGACCTCTCTTACGACCGAGTTCAGATGTCCCAATTGCTCTTCTCTCAACTTCATATTCTAATTCATTCAAACTCTTAACTCTTATTCAAGCTTTCAATTGAATTAACAACGTTGAATTATGCCTTAACAAATCAAGCTTCGGTTTCCTCGCAGAAGGATAATTTATAAGCATCTAGTTTATCAAAAAATACTTACCATATCAGTCACACTATACTCAAGATTAACTTACTCGCTCTTTTCCTTTCTCGATTTTCTTTTGCAAACTCTCAGCTTCATAATTTAAATCTTCTAATGCCTGCTCCTTCACATTTATTCTAAGCAAACCCACAGTTCAATTTCTCAAATAAAATTATTGGTTATCAATAATTCTGATTTACACATAAATAGGGTACAAGAACATTTAAGTGCAACTACTGATGGTAAATTAAAGTAGACATACTGATATGCGAGAATAGACTCTCTCATTGACATCTGTTCGTCATCTCCTTTTTTTCCTTTTTTACCTTTACCGCTCTTAGCTTTACCACTCTTCTTTTTTCCCATAACACCTGCAATAAAAATTGTCAACTTTATGCACATGCGTAGGTTGATCACTAATAAAATTTTGTGAAAGCACCGAGAAAAAAATTATCTTGTTTATTACAAACATTACTGTTCTGACTACACCCCCTTAGAGAAATAATTTTCGAGGGTGGTCCATCCGTCATGCGAAAGTCCGTGCACACGTTGATTGCGGTCACACTAACTTTACACACAGAGGCGAAGCTGAGCTTCGCATCACTAATCAAAGCGATAAAAATCATGGGTCCCCTTATCCCATACGGAAAAAAAACTTGTCGAAATCGTAGTCTGAAAAATCGAAAAATAATCTTATTGCAAAAATTATAGAAGTCAATTACATGAAACAAAAGTTTTGTTCCATCAATTTCATTTTGATTCTCCCTGGCAATACAAAATCTCCCAGGCAATACAGATTGCGAACGCCGCTTGCGTACTCGGCACAAAAAACAACAAAACAACTTTCCACGAACGTTTTTTGTAACATTCGCCCGGAAGATACATATCGACGGAAAACAAAACTAAGTCTTAAGACGACTGGCTAGCGTCTAAACAGAGCTTTGCATGCTTTTCACCGTCTCTACCAAGCCAGTACTTTTCGGTGGTCTTTTCCAACATCGGGTCGACAAAAACGTTACTGTTCTCCGGCTTCGACCAGAACGCTCAAATTAACTTAATTACATGCAAATAGTGAGCTCATGGCTGGGTCTCAGTATCACCAGACCACGAGGTCACTCCTAAAAACAGTGCTACTACTTATTATATTACTATTGTTTTTGTTCAGTAGATAAAAATCATCATCTCCATCGAAGATGGGTCAACCCTTTCCCCCAACTCCTAGCTTCTCATCCTTATCAAAATGAATCTAGATATCAATTAAATTCAAGTCAGGACATGACAGGAAGCTAAAGGTTTATGCAACAGGATAAAAGTTTCAGTTCCTTTACCCTTCCGGATTGATGAATCCGCTGGATCAAGCTCGCTAATCCTGATTTCCTCTTAATCCGGAAGGCCGTCCTTCACCCTTCACCGTTGCTCGCAACGGCCTTGCAACTATCGTGGCAGCACAATAGTTGCAACTCGGAGTGTTCTTCTGTTATTCTGAAACTCGTTGTCGTTTTCCGATCTCAATTTCGTTGTTGTTGCTAGCGCAGCTAATGTTGTTCTCTTTTCTCTCTTGTTTTAGCCAAAATGGCCGTTTCTGACGTTTCTCAGAAATATGACGTCATAATTCGAAGTTTTGAAATTTTAAAACACTAGAATATTCTAGCCCTCACCGTTTGGCCAATCGTTCAAATAACGTTCTTATTTCTTAATAACCACCAATCTGGAAGGCTTACTGCTAAAAATTCGAAGTCTGCATAAATTGCATTTTAGCCATTCTGGTCGAATGTCACATTTATTTGTAATACAATAAATAATAGCGTGTATTTATTGATTGCGATCACACTTTGAAAAACTTATCGAAATCGTAGTCTAAAAAAAACTTCCTGATATGTTTATATATTTTTTAGAACATATTTATTTTAATTGAAAAGGACTTAAACACTTGTTATCTTCTTTTATCATTATCACTTCTATATCTAGAAAATTCCAAGGATTTTGACTGGAATACGTAATGAAGGGACTCCCGACTGTAACCTCGGTTACTACGATACTTTTGACCTTCTGATTACATCACAGTAATGGTATTTTCATTTTTTTTTTGAATTTTGAAAAACCATAAAATTCTGTGAAGTTCTTTGAAATACTTTAAATTGACATCAAAAACGCCATATCTGGGAAACTAAAAGAAATTGCGCAGTCACAATGGAATACTAAATTTACAAATCCTGAGAGTACTCTCACATTACCCAACAACAGCGTTGGGAATTTCAAATTTTGAGAAACTTCACACTTTTTGATAGCAAAAATCATTAAAAAGCCATTTCTCAAAAACACAAAGATTTGAGCAGTCGTATTTGGAGCCAAAATTCGCAACTCTTTAGAGTACTCTGACAGCCCCCAACTACAGGGTTAGGAATTTTAGATTTAAGTTTTCTGTAAAAATGAAAAAAAACCCCAAAAAACGTCTGTCTCGAAAATTACAAGGATTTGTGCAGTCAGATTTGGAGGTCAAATTATCAAATCCTCGAAGTGCAAAAGAAGAGCCTCAATTAGAGAGAAAAATTTCAATTTTTTTAAAATTATTTATAACTGATTCCTTTGACCAATTTAGAAAAACGACATAACAATCATCACATCTCGAAAACCAGGGGTCATTTGAGCCGTCGCATTTCAACGCAAGATTTGCAACTTGCGGCTCGTGAGAGCCTTTTCGCAGCACGAAACTACAAAGTTCAGAATTTCAAAATCTTTAACTCTTTTCTGAAGTTTTCTGAAAAATTTAGGAGAAATCATACAACAAGTCATATCTCAAAAACTACAAGAATTTGAGCAGTCATATTTGGAGGCAAGATTTGCAACCATTTGGAGGCAAGATTTGCAACTTTACACACAGAGGCGAAGCTGAGCTTCGCATCACTAATAAAAGCGATAAAAATCATGGGTCCCCTTATCCCATACGGAGAAAAAACTTGTCGAAATCGTAGTCTGAAAATCGAAAAAAATCTTATTGCAAAAGTTATAGAAGTCAATTACATGAAACAAAAGTTTTGTTCAATCAATTTCATTTTGATTCTCCCTGGCAAAACAAAATCTCCCAGGCAATAAAGATTGCGAAGGCCGCTTGCGTACTCGGCACAATAAATAACAAAACAACTTTCCACGAACGTTTTTATTTGTAATACAATAAATACTACCGTGTAACGCACCTCCAGTTCTTCGAGTTTTCAACAAAATATTAAAAACCGCAGACATTGTAAATAAGATCTGCATCCTTTGAGTGTACTCTGACAGTACTCAATCACAGGAACAATAAATCGTCACAAGAAAATAACAAAACAACTTTCCACGAACGTTTTTATTTGTAATACAATAAATACTAGCGTGTATTTATTGATTGCGATCCTACCATGAAAAACTTGTCGAAATCGTAGTCTAAAAAAAACTTCCTGATATGTTTATATATTTTTAGCACATATTTATTTTAATTGAAAAGGACTTGAACACTTGTCATCTTCTTTTATCTTTATCACTTCTATATCTAGAAAATTCCAAGGACTGAAGGGACTCCCGACTGTAACCTCGGTTACTACGATACTTTTGACCTTCTGATTACATCACAGTAATGGTATTTTCATTTTTTTTTGAATTTTGAAAAACAATAAAAATCTGTGAAGTTCTTTGAAACACTTTAAATTGACATCAAAAACGCCATATCTGGGAAACTAAAAGCAATTGCGCAGTCACAATGGAATGCAAAATTTACAAATCGTGGGAGTACTCTCACATTACCCAACAACAGCGTTGGGAATTTCAAATTTTGAGAAACTTCACACTTTTTGATAGCAAATTTCATTAAAAAGTCATTTCTCAAAAACACAAAGATTTGAGCAGTTGTATTTGGAGGCAAGATTCGCAACTCTTTAGAGTACTCTGACAGCCCCCAACTACAGGGTTAGGAATTTGAGATTTAAGTTTTCTGTAAAAATGAAAAAAAAACCCAAAAAACGTCTGTCTCGAAAATTACAAGGATTTGTGCAGTCAGATTTGGAGGTCAAATTAGCAAATCCTCGAAGTGCAAAAGAAGAGCCTCAATTAGAGATAAAAACCTCAAGTTTTGTAAAATTGTTTATAACTAATTCCTTTGACCAATTTAGAAAAACGACATAACAATCATCACATCTCAAAACCAGGGTTATTTGAGCCGTCGCATTTTAACGCAAGATTTGCAACTTGCGGCTCGTGAGAGCCTTTTCGCAGTACGAAACTACAAAGTTCAGAATTTCAAAATGTTTAATTCTTTTCTGAAATTTTCTGAAAAATTTAGGAGAAATCATACAACAAGTCATATCTCAAAAACTACAAGAATTTGAGCAGTCATATTTGGAGGCAAGATTTGCAACCATTTCGAGGCAAGATTTGCAACTTTACACACAGAGGCGAAGCTGAGCTTCGCATCGCTAATAAAAGCGATAAAAATCATGGGTCCCCTTATCCCATACGGAAAAAAAACTTGTCGAAATCGTAGTCTGAAAATCGAAAAAAATCTTATTGCAAAAATTACAGAAGTCAATTACATGAAACAAAAATTTTGTTCCATCAATTTCATTTTGATTCTCCCTGGCAATAAAAAATCTCCCAGGCAATAAAGATTGCGAGCGCCGCTTGCGTACTCGGCACAATAAATAAAAAAAACAACTTTCCACGAACGTATTTATTTGTAATACAATAAATACTAGCGTGTAACGCATCTCCGGTGCTTCGAGTTTTTAACAAAATATTAAAAACCGCAGACATTGTAAATAAGATCTGCATCTTTTTAGTGTACTCTGACAGTTCTCAATCACAGGAACAATAAATCTTCACAAGAAAATAACAAAACAACTTTCCACGAACGTTTTTATTTGTAATACAATAAATACTAACGTGTATTTATTGATTTGATTGCGACCACACTTTGAAAAACTTGTCAAAATCGTAGTCTAAAAAAAAATTCCTGATATGTTTATATATTTTTAGCACATATTTATTTTAATTGAAAAGGACTTGAACACTTGTCATCTTCTTTTATCTTTATCACTTCTATATCTAGAAAATTCCAAGGACTGAAGGGACTCCCGACTGTAACCTCGGTTACTACGATACTTTTGACCTTCTGGTTACATCACAGTATTAGAATTTTCATTTTTTTTTTTTGAATTTTGAAAAAACATAAAATTCTGTGAAGTTCTTGGAATCACTTTAAATTGACATCAAAAACGCCATATCTGGGAAAATAAAAGCAATTGCGCAGTCACAATGGAATGCAAAATTTACAGATCCTGAGAGTACTCTCACATTACCCAACAACAGCGTTGGGAATTTCAAATTTTGAGAAACTACACACTTTTTGATAGCAAAAATCATTAAAAAGTCATTTTTCAAAAACACAAAGATTTGAGCAGTCGTATTTGGAGGCAAGATTCGCAACTCTTTAGAGTACTCTGACAGCCCCCAACTACAGGGTTAGGAATTTTAGATTTATTTTTTCTATAAAAATGAAAAAAAACCCAAAAAACGTCTGTCCCGAAAATTACAAGGATTTGTGCCGTCAGATTTGGAGGTCAAATTAGCAAAACCTCGAAGTGCAAAGGAAGAGCCTCAATTAGAGATAAAAATTTCAATTTTTGTAAAGTTATTTATAACTCATTCCTTTGACCAATTTAGAAAAAAGACATAACAATCACCACATCTCGAAAACAACGGTTATTTGAGCCGTCGCATTTGAACGCAAGATTTGCATTTTGCGGCTCGTGAGAGCCTTTTCGCAGTACGAAACTACAAAGTTCAGAATTTCAAATTTTTTAATTCTTTTCTGAAGTTTTCTAAAAATTTTAGAAGAAATCATACAACACGTCATATCTCAAAAACTACAAGAAATTGAGCAGTCATAGTTGGAGGCAAGATTTGCAACCATTGAGATTACGCTTACAGCCCCACTACAAAAAGGGGCAATTATTATTTCTGGAATATTTTTATTTGAAAAAATCACAAAAGCCCTCATATATCGAAAACTATAGGGATTTGAGCAATCAAATTTAGAGGCAAGATTCGCAACCCTTGAGGGTACCCTCAGAGTTTCCAACTGCACGATAGAGATTTTCAAAATCTTTTGAATACTTTTTAGTCTAAATTTTGAAAGTTTACGAAAAAAATCACAAAAACTTTCATATCTTGAAAACTATAAGGATTTGAGCAGTAACATTCAGAGGCAAGATTCGCATCCACTGAGAGAATCCTCCCAGTTTCTAACTTTACGATAGAGATCTTCACAATTTTTTGAATATTTTTTAACCTAAGTTTTCAAATCTCTTGACAAAAAACAATGAAAAACGTCATATCTCGAAAACTAAAAAGATTTGAGAAGTGATATTAGGAGACAAGATTCGCATTACCTGAGAGTACCCAACTACAGGGTAGAACATATGTGACATTCACCTGGAAGTACACACCGACGCGAAAAAAGCTAGGTTATGAAACGACTGACTAGCGTCTAAACACAGCTTCACATGCTTTTAACCGTCTCTAACAAAACCAGTTCTATATGTGGTTCATTAACATCGGGTCGACAAAGTCATTACTCTTTTGGGCTATCGGCCAGATCGCTTCAATTAATTTAATTACATGCAAAAAAGTGAGCTCATGGCTGGGTCTCAGTATCCTCAGACTACGAGGTAACTCGTAAAAACCTACTTATTTATTATATTACGATTGTTTTTATTCAGTAGATAAAAATCATCAAATCCATCAGAAAGGATCAACCCTTTCCCTCAACTCCTAGCTTCTCATACTTTGAAAATGAATTCGTTCTATTTTCATCCTTGAACATGAATTTAAAGCAAGCAAACTGTAAGGCATTGTTTACTTGAAAATAGAGTTTCTGGTATTTTGCTGTTTAGGTAAGCCCATCGACGCCGGTCCACTTATCGAAACAACTGAAGGGACGATTTGACACGGTTGAACAACCAACTTAGAAAAATTGACAATCTTTGTTTTGAATGCATTGGCTTGAGTTAAACCTCTGAGTTCCGAATTGAACTTGGACATTCTTGTTAAAGCACTTACGCGTAGTGATTTGGTGTTTTTAGTCTTCGTTTTCTGTTTTAGTCAAAACCTTTTTGACTTCACGACAGTTAGTGTTGCTTTAATGCTAGCTAGTGTTGTTAGTTGAGTTATTTTAGTAATTTGTGTTTCGCCATTAGTTTGCAAGAAATTTTGTTTCCTTAACCTTTTTCGAGTCAATGAATAAGAAAGTCCTTGTATAACTTGTCTTAGAATAATTCTTATGTTCTTTTTTTCTTGTTCCAGTTATCTGAATGCAATTTGACTAACTTTGCCAAGCAAATGGCTACTATATTCCGCGCTACCTTTCTCTTAGCGAAAGAAAATCCATTTCTCTTGCGGATTTATAGGAGCCTGATTTTTTTGAATCAGATTTGAAAAAAAATGCAGAGCTTCGAAAGTTGTAAAAAGATGTTAAAAAGATGTATGATAAGGCGTTTGAAAGTGGTATTAGTTTAGATCCTGATCGTTTTAGGGGCTGTAAACTAAGGAACCGATCAAAAAACTCTTTTTCAATCCAATAGGAAATTGAAGTAGAGGTAGAATTGCTGTGTATATTACCTCGGGATAAGGTTCGAGAGAATCACTCGGTTCTGCAAAACAAACAAGAGAAAGATCGGGCTCTTTAAGGAGTTGCTCGATGTGAAACCATTGCGGTGTGCCCAATTGTGACTACTACATGAAAGGAGGTTACAGGGGACGCAAATGTGTGAGACTGAGAGCTCTGCGTGAAATAAAACCGAACGAAGAATTTCTAGTAGATTACAACCAGGTTGCGTTTGGCGAAGGAAATTGAGGTTGTTTGAGCGGAAGTTCTAGTTGTGATAGACTCAAAGTTGACACTAAACCGATATTAGAAACTGATTGCTCAAGTTCACACAAACTGATTGTAAAATCAAACCGAGCCCATAAATACCAAACAAGGTTGCAGATCAGCTATTCGGATAAGTCCGAAGATGTTGAACATTTGCTCAGTTTTCGTGAGTCAGACGCTCGTTCCTCTGTTTCAGTGAACTCAGCAATGGCACTGGAAACCGACAATTTTTCTAAAAATCAAGTTGAGTTGGAAGAAATGGTTGAAACAGCAATAGAAATGGAAGAAATAGACGCTACAATCGACTCGTTATACTCAGATAACGAAGTATTGAATTATTTCGACGAACATGAAACTTTGGAGGTTTTCGAAATCGAAGAACAAAAAGATACAAGTTCGAAAAATCTAAGCGATGTTGTTTTCTCCCATGTCAAGAGCCTTTTACTTGTCACGAAAAATAATGCTTCTGATGAAGTTTTGTATGATTTGTTGAAAGGAGATAAATTGCTTTTCCATGATCAAACCCTCTCGCCTTGGAACATTAACGAACAGATAAAACAAGAAGCAGAGAAAGTCAAAAGTTTGGGCGAGGAACAGGGACAGGGTTACATAGTGTACATACAGTTTAAAAGTCTTCTCAAAGATTTAGTCATCGAACATGTAGAAACCATTGTAAGTTACTCAGCCAAAAAATCATTGGAACAAGACGTTCCTATAGAACCGCTCGATTTCGAAAAAGAATGCGTGCATATTAGAATAATTGTCATTAGTGATGGGGCAAAAAGCAATGACTCTTTAGCGCAATCATTATGACCAATGTGTTTAGCCATTGCGGACTTGCCCCCAATTAAACGAGCGAAATATGATAATATGGTCCTAGCAAATGTTTATTATGGCAGCGGACAGCCCGACTTCAATGAAGTTTTCGAAAAATTTCAAACTGAACTGAACTCAGAGAGCCTTGCAGAATTAATACTGGTCACCAAGTTTTTTCGATCCGATTTGAACCAATTTTCCTTGTTGCGGATCTCAAAGCTATTAACGCCATATTAAATATGAAACAGTATAACGGCTTCTATGGGTGCAACATTTGCGAATTGCGAGGCAAGCAAGTAAATGGCGTGCATAAATACTCTCATGGCGCTAAAATAATTACTCGGACAACCGAGTCTTATTTGAACCCACTACAGGCAGCCCTGGACAGAAATAGAGAGAAGCGAAAAATCAGAATCACGAAGTTTTTCGATGACGAAAAAGAAAGTACAGGAGGTTTCTTTTGAGAATGATTTTTGTTTAATAGAAACTGAAGAAGTCAGATCATTCAGGAATCAAAATCCAGACAGCAAAGTTTTCTGCCGAGACGTTTCGAAATTTTATCTCAATTTGTGTGCGTACAGTCGATGCTCAGGTGCAGACAAATATGTAGCTTTTCGCGTTGATGGTACTACAATTATTGGACGCATTGATTTCTTCTTCAGTTCCTTGGTTGAGTGCCGCTCAGTCGGAACTTTCAAAATTCTGAAACATTTTCAATTAGTAGATCATCAAATTGATGATCCAGAGCTGTTGCCTTTCGGATATATCGCTGAGTCAACTGCAAGAAAATCAATATTTCCCATGGCTTTGATTTCTCACAAACTGTCCCCTGTGCATCATAAACAACAACTTGTTTTAATCATTATTTTGAAATATTTTGAGCACGACTGAATAAGAGTCTCTAAATTTCCATGAGCTCAAGCATTAAAGGCTAAAATTTTTATTATACTTTCTTAGAATAATTTAAGTTTTTTGAGTGTCAGTTTCATTTTCAGTGCTTTTTTTGGATCATATCTTAGACAAAAAGCGTCTAGACCAAAATCACATACAGTCAAGCTGGTTGAGAGTCTAATCATTGGCTATGCTTGCTCCAAAAAGATTAAAAGGCTTTTTTGGTATCTTAGTGGGTACGATTAGGGCTTGAAACTTTTTCTGATTTTTGGAGATGAAAAATACAGGTTATTCGAAGTTAAGGAAAATCTCTCCGTATCCAACGAGGAATTGTTTTTTGGTCTCGGCGTCTCGGCCTTGGTCTGGAAAAATCCGTCGCGTTCGACTATGTTTGGAAATTAACGCCGATCCTGCCTTGGTCTGGAAAGCCGCGCCGCCTCCGCTTTGGTCGCACTCTCCGACTTGAACTGGAAAACCGCGACGTCTCCGCCTTGGTCTGGAGAAACGCTCATACTCCGCCTTGGTCTCGAAAGTCGCGCCGTATCCGCCATGGTCGCGCCGCATCCGGGTTCAGACCCAAATTGAATAGTAGCGCCGAGAGTCTCAATCTGGAAAGTCTGGACATCAGGTCTGGAAAGTCTGGATATGAGTCGCGCCAATGGTCGCGCCGCATCCGGATTTAGAACCAAATTGCCTAGTCGCGCCGGGAGTTTGAGTCTGGAAAGTCTGGACATGAGTCGCGCCAAGGGTCGCGCCGCATCCGGATTTAGACCCAAATTGCATAGTGGCGCCGAGAGTTTGAGTCTGGAAAGTCTGGACATCAGGTCTGGAAAGTCTGGACATGAGTCGCGCCAAGGGTCGCGCTGCATCCGGATTTAGACCCAAACTGCCTAGTCGCGCCGGAAGTTTGAGTCTGGAAAGTCTGGACATAAGGCCTGGAAAGTCTGGACATGAGTCGCGCCAGAGGTCGCGTCGCATCCGGATTTAGAGCTAAATTGCATAGTTGCGCCGAGACTTTGAGTGTGGAAAAATTGGACATAAGGTTTGGAAAGTCTGGACATGATTCGCGCCAAGGGTCGCGCCGCATCTGGATTTAGACCCACATTGTCTAGTCGCGCCGAGAGTTTGAGTCTGGAAAGTCTGGACATAAGGCCTGGAAAATCTGGACATGAGTCGTGCCAAGGGTCGCGCCGCATCCGGATTTAGACCCGATATGAATAGTCGCGCCGAGAATTTGAGTTTAGAAAGTCTGGACATGAATTCCGACTTTCTAGATAAACTTTTGCAATAGTGAACTGCCAGAGCTGAAATTTTGCTAATAGTGCCAATAGCAAAATTTTGGCGGACTGCGACGATTTGTGAAGGCTTGTTTTTGGGATGAGAAGTTTGTACAAAACAAACAAACACAGCCGCTTCTGTGATGCCTTGTTGAAGGAATTTTGCAAAAATGTGGAAAAGAAGTATCAAGAAGATAAGTTGGACCACATAAATTACCACTTCTGCGGCATCTTGGCTGGCAAACTGAACTATTTGGGCCGCTTTGGACAAGGTCGGCTTCCATGATTGAAAATGCAAATAACTACCTGTTGTCTGCATTTAATGGAACGATCAATCACTGTAGTGTACTTGTTACCAGATATATCAGAAACAAAATTATTAGCAAAGCAGTCCTTCTTGAAGATAGCCTGAATGACTTCATCGAAATTTTGACGAACAAGGAGGTTTCTTTTGAGAACGATTTTGGTTTAATAGAAACTGAAGAAGTCAGATCATTCAGGGAGCAAAATCCAGACAGCAAAGATTTCTGCCGAGATGTTTCGAAATTTTATCTCAATTTGTGTGCGTACAGTCGATGCTCAGGTGCAGACAACTATGTAGCTTTCCGCGTTGATGGTACTACAATTATTGGACGCATTGATTTCTTCTTCAGTTCCTTGGTTGAGTGCTGCTCAGTCGGAACTTTCAAAATCCTGAAACATTTTCAATTAGTAGATGACCAAATTGATGATCCAGAGCTGTTGCCTTTCGGATATATCGCTGCGGCAACGGCAAGAAAATCAGTATTTCCCATGGCTTTGATTTCTCACAAACTGTCCCCTGTGCATCATAAACAACAACTTGTTTTAATCATTATTTTGAAATATTTTGAGCACGACTGAATAAGAGTCTCTAAATTTGTTTATCTGCAACATCTAGGTGATGATTTGTCAACAAAATTTATCTTACATCAAAGAGAAGATTGTAATACAAGTATCAATTATAACATAAAGGATATTCTCCAATTATCTAATTCGATAACCCGGGTCGAGGTCCCAAACTCATGTTCTGACTTTAAGGATAGCGCCACATCCGGATTTAGACCCAAATTGCAGAATTGCGCCGAGACTTTGAGTCTGGAAAGCCTGGACATTAGGTTTGGAAAGTCTGGACATGACTCGCGCCAAGGGTCGCGCCCCATCCGGATTTAGACCCACATTGCCAAGTCGCGCCGAGAGTTTGAGTCTGGAAAGTCTGGACATAAGGCCTGGAAAGTCTGGACATGAGTCGCGCCAAGGGTCGCGCGGCATCCGGATTTAGACCCACATTGCCTAGTCGCGCCGAGAGTTTGAGTCTAGAAAGCCTGGACATGAGTTGCGCCGTGGGCCGAGAAAGTCTAGATATACCAAAATTTGGTCGCGAAAGTCTGGACATGGATCGAGAAAGTCTGGACGTACCAAAATTTGGTCGCGAAAGTCTGGACATGGGTCGCAAAAGTCTGGTCATACCAAAAATTGGTCGCGAAAGTCTAGACATGGGTCGCAAAAGTCTGGACACAGGCTTTCGGGACCCATGTCCAGACTTAGACGACCAAATTTTGGTATGTCCAGGATTCCGCGACCCATGTCCAGACTTTCGTGACCAATTTTTGGTATGTCCAGACTTTCGCGGCCCACATTGCGATTCATGTCCAGAATTTCTAGACTCAAACTCTCGGTGCGACTATGCACTTTGGGTCTAAATCCGGATGTGGCGCTATCCTTAAAGTCAGAACATGAGTTTGGGACCTCGACCCGGGTTATCGAATTAGATAATTGGAGAATATCTTTTATGTTATAATTGATACTTGTATTACAATCTTCTCTTTGATGTAAGATTAATTTTGTTGACAAATCATCACCTAGATGTTGCAGATAAACAAAAGTTCAAAGTGGGGTATTCTTTATGCGATCTTGAGACAAACCTTCTTTTGAATTCTTTCACCAAAACTGCAGAGGTGTGTGCAACTGCTCTAAGTAAGATATTAGAAGGAACGGAAGACGACCAAGAGCCGAGAAAATGAAAAATTTTCAAAAATAGATAAAATTTTGCAATAGTGAGCTGCCAGAGCTGAAAAGGATAAAAAAGAAAAAATACAGAGCCATGAAAAATGAAGCAACATAGAAAAATTGCAGGGAAGATTCACTATTCGTTAGATTCACTATTCGAAAACTTTATTTTTCCGACTTTCGATACGAAAGTAACGGAATATTTGTGCTCGGGGTGGGTTTTTTTTTCTTCAGACAAATTTCGACTTTTTAACTAACCATTTTTGACGGAATTTTCCTAATATTATTCAAAAAGTATTGTTGTGCTGAGCATGAAAAGATATTTCACCTGTGATCATTTTTCGTAAAGTTATGGGGGTTTAAAGATTGCCATTTTGTCAAAATTGGGACAATTAACGCGCGATATATTTCGCGCTATTAACGCATAGGCGGAGATTTAATCCGTCTTATAAATGGTTCCAAATTGGTTGAAAGAAGCTTATTTGCCTTAATTGATCTGTTAGTAGAAGCGAAATTTATTGTTTTGTACTTTATATGGCGTGTGGGGGTGATAATTTTTATAGATTTCATTTTATTTTATTTCATTTAATTTTTTTATGTTGTTTAAGTTATTACTGCTCCATAAACCTTAAAGGCAGTCGGAACATTCAGAGCTTCGCCCTGATACGAGCAGTCTTATTCTGTGTGAGTATTTTTTTAGACAAACATGTAGAAATGGTAATATAACCCGGAGGTTAAAGACGTCATAGATTCTGCATGCTAATAATTTATATATCAACAAACATAATTTTAAAAATTGATAATTGTGCGACTTAAATACATATATATAATCAAAAACCACCAATGTTTTTGCTAAATGGTATTTGTTATAAAAAGAAAAAAACTAGACAAGCAATTAAAGATAAAAATTTGAAAAACAGCCCGGCCAAGGTATAGTCTTCCCTCTCGTGCAGCCGAACCTTATACAATTAAAAAAACATTGTGTTGTTCGGTAGAAAAAAAATCAAAACCTTCTTAAATTGCTTAAAGCAGTCTTAAAATAACTTCACGTGGGTGTGATTTGCTTGGCTGACACAAACTAGCGAGGATCGTTTGACCTTTAACCTTATACATTAAAAAACTTCGATTGGGTTGAATTTTCTAAAAATTAGTTTAACTGACTTTGCTGTCTGAAAATGCTGTCTAAAAAAACCGACCCACACCTGCTATATTTCAATTCATTCTTATCGAAGTGGTTTCAAGCATTTGGTTCAAAGCACATACATAATGAACGTTTTTGTACTTCTTTGTACTCCAAGCTGATTTTTAATTTTTGTTTTTCTTTTGCAATTTCAAAGTTCTTTTTGTTCCGACTTTGACTTTCGATACGAAACTAACGGAATATTAGTGCTAGGGGTGGATAAATTTCGAGATTTTAACTAGCCATTTTTGACGGATTTTGTTTAAATATCATTCAAAAGGTATTGCTGTCCTGAGCTTAAATTTGAAAAAATATTTCACCTGTGATCATTTTTCTTAAAGTTATGGGGGTTTAAAGATTACCATTTTGGCTACTTTGGGACAATTAACGCGCAATATATTTCGAGCGATTAAAGCGTGAGCGGAGATTTAATCCGTCTTAAAAATCGTTCCAAATTGGTTGAATGAAACTTATTTCCATAATTAATTTGCTACAAGGAGCGAAATCTATTCTTTTGTAGTTTTTATGGAGTGTGATGATTTTTGATAGAAAAAAATTCAATTTTTAGAAAAAATAAATTTCCTTTTTTCTAATTACATTTAATTTGTTCATGATATTTAAGTTATTACTGCTCCATAAACCTTAAAAGGCAGTCTGCCCTGATACGGGCAGTCTTGTTTAGTTTTTTGCTTGCATTCGCTGTTTCATAGGCTACAATTCTGAGAAGCAATGTGCACCTAACAATTATTTTCTATCTTAATGTGCCTCGAACTTATCCTACCTCGTGCAACTAGTTAATTGATTTTTTTTTTGCCGAAATTAACTGATTTAAAACGTTAAATAGTGCCATGTTTGATCTGAAACACAAAATTTTTTTAGAATTTCAAAATTACTGAAGCAAAAGTAAAGTGATACTGGGCAAAAAGTCAGTTCAAAAAATTTATCTGAAATCTGAAAATGCTGCGCAGATTTTTGAAGAATACTGCATCAGCTTCAAAATAAAATATATAAAATATATAAAATAAATTCAATAAAAAATTTTTTTACTTTTTGCTCTCTTAGATTAAATGCATAAATCACAAAATTTTGTAGAATGACGCATCAACTTCAGTGAAAAACGTTTGTTTTTTCAACAAAATAACAGACTGACGAAACAGTTTTTACATTTTGTTCTTTTCAAATAAATGCAATAATTACAGAAGTTTACAGCGAGGCAAAGTTGCACTTCGCATACACAAGCAAAAATATGACCGATAACGCTACTGGGAAAAACTGAGTGAGTAAAACTTTGAGTCTACAAAATTTCTTAAGTGACGCACGCCAATTATGAATCTAACTTATTGCTACGTGACGCAAGGCGATTATGACTCATTAGTAGTACCAGTCAAATCCATGATAATTTAAAGCTAATGTGCTATGTGTAATGTAATCGTCTGTGTTAATATCCTTAGCATTGGCTGTACTTAACAGCTAGTTTTTTTGATCAAAATGTCACAACAATATTTACGACATAGGTTGGAAAAAAAGGGATAGTTCATACTATAACACAAGTATATGCAGCTGAATAAACATGTATCAGAACATGTAAAAAATGCAGTGTTCTGATATCATAACTTTGAGATTTCTTGAGAGACTATGAAACTGAGGGCTCATATATGAGTTCCCAGCTATCTTCATTTTTTTCTCTTGCCACAAAGCAAAAACACTTGACTCTCTGAAGTCGGTAAAAGACAGTCTGCATCTGGTACTGTGAGTGATTTAACTGTAAGGCATGTCCCATTTTGATGCAAGAGCGTTTCAATTTTTTTTGAAGGAGGTACCAAATTCCAGGCCCAGCATTCCATCATCGGAAACAACTAGCGATCAAATTTATTTCAAGAAAACAGCAATTTGGGGAGTCCTTAGAGCAGTTTCACGCGGTGCTTAGTGGACGACGAAACGCCACAACTTACGCTTCAGCCGGAGGCACAGCAACGAGCAGTACCACAGGCGGCGGGATGCAAATCAAGACAGAACCGGTGGGAGTAATCAGAGGTGGATACCGGAAAAACCGGGAGAGGGCACGGGGCCAAACCCAAGGCCGAGGACACTACCGAGGAGGGACGAACGTCGGAGATCGTAGTTGTTATAATTGTGATAAACCCGGGTTCATAAGTGAGCACATGAACGAATGTGCCACGAAGGAAGTTACCGGCAACTTTTGTAAAAGACTCGGGTATTTCGAGCGAACGTGTAGGGCCGAGAAAAACAATAGGGCGCGATCATCGGTCGGAATGATTCAAGTACAGGATGGTCAAGAGCTGTTCGAATCGGAAGAAATGGAGGATGATGCATCGCAACATGAAAGCTCAGTGGGCTGATTAATACAACCCAAGAAAAACGTGTCCGATTGTGGGATTTCGACAGCTCGGGGAGCTATATGGTGATGGCGGTAAGAGCAAAGAAAATCGGCGTCAATCAAGGTCATCAGAGAAACTCGACCATCCATCATAAAACGTGATTTGATGGTCGAATTGTGATTGCAACTAGTCCAGAAAAAGCCAGCCCACAAAGTGATGTCAATCCAGGATGAGAGCGACTCCGACGACGGCAATGAACTGGAGAAGTGACAGGATTACTTCAGTGAGCTTTCTTCTAATCTCTTTATTCGAGTGGGGAAAATACGTAACTATAAGGTACGAGCCGAATTTTTTGCAAACCTAATGCTGATTCAACAAAAGGTACGAACCGTTCCGATAACGCTCCAAGAAAAAGTCGACGGGAAAATTGATAAATTAATCAAACAATGTTAGATTAAAAAAATTGGAGGACCGATTGTGATTATGGTCGAAAAGGACGGATCGGTAAAACTCGAAAAACGCGAATTTAATAAACAGGTACATGGAAACAAGTACCAAATGCCGAACATCGAGGAACTAATGGACGCCGTCGGCTAAACAATAAGTGAAAAGAAATCGGGCGAAATATTCTTCTCCGCTATGGACCTAAGGTATGCGTACCGATAATTGCCACTTAGGAATTTCAAAGATTAATGGATTCCATCCTTATGGAATAATCACATGCACATGCCTTAATCGATGATTTGTTAGTAGTAGTTAAAGTGTCTGAAATAGAGCATATATCGACCGGGAAGAAAATCCTAAGAAAATTAGACAAAGAAAACATGTCATTGAAGCTGACGAAACGTAATTTCGCGCAAAATGATTGTGGATGGTTAGGACATAAAATTTCGTCGACCGGAGTAACGCCACTCATCCAAAAATCGAAGCCAATCGAGGCACTGAAACTGCCCCGCACACTATCTCAGCTTAAGTCGTTTATGGTGTCAACTCACAGTCTACACGAGTATTAACCCGAATTGGCAGAGTCATCCGCCCCATTAAGACCCTTGTTAAGCAAGAAAAACAAATACGTATGGACAACCGAGTGCCTGGAAGCATTTGAAAACTTAAAACAGCAGGTGGCAAATGTCGTGGAACTTCGGCTTTTTGACGTGCATAAAGATATTAATATAGTGTGCAACGCTAGTCACAATGGATTTGGGGCCGTATTAAAACAACTTGGTACCGCAGGGCGGACGCCAATTTCGCTCGCACCGCACTATTTAAATGACACCGAAAAACGATACGCCACGAACGAACTAGAAATGCTCACCGTAGTCTGGGGGCAGAGTACTTCAAGAATTATGCCCTAGGAAGAAATTTTCAACTAGTTACCGATCACAAAGCGCTAGTATCACTCTTAAACGGAAACTAAAAAAAATGAATAAAACAATGTTTAGTCAGCTAACAAGATGATTAGATAGATTAATTCCGTTCGACTTTGAGGTAGAACATATGCCAGGGGCGAAAATTGGTCTAGCAGATTATCTTTCTAGACACCCGAACAGTGAGGCGAAACCTATGTCAGTTTACAATATTATGTTAACGGTCGCGAAAAATACGTCAATTGAAAGCGCCCTCGGATACAAAACCGATTTATCCATGGGTTCGGAAACTGTTCATAAAAATAATGATAACATTGAAATATCTAATAAAAAATTAGCTATAGAAATGCGGTATGCAAAATTCGTAAACGAATATGGCCGATAAAGGACAAAAGATCATGCAACGACCAGCCAACCAATCAGAGTACAGATAATTGCATGTGCCGATGGTCACCAGACAAACCGCGCCGACGGTTAAACGTCGATATAAATAGATTAGATGCAGCGATTACTAATTGTAAACACAGTCGCCCAGAATCTATTAAAAAACAATCAATTATCACGAACACTTCAATTTGGAAAAAAAATGAAACTTTTACAACGCCATCCTAGTATAACCAGACGTGACGAAGATTAAGTGGAAATTTTAGTCGAAGGCAACCTAATTGCAATCATCACAGAGACGAATAGTCCAAAAAGTACCACAATCTTATCAATTCTCACGAATTTCCCTGGTAAAACATTTCCCGCAGTTGACCCAGCTAACACAATTATGTCTATAGTCCCTCGCAATTGCAAACTAGTTTCAAAAGCCACCGCGTTACCTGATCTATTCAACCTTCGGTTTGTTGAGTCACAATATGCATCGGATCCCCAGCTAGAAGCTATCTATCAGCTAATTAAACTATCTATCTATCAGCCAACCCAGACACCGCTTCGAAAATTTATGCGAACAGGTTTTATGCCCAATTTGTTAATGATTTCCATATTAGATACAACAGTTTGTCGATGGACGACAAGTTAGACATTCCAAACCCTCTTCATAAGGCAATTAAAAATCGACTGGAATACTATCAACACGGCAAAAGTAATGTTTGTGGCGGCAAAGAATATCTGGTATCCATATATCCACAGAAATATAGTATCAATCCCGGAAAACTGCCAGGAGTGCGTACTCGTTGGTAAGAATTTAGAACCAATGTGTACTAAAAGGGACTTAGGTAAAAAACCCGAAATAAGGAAGCCCAATGAGGCCATACAACTGGATTTTTGGGGACCCATAAACTACCTGAAGAAGTCAAAAAGTACGTGATAGTAGCGAAGGATCAAATTTTTAGATCAAAATTTTAGAATTTTTAGACTATCCGCAATGGTCTGTAATACAAACCGCTTGGACAAAATTCTAAAATTCTTCAAGTCCTAGATCAATAATCATGGGGTGCCTCGGAAAATCCACGTCGATCAAAGAACAAAATTAATGTGGAAGGACATTAAAATATTTTGTAATAACGAAAGATTAGAGGTTGTACAGTAGCCGGTTAATGATCACCAAGCAACAGGTTGTGTTGAGAGAACGATCGGAAGCTTGAAAAATTCATATTAATCACATACGCACAGGAGGATCGGTCAGAACCCTTGGAGAAAATGGTGGAAAGAGCCCTCGGCGCTTTGCGGTTTTCACCAAACGCTGCTCTAAAACTACCGCCATTTGAAGCCCATCACGGCAGAGAAGCCAACACTGTACTCCAAAACTCAATAAAAAATGTCTTTTAGTAAATGAACTGGTCTAATGCACTAAAGTTCAAGTATGCTTGTTTAGATGAACAAGATCCTGAGGCCCAAAGAATGCCAAACCCGGCGGGCACAAACTGGAGAGTGATATCTGGCTCTCAATATGTGGGAAAGACATCTCAAAACCACCCATTAAAACTCACTGACGACCAAGCGACCAGTCAGGCGGATCTGCCGACGGCATTCTCATTCCAAGGGCCAAGTTTCGAAGCCTGTCCATCTCGAATGGTCTTTCAACGTACAGTGATTAGAAGCGTGAACAGGTTAAATAGAAGCTGAAAGCGCCCATACAGTACAAACAAGTAATGGTAGCATGCTTAGGAAATCCGGAGTTGCGATAAGGAAGTCAAAAACCCCAAAAAAAACTAGTACCCGCGGGGCTACCGAAACCACCAACGCCCGCGGGGTTACGGAAGAAACTGAAGCGACGAGCGAGGCTCTTCCCGTAAACAGAAACAGTAAGCAAGAGCGGCAGGCCGAATCAGAGGATTCTGAATCGGACAGCGATGGGCAACCGTTGACGTCTAGGCGGATCAAGGGAAAATCGCAGTTGACAACGTTACCAGAAGGGCAGTACCAATCAGTACCCAAGCAAAAAGGGACAGAGCAGGCGGTTACCGAGTCAGTAGCCACCAAAAATGATGCCACAGTAAGCGCGGCGGGCACAACTGTGGCGAATGAGCAGACTGGCGGGGCAATAAGACGCAAGAAAAAACACGAAAGAGGACGGACGGAAATGGAGCGAAAGATTTAGGAACGAAGGATCTGAAGGAAGCTCCGGGGGCGGCATGACGGCAAACGACACGAAGAAGCGTGCGAAGAAGCAAGGACTCGTGTTTAATTCGAGGCAAGATTTGGGAAGCGATACGGGATCAAATCGTAGCAACCGAAAGCGAACGGGCCACATTTCACGAGGCCAGGCAGAGGGGACGAAAAGGAGGGGAAATAAAGGAGTGCAAATCTATCATAAAAGGGAGAGAAAAAGCCGACGGAAAGTCGTAAAAATGTTCGAAAAAAACTTGCTAAAACTCTTGGGGTAAACCCCGGGCAAAATTTTACTTAACATTAAACACTTACATAGCCCAAAATCTAGTACGTAACCGTTATCATTATAAATCTCAATTCAGCAATTTCAGTTTGTGCCTTCGGCCAAGCCCAGCTTAGTGATTCAAAACTCTAAAACTAGTATTTAAATTTTACTTCAATTATAAACTCATTGCAGTTCATTTATTTTCACAAGAGGAAATGTCATAGTGTTAAATTAGTCATTTGAGTTGTTATTTAGTTCTTGCTAGTTTTTTTTTGTCAATCATTTCAGTTCTTTCTGTTGCTCGGCGTCATTGACAGGTATTTGGCCTTTGGAGCGACTGACACCTTCGGATGACCTCTGAAACATTATCTTTGTTATCTAGGTTACTGTTAAGTTGCTTATACAAACGGATTTAATTCAAATATCGAATAGGCTTTTTCAACATGGCGCAGCAAGCAGGTCCAAGTAGCGGGAAGAATATACTTGAAATCACATCTTTTTTGGCCGCTTAAATATGCAGAACCGCCGACTTCATGGAAATTTTGGGTGAATCGTTTCCAGTGGGGAATGGTTGCAAAACTTTCAATAAATCCGGCGATTTTTCACTTCGCTAGTACGCTGGACGCCACAAAAATAGCTGCATTGTCGGAGAACGTTGATTGTCTGAGTCGGAGCAGACTCTAATATCAAATCTGCACCTGTGCCTAGAGACGAAAGAACAGACGAATTTCACAAAAGAAAACCACACCTGGACTTGGGGGCCTGACGTTATCCAAGGGCGCTCGACGCAATGGAAGGGGAGTTGAAGAAGGAACGCAACGGAACATACGAAAATTTTCAGCTACTTTCAAGGAAACAGCGGGTTGGGGAGTTTCACGCGGTGCTCAGTGGATTTTACAACCTCGGACTCCAGATAAAAAATTCAGATAATTCGACAACCCCAAAAATTGATCATCCAATCAGTAAAAAAAACAAGTTGAAACCTATTTCATAAACAGAGGGCAAGAGTTGGTAAATCGTCTTCCTCAGAATTTGATTTCAAGAGCGGATTTCCACAAGTTTAAGTACTAGGTCTTTTGTGCTTCGTAATCTTATTAACGATCTCCCGTATTGTATTACGTCACAGTATTTTCGATCACTCAGCAATTTCATGCGGCCAAAAAAGGAAATTAGCAGCCAGATTTTGATGACAATGAATATTAAATGTAAAGTTCTGAACCTGAAAGAAAACGCAAGCATCTAAATTAAAGGATGAACACTCGAACAAGTATAAAAGAAACAGGACCTCGGTATAACTGTTTCTAAGGATTTTTCTGGTCAGCAAACGCGGATACAAGATGTTAGAAAACTGTTACAGCATTTGTTACTATGAAATGAAGTATTGCAAACAATACAAGCAAAACCAATGCCAAAAAGAATCTCTACATCGTCCCAATCATCTCAGACGGTTAAACTTACAATATTCGCCAGTAAATGAGACTTGAAGATGATCGAAAATATTCAGGAGGAAGCTTCTAAGTGGATCCTTGGCACTAACTTTTGGATTATTAAGAGGGTGAAGACTTAAATTTTTACCACTTTCCTTGTATCATGAAATACATGTTCAAATAATGTTTGTCAAATATAATTAAAGGCAGATTTAACATCGACTGGAATCTTCCATTCAAAGCCAATGCAAGTCGAAACAAAACACAAGAGCGCAACAATTGAAGTTATTTGAAACGCAAAGTTTGTCAAAGCAAAAACAAGACAGTGAGTTCAGGACAAGAGTTGGATTCTTAGCAAATGCAGGAGGAAAAAACATTGGGTTCAATCTTGACGAAAATGAACATTCAAAGAATCTATTTGCTGAAGTGCACAAAAACTTTTCGTGAAATAAATTTAATCTTCAAGACATTTGCTCATGGAGACTTACATGAAACTTTCAAAACTGTGGAAACCAACATAAACTCATGTGATTTTTGGTAAAACTGGAACTCGGGGAAAAAAACCGCCCTTGGGTGTTACCTTGAATTCTGTTTTTTGTATTATCATAATTTTAGCAAAATTGTATTTATGAGGCGTAAAATTGAGAAAAAAGAGTAGCTATATCCACCATTTATAGATTGAAATTGGTTTGCTTTCCAAAGGACAGATTTGTCTTCAACGAATCATTGTCTTTCCGATAAGTCGAAATTAAGTTAGAATTAGTGAGAATAATGACTCTGATTCTGTTTATATACCTTTTCAAAAAGCTGCCAATTAATTTATAAATAAATTGAAGAAAAGCAAGGATTGAACGCGACTCACACCCTTAGCCTATGATCTGAAGATGATCAAATCTGAAATCAAGCCTGAAAGATGTTGTGGTTCAAACATAGTATGTTTTTCTTACAAAATTTGAAAATTGTTAGAAAAAAGCCTGATTCCCAATTACAATAAGACTTGATCTTGCAAGCTAATGAAACGAAGTCGAGACGCGCAAAAGCTACTTGAGCATAATTAAGGAAAAGAATTTCAGAATTAACATTACCTATATAAGTGCCTTCAGTACGTGCATTGACACAATAACAGATTATTAACAACCGCAAACCCCTTCAAACCCTGTTTCTAGAAATTATTACAATTAATGCCCCATCAAACAAGTAAAAAATTCATTGCACAGAGTAGCTGCGCTTCGCAAACATTAGCTAGAACACAACAAAAAGCAGCTCTACTAAGTGAATTTAGAAAAAGTAGAAATAAACCTCGAATTAGCAAAAACTTGGCAGTGTCGTATTCAAATCTGCGACCTAGCAAACTTGAGTCTCAAGCACTAACCACGGATGCTTAGAATCCGCAAAAGCTAGCCACCAATAAAGCAGCTACTTATGCTAGTTAATTGCAATTCGATGCAGCAATTGTAGCATCAAATACAAGGAGACACAATTTTGCATGTAATAAATTTGAAAGCATAAACCACCAAAAGTAGCATTTTTATTTGCGATGTATGTTGAAGAAAAAACGAAAGTTCGTACCCACACATTTGGCCTCGCAAGTGTAATCAGCTTTGACTTAAATGCGGAAACGTTGACCTTCCAATCTTCTTTAGAGCTCAAAATCAAGTTTTTTCTTGTTTTAATTTACTACATTATTATTTTCCGTGTATAAGCTTCTCTCTGGAATGACCAAAAGTTAAGTGGAAATTATAGAACAGAGCAAACAGACAGTTTGAAAAGAGTCAAGGAATGCAAGTAAACAAATGCTGACGTTTTTTGTCTGAAAAATGTTCGAATTTCCAAAAAAAAATAGATGGCCGTAAGCCTCTTTGAAATTTTCGAACAATTTATGATTGCCAATTTTCATTAAACTAATCCAATGTGAAAACAACTGGATCAATATGTAGCATTTTTATTTCGCTTGGAAATTTGGTAATTGAAACCCGTTTTCGAAGTTAGAAGTCGATCATGTTTTTCGTGATCTTTACACTTTTTCTGTTTGAAAGTGGAGTTTGCCTGAACTACGTTTATCGACTATTATTTATTTACAATGAAGATACAGCTAACGAGATCTGTTAAACCATATATTTCATTGAACGATACTGCCAAATATTCACACTCACTTGTTAAGTAGCCCATGATTTTTTCTCAATAACTTTTCTCATTCAAATTAAATTTAAAAAGAAAGAGTTAATTATGCAGTAAGCTAAAATCTAAATGTGAAGTTTATTCTATACCGACAATTAACCATCGTAATTGCAGCATTGTTGATGCACTGGTGCTAAGTACTATATTCTCATTCACATTTCAAAATTGATATTATTCACAGTTTTATGGAAAAAAAAGTTCCAATGTAGCACCTTTTCCTTTGAACCCAAAAACACTCACAAGTCATAAGCGTTACATCAGACGTACTTCACAATTATGGAATGAACTAAATCTACAAAAAAATAAAACATCATACTGTCCATGCGATTCTTCTTGCTTATCAAGCCAATTTTCATGGTTTACTTCCATTTATTCCAGATTTAGGACAGCAAGTTTGTTTTCATCAGCTAACATTAAAATCAACTACACCCTTTAAAAACGAGTAAAATTACATTGCTTTCGCCCACAAAATATCCACAGTTTCCAATTTATACAGTCAATTGGATAAATAAACTTCAAATTTTGTTAATTGAAACTAAAGCATAAAAACTTATTATCATTTTCAGTTCAAACAAATGAGGTTTTTCTTTCATAAATTTTTCCGCTGCTTGCTGTATTTAGTATCTGCATAGAACGCGGAAATGGCGATAACTAAATTTGTTAAAGAATATGGAAATTATGTTAATTCAACATATGTTAACCTAAACTAATGAATTGGAGTTCAAAATGACTTTTATTTCGACTCAAAAATCGAGCTTTTTTTGTGATGATATTCTCGCTTGTTGAAAAGCTTCTGTTTGTTTGTTTTTGTTCTTATTTGCATTTCTGTTCAGTTATCCTAAATCGCAGCAGGAGCGGGTATGTGCCGTGCATTTTACATGTCTCCCAGTTCGGCCAAGTGTGCGTTGACGTGATTGGTCAGATCTTTCTCGCCTTTTCGTGACTTGGGAAATCTCATTGAGCAGAAGGGACAACTGGGTCCATAGTGTTCCTCCATGTGTGAGTTGAACAACTCCGCACTCACCTATAAAACGAGCTAGGTAAGTATTTACGACGACAGGACATTGTTAGGACAACATGACATTTAGACGACAAGACATTCAGACGACAAGACATTTAGACGGCACGAGTAGTAGTTCTTTGGGTAGCTAATCCCCTGAGAGGGGGGGTGAGCAGGATACAGATTCGAGCAAAATGTTCTAGATTAATCTGAAAGTTCTGAAACAATCTAGAACAATTAATGAACATTTTGAAACGTTCTAGAACATTTTACTCCTGCTCGAATCGGTATCCTGCTCAACCCCCAGAGGATTAGGTGCCCAAAGAACTAGTACTGACATGACATTTAGACGACATGACAAGTTTGCCAAAAAAAATAATTCTCAAGCTATTGAAAACTCGATTCAGGTGCGAGAAATTTTGAGTTTTCTAACCAGATTCTAACATTGAGTACCTATCCATTTTGATTGTGGTAATCTGTTAGTCTAAGGTGAGTTTTTGTGCGCAGTATCATGAAAAAAAACTGAAAAATTGAAGTTACAGCAACAAATAAAAATGTCAAGACGGTAGCTTTTCAGAAATGAAAGAAGTGTTTTTGGTTTCATTTGAACCAGAAAACGTTTTCAAATGGAATGAAAAATTATCTCAATCAAAGCTAAATTAATAGGTACCACTCTAAAAAAATGAAAATGATTTTGATGCATTAATTCAATTTTTTTTACTAGCTAGTTGCGTTACTTTGTTTCTCCAGTATACATGAGTGTCTTCACTAGGTTCATTGATACTCAAAAATATTATTTAACAATTTTGAGCATTGTTTAGACTGATTGATACACCCATCAATTCTAGTTCAAAGTGCTAAAAGTTTTGCTAAAATTATAACGACCATATATATGATTGTTTATCTAACGACTTCGTCAAGGTCAACTGTTTCGATTTTTTTGAAAACCCAATCACTTACGTCGCATTTTAAGCACTTACGTCTCTCGAGAAAGTCTTATCACACAGTAAACACTTGTTCTCTTCCTTGGCAGCAGGAGCCTCTTCGTCGTCCTCAAATTTAGATGCAACTCTTGCAGTCTCTCCTTCCGCCCCTGGCTTCATAGACTCAATAAGATCCTCGACATTGCCCGAGTCAGCTCTAAAACATCCTCAATATTGTTATTCATGTTATTGCGCAATCGATATCATATATATCGAAATACGTTGCCCATGATTTATGGCCCAATGAATAAACTTTTCTTTGGCTCTAAATTGTCTACTTTCTTGGACTAAAAAAACTTCAGGTTCGTCTGACCATACATAGCGCGAGGCGACATTTCATAACAGGCAATAATTCGATACAAGTGTCGAGTCGTAAACTTTTGATTGGCGACAATTCGCAACAAGCCACAATTCGTAACACTTAATTGCTGATGAGGGACTAAAATTTTGTAGTCCACTTAATAATTGCATCAACTTGCTTTATGAACGTTTTAGTTTGGTTATAATTAATAGAGTAAATTGAAGCTATTAGCACTTATAAACCTGGACCTTTTACCTTGATTGTGACCATTCTTTCTCATTCCTAATTTAAATTCAATCGTTCATCTATCAATTTGATGCATATAATTTCGCCTGACAATTCCTCTAGATTACACCATCAGCGAAAACGGCAAGCATTAATATCTTCTGGAGGAAGAAAAACTTTACCAAGATCGACACATGTTACTTGCCAGACAACATGGCGACGCATTAAACGCCCCTGCAAATCGTCCATTATAACATTCGATGGCTAATTTGTTGGTGAAAAAAGGAACATGGCCACAAAAACATTACAAATGAGCCAAAAAACTTTGTCAACAAATTTTTGCTTTTTGCATGTACCGGGATAAAAAGGAATTATTATTAGTTCAATTTGAGGTTAAATTTAACGTACAAACAGCATTAACAGAGGGCGTGAGTTTCTGTGGGGACTAGGGGATTTTTTAAAACCAAATTAAAGCTCTTAATAAACAAACCTTATGTTTTTAAACACTGTTTTTTATGGGGGATTCAGAGTTTAACCCGACTGCTTAAAACAGTTGATTGTAGAGTCAAACGTGCTATCGAAGCAACTTAAGCAGTTTGCTAGGTAAGCCTCCAAAGACACGGCGGCAAACTCGCCAAAATATACATCACCAGCCTGAACGATTCAGCGACAAAGATTCCTCGAATCAGCACCAGCTGCTCTTAAGAACACCAGCTGCTCTTAAGAACAAGACGCATGACATTTACGAAAAAACTTACTGTCATGCCCCACGCTCTTCTATAAATATTTACCAGACACTTCAGCAGACGAACCGACAGTTCCAATGTTTAACTTTCTTTAAATACGAAAAACTGAAGCGCAATGTCTGCGAGCTTTTGAAGAGCTGAAACATCTAAACCCCTGCCTGGAGCCCACCAAAAATCTTCTTTATTTCGAAAAAGCGTCGATCAATGCCTTTCGAACAACCTTTCCACAAGCCATTATCAAAGGCCGCTTTCTTCGCTGAAAGATGAAAATTAGTCCAAAGTCTCGCACAAATCGCCAAGCAGATTCAATTCGCTAGAGATCAAAAGCGAAATACCAAAAATTCAGTGAAAGGCTATCAGACCCAGCTATCAAAAAATTCAACAAAATTATTCAGCGATTAAAATGTTTGGCTGAGAAAAAACTCGAGAGAATAAGATCAGGAGAGAATGCATCAAAGACTGCGAAGAACGAGAAAGTGCAGCGATACTACATAACTATCAGAACAACCAATTAAGTTATATTCCACAGTTATATTCCAAAGTTGATTTTTGATTCTTTGCTTTCTTTAAGATAACTTAGATTTCTTTTGTTTTAATTGTTGAACTTCAAATAAAACATTGAAACGAATTGTCGCATGATACTAGCGAGAATAACAAAAAGCAGCTCTATAAAGCGCAATAAGAAAAGGTAGATATCAGTCTCGAACTAGTAAAAATTCGGCTACGTCTCGGATCGATCTCCGACCACTCATAGCAGAGATTATAAGCCTGATGCACTAGCCACTCACGCTTAAAAAACCACAAACACTAGCCACAAAAAAAAGCAGATGGTATCAAATTTCCGATGCCACAGATCGAGATTATAGCAGCAGTGCCAACAAATAAGAACACTTTTAATGAACACTTTTACTTGCGAGTTAGGTTAGAAAAAGTTAAGATTCGTACTACTAGACTACGCTGCTGGCAAATGCAATTATTCGCAACACAGCCAACTGACAGTTGGAAAAGAGTAATGAACGCAAAGAAACTAACTTGTTTTTTCAAAAATCTTCAACTTTTGAATTTGTACGAAAAAAAATAGATGGGCTGCTTGAATTAGTAGAACAATCGAATTTGTAGAAGAATTGTAGAACAAAGCTCTTTGAATTTGTAGAACAATGTAAGATTGACACATTTTTGTTTGAATTAACCCAATTTGAGAAAACTGGACCCTTAGTTTAAAGTTTTATTCCGCTGAAAAACCTGCTAATTAACTTGCATTTTCGCAATTACCAGTCCAAGTTTTTCGTGACCTTTACACTTTTGCTGTTCGATAGTGGAGTTTGCCTTCCTTTTAACAAAGAAAATGCACTGAAATTTTAAAAATCGCAGGTCAAACCGCGAGAACTCAAAATTGAGCGTAAAAAAAACACAAAAATCACCAATTCATATCGAAAAAAAAATCAAAACAGTGCATGAAAAAAATCACCAAGATCTATATAAGAGTACTCACTACGTTCATTACTCTTAAAAGAGAAAACTATTGAAAATCAGCCTCGCGAAAATACAGAATTTTCAATTATACGTCAGAAAAGTAAAACTCATGCTTTGGTAAGTAACCCATTAAAAACAGCCAATCGAAGATTGGAAAAGAGTAATGAACGCAAGAAAACAAAAAAAACTGACTTTGTTGAAAAAATCTCAACTTTCAAATTTCAAAGAAAATAAAGATGACCTTTAAACTCTTTGAGTTTCTAGGACGGTTTATGATTGCCGCTTTTTTGATAACAATTACCCAACTTGAGAAAACTGAACTTTGAATAATCACAGGTCAAACCGCGAAAAATCAAAATTGAGCGTTAAAAAAACAAAAAAAACTCACCAATTCAATCGCAAAAAATCAAAACTGAGCGTGAACAAATTTTAAGACTTTTTCCTAAAAAACCGAAAAAAAATCAACAAGACCTATATAAGAGTCTTCACTACGTTCATTACTCTTAAAAACTGTATAAGTTAAAAATAAAAAGCTTTTTGAAAAACGATAATTTTGAAAAGTTTTTGAATTTGAAAGAAAAAAATAGATGGGCTTAAAGCTCTTTGAATTTGTGGAATAATTTAAGACGACACTTTAATGGTAAAATTAACCCAATTTGAGAAAACTGGAACAATCCGTAAAACTTTTATTTTGCTGAGAAACCTGCTAATTAACTTGCATTTTCAAAATTAGAAGTCGATCACGTTTCTCGTAATCTTTACACTTTTGCTGTTCGATATTGCAGTTTGCCTTCCTTTTAACAAAGGAAATGCACTGAAATTTTAAAAATCGCAGGTCAAACCGGTAGAACTCAAAATTGAGCGGAAAAAAAAACAAAAAAAATCACCAATTCAAATCGCAAAAAATCAAAACTGAGCCTGAAAAAAATCACCAAGATCTATATAAGAGTACTTGTTACGTTCATTACTCTTAAAAGAAAAAAACTATTGAAAATCAGCTTCGGGAAATAACAGAACTTTCAATTATACTTCAGAAAAGTAAAATTCATGCTTTGGTAAGTAACCCATTAAAAATAGGCAATCGAAGATTGGAAAAGAGTAATGAACGCAAGTAAACAAAAAAAACCAGACTTTCTTGAAAAAATCTCAACTTTCAAATTTCAAAGAAAAAAGATGCCCTTTGAGCTCTCTGAGTTTCTAGGACGATTTATGATTGCCACTTTTTTGATAACAATTACCCAACTTGAGAAAAATGGATCACAAGGTAAAGTTTTTATTGCGCTGGAAATCTAAAAAATAAAATTCCAATTTCGAAACGGTTACGTCTTTTTCGCGCAACTTCCGCGTTCTTATTTGACGTCACTTTTAGCAGATGAATTTCCATTGAACTCAAAAAGTGCATATATACCCAAGTGCATCAATATTTCATGAAATTTTCCTGAAAAAAAAAACAAAAAAAATCAGGAAGACCTACAGAAGAGTCTTCACTACGTTCATTACTCTTAAAAACTGTATAAGTTAAAAATAAAAAGCTTTTTGAAAAACGATAAATGAACTGACGGAAACTAGAGCGAAAAACAAAAATCCGGAACATTTTTTCAAATCTATTTGAAAAAATTTACTGACTGAAATGAAATCCACCTAATTACTACTTAACAATGATAGTAGCTTTATTTGAATTTTTAAGATATTGATCATGCCAGCAAACTCGTGAAGTTTACTATTCCTACTAAAATGACCAGTCTGTGAACAAAGTTATTTACAGGAAAAAAAATAGTATCCGGTTGCACCACCCTTGCTGATCGCAAGGGTAAGAAGTTTTCCTCAAGGCTGATCGCAAGGGTTTTCCAGTTTTCCCCGAAAGCAATAAGATATACTGCTTAATTACAGCTTTTTCCAATTTATCCAACAAAGCCGTTGAAGAAAATGCGTACATGCAGGCTTTTGTTTAACCGAATCCAAGGTATAGACGATATTGACATCTTAACAGAAAAAAATGACAAAGCTTGAACTTGATGAGAAGTCTGAGTCAAAACCTAACAATCAAATTTGAGCGCTACTTTCCTAGTTAAAAAACGCATAACATATAAGTGTTGCCAAAACGTTGATGGAAACTTAAAAATCCTTTCGTAAAATAGGCGTTACGTCAAAAACCACAGCCTATGTCTCAAGGCCATATATAAGTTAAGATAAACATTCGGAATAAGTCATTTACTTAGTGGCATTATTCGTAGATCCAAGAGAGTCTACAGTTCTTGCGCTGTCCGAGCTGTTAGCCTCCCTCTGCCCTGACGATACCAAAGCCATAATGTCCACCGCGGTGCCTGCCGTGGTCGAAATCATGTGCTTCAGAGGAACTGCCAGAGATCCCCAACCAACGCCTCCAATGGAGCCCGCGTCCTGGGATTGGGCGTTTTTGCACCCCACACGTGCTGACAGAATGGGAGAAGTGGGAGTTTCTGGTGCTGGAACGGGTGGGGGCGAAAGGAGATAACGAGGGGTGACAGTGCCACTTCTGGCTCTCATGGCTGCCGAAGATAGAGTCGAATGAGCCAAAGGGGAAGCATTCGAAGTTTCTATAGACTCCGAGTCGCTCTAAATCAGCAGAAGACGATCTTTAAAACGAGTGTGCAGACCGACAAATCACAATATATTGATCTCCATTTAACTGCAAGTTTTCGTAATTCACATAACATGACGAACGTGATCTTGCACCGTGAAATTGATACTCACCAGTGTGGGAAATATAGCCAAAATTGGATCTTACTGAGAGTCTTGGAGAGGGCACTGAATTGAACAAATGCTCGCATACTTTCATCCACACTTCCGACGGCACCTGAAAGAGATTAAATAAAGAGTTGGAAAAAAATATATATATATTTGCCCGATGCTAGTTGAACAGCAAAACACAGCCAACAAAAAGCTAAATATGCTTAAAACCATGATTTGGCATGAAACGATGCAGTTGTCATTAATATTAGCATGATGACCATTTGAAAGTCAATTTCGTGACGATTTTTGAAACACTCAATAAAAGCAGAAAAATTCTCAATAAAACTTAGAGAAAAATGTTCACCGGAAATGAAATATCGAGTTTACAAGATCTGGCATTGCATAGCAACAGAACTAAACCCATTTGATAAATCAAATAAATCCATCTTTTTTATCCCGCTGAAAAACCTGAAATTGAAATCCACCTTCGAACCCGAAACTGTATTTTGCGCTGTTCGCACTTTCTTCAATTGTGTAATTTGCCTTCCTTTTCGCAAATGAAACTGAATTGAGCTTCGGTCAGAAGTCAGTTCGCGGAATGATATCAGAAGTCAAATCGCAAAAAAAACATAGCCAACTGACAGTTGGAAAAAGAGTTAAGAACGCAAGGAAACTGAAAAAAAAACCGACTTGTTTTTTCAAAAATCCTCAGTTTTTGAATTTGAAAGAAAAAAATAGATGGGCTTAAAGCTCTTTGAATTTGTGGAATAATTTAAGACGACACTTTAATGGTAAAATTAACCCAATTTGAGAAAACTGGAACAATCCGTAAAACTTTTATTTTGCTGAGAAACCTGCTAATTAACTTGCATTTTCAAAATTAGAAGTCGATCACGTTTCTCGTAATCTTTACACTTTTGCTGTTCGATATTGCAGTTTGCCTTCCTTTTAACAAAGGAAATGCACTGAAATTTTAAAAATCGCAGGTCAAACCGCGAGAACTCAAAATTGAGCGTAAAAAAAACACAAAAATCACCAATTCATATCGAAAAAAAAATCAAAACAGTGCATGAAAAAAATCACCAAGATCTATATAAGAGTACTCACTACGTTCATTACTCTTAAAAGAGAAAACTATTGAAAATCAGCCTCGCGAAAATACAGAATTTTCAATTATACGTCAGAAAAGTAAAACTCATGCTTTGGTAAGTAACCCATTAAAAACAGCCAATCGAAGATTGGAAAAGAGTAATGAACGCAAGTAAACAAAAAAAACTGACTTTGTTGAAAAAATCTCAACTTTCAAATTTCAAAGAAAATAAAGATGACCTTTAAACTCTTTGAGTTTCTAGGACGGTTTATGATTGCCGCTTTTTTGATAACAATTACCCAACTTGAGAAAACTGAACTTTGAATAATCACAGGTCAAACCGCGAAAAATCAAAATTGAGCGTTAAAAAAACAAAAAAAAAACTCACCAATTCAATCGCAAAAAATCAAAACTGAGCGTGAACAAATTTTAAGACTTTTTCCTAAAAAACCGAAAAAAAATCAACAAGACCTATATAAGAGTCTTCACTACGTTCATTACTCTTAATCAAATCTGAGCAGGGGCAGGTCCAGTATTTTCTCGAGGAGGGCGGATTTTCAAAAAAAAAATGAAAATTTGTCGGCCTTTTTTTAGCTCGACCAAATTGATTTTCTGAGCTCTCCCAAATCACTAGAAAGACCCCATCTTGACCAAATTTCCAGCGCGGGAGGCAAATTAAAAACAAACAGGCCAAAAATGGTTTTTTTTAGGCACGTTTTGGAAAATGTTGACCAAAAAATCGCGTTTTTTCGGCGGGCGATCCCCCCTCAAAATTAGTATATATTGGTGACGACGGCGCCTAAAATGGATATCTCAAAATAGTACAGAGGGGGACCCTTTGGGTCGGCAGGGGGTCAAATTCCCGATGGGGGGCGTCCGCCGAATCCCCCCCCCCCCCCGAAATCCTCTACAGAATCTGAGCATGAAGTTTTTAAGAAAAAACTACACAAATAAGTGTCTTCACTTCGTTCGTTGATACTTAAAAATATCATTATTTATAATTAAGAGAAAATGTTCTTAGCAAAAACACCAAGCGCTGGAGATTTTAATTTCAGAGATGAGAATGCATCTTACTCATACCTAACTACGAATCAACCAATATAAAGACATCTAAGAAGAAAGCAACCTAATGTTTTGAGCGGAGAGTTTATTTCTTCGACTAAAAAGCTCTTCAAGAGAAAAAAGCTCTTGAAGAGTATCGCTCTGCGTTTGCCGGAGAATACACAGAATTATACGAGCTACTTTGCTCAGCAGACTCAATTTGTTTTTTCTTTTTGAAGAAGGTAAACGCCGGTTTGGTGCACCATCGATCTCGGCCACGGCGGACGTCCAAAGATCGAGAAACACTAGTCACAAATAAAGCAGAGAATAGATGCTATAAAACATCCAAAATAGTACAGAGGGGGACCCTTTGGGTCGGCAGGGGGTCAAATTCCCGATGGGGGCGTCCGCCGAATCCCCCCCCCCCCCCCGAAATCCTCTACAGAATCTGAGCATGAAGTTTTTAAGAAAAAACTACACAAATAAGTGTCTTCACTTCGTTCGTTGATACTTAAAAATATCATTATTTATAATTAAGAGAAAATGTTCTTAGCAAAAACACCAAGCGCTGGAGATTTTAATTTCAGAGATGAGAATGCATCTTACTCATACCTAACTACGAATCAACCATTCCGGCTTTATGTCCCGTATTGTTTTCACAAACGAGATATATACGACCCTATCGAAATCAGTATCTGTGACTGAGCGAAAATTTCTAATGGTTAAAATAATTATTCAATAATACTTATTCAAATGTATGAGCTCAACTAACATGCTTTGGACAGATTGCTTTTATTTAAATCAGCTTCAGATAATCAATTCTGCGCGTTAGCTAAGTTATAAGATTGTTATTAACTAACTCTTTGAGAATACTCTGTCATATTTTCGCTCAATTTCATACAGCTGCTAGAATAATGCAACCATTTAACAAATTTCTCAAGCTTGATTTTTGTCACACAAATTAGCATCGTCAGAGTAAAATAAACATTTTCAAGTCTCAAGCTCGTTTTTAAACCAAATGCGCAATTCAATGAAAAAATGTGTCGAATATTTTATGTTAACTTTTTTTTAAACTTAACTTATGCAATCAAAATTTAACTTGAAATTTAGCTCATTCAGTGTTTCTAACAATATAAAGACATCTAAGAAGCAAGCAACCTAATGTTTTGAGCGGAGAGTTTATTTCTTCGACTAAAAAGCTCTTCAAGAGAAAAAAGCTCTTGAAGAGTATCGCTCTGCGTTTGCCGGAGAATACACAGAATTATACGAGCTACTTTGCTCAGCAGACTCAATTTGTTTTTTCTTTTTGAAGAAGGTAAACGCCGGTTTGGTGCACCATCGATCTCGGCCACGGCGGACGTCCAAAGATCGAGAAACACTAGCCACAAATAAAGCAGAGAATAGATGCTATAAAACATCCAATGCTACAGATCGTGCCACCAAATGTTGCGAGTAAGGTTGGAAAACAAAATTCATTCTAATACACTACGCTTGCTAGAGTAATAATTAAAAACGCGCTTTGTTTGCTCATTAGAGTCAACACAGAGGCGAAGTTGCACTTCGCATACACAAGCAATTACATGACCGATAACGCTACTGGGAAAAACAGAATGAGTAAACTTTGAGTCAACAAAATTTCTTTAGTGACGCACGCCAATTATGACGCATTAGCAGTACCAGTCAATTCGAAAAAAAAAATGACCATGCCTCAATTATAACTAACTTGCCTCAATTTATAGAGCTTAAATATAGTAAGATATAGTATATAAAATTTCTGCAATTGAGCTTTTTATCATTGTACTGCTGTTTCAAATAACCAATTTTTTTCGATTCATTTGATGAATTAAAAATGCATCAGCTGTGTTAACTTTTTACTAATCAAATGTCAAAGCACATATGATATTATACTGCTACCGCAGCCTACCCATTAAAAAGTGCGACCAAAAAAAGCACTTTTATTTGCGCCTTAGTTGGGAAAAAAAGAAAGTTCGTACTAATACACTTTGCTTCGCAAGTGTAAAAAAAGGAAGTTCGTGCTAATCACTTGCTTCACAAGTGTAAAAATGAACTTCAAAACACGTAACCATGGGCTCTGGTAAAATTATAACGTTTTGACGTGCGATTTCGGTGAACATGAGTTTCCGTGGAGTTACATCTGGGAAGGAAGTCTAGTACCCGGTTGCAACACTCTTGATTAGAGCAAGGGTAAAAACAAACAAAAAAATGAGTTTATTTTTTCAAAAAATTCTGTATTTCTGCACAATAAACTTTAGAATTTTTACACAGAGGCGAAGTTGCACTCCGCATACACAAGCAAAATACGACCGATAGCGCTACTGGGAAAAACGTAATGAGTAAAATCTAGCACAACATGACTCAATTTATAGAGCGGACGCATTTTAGCTAGTATACGAAACGTAGCCAACCGAAGATTGGAAAAAAGTAATGAACGAAAATGAACATAAAAAAAACAAGGAATTTCTTGAAAAAAAAAATCATTTTCGAATTTCAAAGAAAAAAAACAGATGTATGCTCGTTGAATTTCTAGAACAATTACAGATTAGCGCTTTTTTGATAACATAATACATTTACGAATGCACATCTGCAGTTATTAGAGACTAAAGACTTTTCCTGAAAAAAAAAAAACAAAAAAAAATCAGCAAGACCTATATAAGAGTCTTCACTACGTTCATTACTTTTAAAAAGTTCATTAAGACATCCGACCCTGCTCAGGTTCGAACCCCCTTATTTTGTTGCAGGGTCTCCTTCCCTACCACTACGCTACAGATCCCTGATACCTTGAAGCTATAGTGCTATTTGTAATATAATAGTCTGTATTAATATCCTTAGCATTGGCTGTACTTAATAGCTGGTTTATGATTTAAATGAACAATTTCAAAATGAACACATTTTGTCGCAACAATATTTGCGACTTAGCTAGATAATAAGCATCTAAGCGTCTAAATTGTTTTTGAAAAAAAACTAAATTTCGAAATTTAAAGAAAAATGTATGCCCTCAAAGCTCTTTGAATTTCACGAACAATTTAGAATTGCAACTTTTTCAATAAAAATTACCCAATTTGAGAAAACTGGGCCAATAAATAAACTTTTCATTTGGCAGGGAAATCTGAAAATTAAATTCCACTTTCGAAACTAGAATTCGATCACGTTTTGCCTGACCTTTACACTTTGGCCGTTCGATAGTAGAGTTTGCCTTCTTTTGAACAGAAGTAATGAAGTGAAATCAAAAAATTCAAACCGCGAAAAATCAAATTTTAACTGGAACAAATTTTAACATTTAATGAAAAAAATCACCAAGACCTATATAAGAGGCGGCTTCACTACGTTCAGTACTCTTAATAGTAATACAAATTACCGTCTCTCCTTTGTAGGGTCTGATTCTGTCAAACGTTGACTCTTCAGTCTCAAGCATGGTCTGCAACTCAGCAGCCGAAATTCCCGCACCGCCCGCAGATCCCACTAGACTTCTGGGTACCTGGTACGCCACACCCACCACCACCTTTTTCTGGCTCTTCTCCAGATCAATCACATAGCCCAGTCGGTCCAGGGTGTCCATACACGTGATCAGACACAAGTCATTCACTTTCCACTACAAACAGATCGAAATTTTTTGAAACGACTACGTCTGAAATTTTCCATCGGAGACCGAGCCCGAAGTTTCTCCTTGTAGTCTCGTTAAACTGATTTGTTACGTTTTATCATTAAAATTATATAAACGCCGAATATAAACGTTCAAATTCAAACTATTTTCGACACCCATCAATGATCCGAAGGCATCGATCAACATATGCACGTTTCTTATTAAAAAAAAACATAGCCAACTGCCAGTTGGAAAAGATTAATTAATGAACGCAAGAAAACTGAAAAAACAAGTCAGTTTTTTTTCAAAAATCTTCAACATTTGAATTTCGAATAAAAAATTAGATGGCCTTTATGCTCTTTGCGTTTCTAGAACATTCATGATTGGCGCTTTTTTGATAACAAAAACCCAGCATAGGAAATCTAAAAATTAAAATTCCACTTTCGAAACGGTTACGTTTTTTCACGCAACTTCCACGTTCTTATTTGAAGAGTGCTATTTACGTCACTTTCAGCAGATGAATTTCAATTGAACTCAAAAAGTGCATATATACCTAAGTGCATCAATATTTTAAGACTTTTTCCTAATAAAAAACGAAAAAAAAAATCAGCAAGACCTATATAAGAGTCTTCACTACGTTCATTACTCTTAATCAGTATCAACATTGAACTAACCGAAGTGATGTTGTTCAGTTCGTTCCTCAGTTGTTCTTGAGCCTCATTCCACAGTTTGGAGGGAGACTGAGACGTTGATCCTACCACTGCAAGAGTGTTCGTGGCGGTAGTTACCTTTGATGCATCTCCCTTTGAAGTGCACACTGCACAGGGTGCGGTGACCACAGCGTTAGAAGCAGAGGCGGGCGTCTGAATGGCGTCCATGTACACACTGTCTGTGCAATTACTCGCTCCTTCCATCGCAGTTACCATCCTCTACAAAAAGAAAAAAATCCACTACGCGAAGAACATAAACTTCTATATCTTAAACATACGACTCATTATTTATCTCTAACTACAAAAATTCAAGATTCACAAACAGAATTCAAACCCATTAGCTCTCCATTAGCTCTGCTTATACATCTCACAAAAACAGTTTGAGAATCTGTAAATAAAAAACTTTTTTAAACATATTTTAGGAAGTCTCTACAAAGGCATTATATTTTCATCGTTATAATAATCATCTAAGCGTCAAAACCAGTTCTTTACGGCGGGCCTTTTTAAAGTATCTTTTAAATTTTCAACCTTAACTAATTTGTTACAAACGTCATTGAGAAGTTCGTCCATTGTGGCGTCATTACACAGCGAGAGAGCCCTTTGGGGGTTGTCTCTGGTGACGTTCTCTCTGTTGTCTGGCATCTTCCACTCTGTCTCAATGACCTTCACCTGCTGCTCGATGTCTTCGCACACACTCTTGAACAGCTGCTTGTCCTGCTTCAGAACATTCTAGAACAAACAATTAGAATGTTCTTGAACACATTATTCCAATGGCCAATTTACAAAAGTGGTGTCGCTGTTCGTCAATGTCTCAACTCAATAGAACCAGAAAAAATGCAAAAAAACCTATCTTATTTCTGACTTGAGGCTCCCAAAGACAGGCTGTTGTATCCTAATGGCGTTCTCCCAAAATATATACTTGTATACGAATAAATATTAACGGAGAAATAATTCTGGTAACCCTAGATTGGAAACAATTTATCATTGTAACTCAAGAGAGTGGTCACTCCTAGATACTTTCAATCGCAATATAATCATACAATAAAAACTATAGATAGACGTGACAACAGTTATTTGGATGGCTGAGATCGAAATCTTGTAATACATTAAAATGTTGAATCACTGTTTTTTAGATTTTCTTAGAAAGATCTTAAATATGATGGCTAGTTTAAGTTCAGAACTATTTTCTTTCGCATTTTTTAATTTCGGATCATTAAAGAGCAGCATAATTTACACGCGCGCATATTTCAAAACCAAACTCGGACTCATTAAATCACTTGATGCACTTGAGTGTATTTTTTTTACCTTCAGTTCGCGTCTGTATCTGCCTGCCTCGACGTACTTCATCTTGTAGGACAGTTTAGCCATGTCCAATCTCACCAACAGATCAGAAGAGAACGCCTTCTCACTCTCAACTTGCTCCTTTTTCGAATCCTGAAATCAAATCAGGAAATGAAAACATAACCAGAGTAACGTCAGAAACTGGCATTTGATTTGACATAATAAGGACCGAAAAACAACTGGTCAAAAATTTATTTTAATCTAAAAAAACTACCCCGTTCGTCTGGCCGTAATTCAAGACTAAACCCTTTTAGAAATCATAAAAACGCACATAAAAAAAACTTATTTTATCTCTATCCCACAATTAGAGGTGCGGACATCTATTACTAACAATTTGACGCTTGTAGAACTCTATATCTCGGCGCATCTTCTCTTGATTCAGATTGACCTGTTCCAGTTTCGATTGAGTGTGGTCCAAAGCAGTCTTCAACGCATACACGGGACCCGCCAGCTGATCCGGCGTGTGTTGCTTCTGGGCCGCCATGCTCTCTTCATACTCCGCTTTCAGAGTCTTCAGCTGCTGTCTCTGAGATTCCAACTCCTTCAGAAGCGACTGCGAATTCTTTTCTTCATTTTCCAATTTCAACCTGCAACAGCTGAATTGTTTATCAATTAGTTTTCAATTAAAAAATATTAAATATGCCAACCAATTCTTCCGATGTTCTATAAAATCAACATTATCTAGAAATGCCTACATAACATATTGCTCAGAAATGATAAATTAATGAAGTTGAAAATTTTAAAAGCTATGAACAACTTATTAAACTCATTGTTCACATCTTAAGAAAACACTGACCTGTACTCTTCCAAATCATTTTCTTGAATTTCCAGAAGTTTACACACATCGGAATACTCTTCGGTTTTCTCGCCCAGTTGCACTTTAATTTTCTCGTTTTCAGCCTGGAGAATGGTCAGCTCTTTCTGTAGGTCTTCCTTTTCGGCTTGGAGAACAGTTCGCTCATTGCATACCTCCCTCTTCTCGTCCTGCAGTTTTGAGGCCTGTTTAACCAGTGTCTCGTACATTTCTCCCTGTTCCAATTGGGCCGCCTTGCTGCGCTCTGAATTACAGCCATGAGAAATGTAGTTTATCTATATCATTGCCCCGTCCCAAACACTTTATAAATCTTGCAAACTTTGCCAATATTGATGTTTGTCAAGATTTGGAAAGCAACCTTGACAATCTATGAAAAAATGATACGGACTTCAAAAAATATAACCAACAGACAGTTGGAAAAAGAGTAAATGAACAAAAGGAAATATAAATATTCACTTTGCAGGAAAAAACAAACAAAAAAGAATGGCCTTAAAGTTCTTTGAAGTTCACGAACAATAAATGATTGACACTTTTTCAAAATTATCTCAATTTGATAGAACTGAATCAATAAGTAAAAATTTGATTATGCTAGGAAATCTGAAAATTAAAATCCAGTCGAAACCAGATGTTTGCTTTTCGATAGATTGCCTTCCTTTTTGCAAAAAAAAACGAGCTGAATATGAAAAAAAAGTCAAGCCGCGAAAAATCAAATTTAAGCGTGAACAAATTTTAAGACTTTTCCTGAAAGAAAACAAAAAAAAACATCTCGACCTATATAATAGAACTCTCGGCATTCATCGAAAATGTTAAATATATGAATGACATATATTTAACATATGACATATGAATGAAAATATATGAATGACTTTGAAATTCTTTGAGTTCGAACAAATTATTAAAGATAGTTGTTTGATAAAAGGCGAAGCGGAGCTTCGCATCACTTGCAACACAAAACAGACAAAAAAAAAACATTTAAAAAACGATAAAAGGAAAAATGTTTTTAAAAAAAGCTCTACCGAATACGTAATTCTCGGTAAAGTTAATTTAAGGCAAAGATGCCAGACACAGAGGCGAAGACGCAGAGGTGAATCTTAAAACACAGAGGCGAAGCTGTGCTTCGCAAATACTAGCAAGAACACAACCAAAAAGCAGCTCTATCAAGTGAAATGAGAAAAAGTAGAAATAAGCCTCGAATTAGCAAAAACTCGGCTACGTGTCGGATTCGAATCTGCAACCTGGCAAATTTGAGTGTCTCACACACTAACCAAAGAGCTACGGATGCTGAAAATCCCCAAAACTAGCAACCAATAACGCAGCTACATATGCTAATTAATTGCCAATTCGATGCTGCAAATGTAGCACCAAATACAAGAAGACACAATTTTGCATTTAATAAATTAGAAAGCATAATGCTTAAATAAGTATAAATCATGCATTTCAAAAAAATGCAAAATACATTGAGTTGGAAAACTTTTGGAATGAGCTTTTTATTATTGTACTGCAGTTTGAAACAAATAAATTTTCTCGGTTCATTTAACAAATTAAAAATGCATCAGCTGTGTTAACTTTCTAAAAAATAAAAAGTCAAGGCACATATGATATTACAATGCTACCGCAGCTTACCGAAAAGGTAATTAGCAATATAACCAAACTTATTAAAAAAAGGAAACAAAGCCGACAATCTTTGAGCAGACACACTGAGTCGAAATTTTTTTTAAAAATAATAATACAAATTTTCAAGTCCCCCTTGAAACTAATTGAACAACACTTAAAACTACAATGAGAGTTGCTTGCAGCACAGGCAAAATCCGTGATGAGGCACCAGAACCGTCAACTTGAGCAAACAAACGAAAATCACACAATTCAATTTTTATCGGAAAAAAAATTCAAATGCATACATTCTAAAAAAACCAAGCTCCAGCTTGGACTCGAACTCCTGTTCTCATGGTTCGACGGATTCAACTCTAAGCCAAGTGGGAACGAAGCTGGAAATTCTTAAGCTTCAATTAAAAAGCAAGTAAGAAAAGCAAGTACGATTTGTAAAAGTTGTTTACGGGAAAAGTCTAGTTCCCGATTACAATTGTATGGAAAATAATACAATTTGAGAAAACTGGATCAATATGTTAAGCTTTGATTCCGCTGCAAAATCCAAAAATTGAAATACTTTGGAAATTAGAAGTCGATCGCGTTTTGTTGTGATCTTTAAAATTCAGCTGTTCGATAGTCGAGTTATCCTTCTGTTGAACAAAGAGATTAAATTGAACTTGAAAAGAAATCAAAAGTCAAAGCTCGAAAAATTAAAACTGAGCATAAACAAAGTTTGAAACTTTTTCTGATAAAAAAAACACAGACAAACCATTTCGACCTATATAAGAGTCTTCACTAGTTTCATTGACTCTTAAAAAGAACTTACAAGTTCTCCAAATCGCTTACAAGTCAAATCAATTTATCAAAACTATCAATGTCAAAAATTTACTTCATACGTAACTGCATTTGATAGCCGGGAGTGGTACCATTGTAATACCATTCATTCCCGAAAAAACCTTGTCTTACCAATCTCCATTTCATAATGTGACGTTTGTTCTTTCATCTCTCTACTTTTCCGCGCCACTTCTTTTTCCAGCTTATCCACTTTCTCCCCCAAAACATCAATTTCCTCCAGCTGGCGACTCTCAGTAGCAACCAACTCCTCGTGATCTTCCAGTTGTCGCTCTAGGAGTTCAATCTTCCGTTTGCAGTCTCCAACTGCCGAGTCCTTTTCTGAGTTTGCCTTACGCAGATCTTCCCGCTCTCGACTGAGAGTTTCTATTCTCTCATTTAGCTCTTCGAACACCTGACAGGCTGCGGACTGGTTCTGACCATTATTATCGGAGTCAAGGTTCCTGAAACAAAAACAAATTTGTACAGTAGTTTCGCTTATCTTAACGCCAATTTTTGGGTTGTGCGACAAAAATTTGTAGAAAGGGTCGAAAACTTACATTGGGCTTTGGTTCTACGAACTAAATTTGACCTTGAAAAATTGATCCGACCGAATGGAAAGGAACTAAGGAACTTTGGATTTGATTGTACTTCTACGCGAGCGGTTCACTTTACTTGACAGTAACTCGCTAGTTTTGGCGTAATCTTTTATTATTTATAAAAAGCCAAAAAAAGACCGCTTTTTGAGGTTAAACACGCTAAACACGTTGTACCATATTAATTCTGCTAAAATTCTAAGCAAGTTTTGTCTTCATCGTTTTCCACCAACCCAATTTGCGAAAAACGCGTTTTAGTTTATGAGTTTAATGCCTTTTGTCCGGATAATTTAAATCAGCACTGTATATAGCTCTTAGAGCTTATGTAACGCACCCAGTTACGACAAAAAACATAAAAAGGAAAGGAAACTGAAAAAAATGTATATTTTCATCTTTGTTATTCTAGCCCAATTGCATGTAATTCTCAAATAGGAGTGCAACAGCGGTTCTCCGTGAAGATCTGAACAGTTCGTATACTGGTCCTTTCCCTTTTGCATAAATCGTCTTAACTCTTAAATCAAACTTCATTACAAATGTAACAAAGCACAACATTATGCGGAAATTGAACAGAATCGTATGATTCTTGTTACTCCGATAATTGAAAATGGGGAGCAACATTATATTCGGACATGTTTTAGTTTTTTTTTGAAATTTTTTCCGTGCAAAAAATTCCCCATTTTTTTCCTCGCAAATTCAGGGACTACTAATAATCATCGGAATGCATCGAAGGATACATCATATTGAAACCCTTCTCACTCGTGATTCGATTTTAAAAATTCGAAAAAAATTTCTCAGTGTCGAGAAAAACCGGTTTGAAACTTTTGAGCTTTAGTCGAGTGAGTAAAGCAAGTGACCGGGCTTAATAAAGAAACATATAGCATGAGATTTTAGTGCTATTTTGGGAATAAAAATCATCGAAATTTCTGCAAAAAAAAAGATTTGCCCGGTTTGCCTTTTTATACTGTGACTGCCGAAAATGCCTAAATTATATGTTTTTTTTCAGATCCTTTCATACAAACTCACAAAAACCAACACTCAGCTGGAAAAAAAACATAAAAAAGCTTTTTATGTATTTTTTAACTCACAAAAACCAACACTCAGCTGGAAAAAAAACATGAAAAAGCTTTTTATGTATTTTTTATGAGTATGGTCGGAAAATTGTGCTACTAGCAATGCAACCTGGCTATCCTTGTTCCGATAAGAAAATACTAAAGAGATGCTTACTTGAACTGGAATGGCGTGCTCGCACCTCGAATTTGCTCTTGGTGATTTATGTAGCAAAACTGGTAATAGTTCTCGCTACTTTCCTGTGGCACGAACGCAGCTAAAGCAAAACTTTCTCACATTATATTTTAATATTACTATCAATAATGTCAGGCATGAGTTTTTACAACATTTACTAGTAAAAAAAATTTATATTACTTAATAATTAATTTCATTGGTATCTTAATGACGAAAAAACCATAAAAACTTTGGCAGTGTTTCTCTGAAAAATTGAATTTTTACTTTGATTCATTTACCTGAGAAGACAATGCGATTATCAAAATCTGATCCAGCCACGTAATCATTAGGCGTAACCGACCACATATACGTTTTGTAATCTTGAGGACTGATCCATCCAAGTCGGAACAAACAAACTCGGTCTTTAGGATGCGGATACATGCCCTGGGTAACTTTGTAATGACACTCGACATTGTTTCCCGGCGCGTACGTGTCTTTCATTTCCAAGAAAATGACCTGTGAGAAGTCATTAAGTGACAAATAGTCCTGATAATTCACGATTTCGATATCTTCTTCATCTGGAGAAAAGCTTCGCCTGCTTCGATCGTCTGTTATCTCCGTCTGATTAATTGATTCATCTGCAGTCGATTCGTTTTGATTCACCTCTACATCGAATGAAGCCATTGTTTTGACGATTTACAATTTACGGTTGCTAAGAGTTGTCAACTAATCTGAAATATTTAATACTATGTTGTAATTAATTATTGGCCGAACTAAGATTAACTTATTCGTTAGGTCAAACACAAACAGCACTCGTTCAATTCAGGACTGTGCCGTAATTAGTCTAAAGATATTCATGATACAAGAATTCAGAAAATGAGTTCGTGCGGTATTCGATTCAAAACTCACGCTTACTCAATCCAGTCCAGTACTTGTTATTTAAGGTGAAGATTTTTGTGACGGTTAGGCAAGAAAAGTTGGCACATTTTGAAACCCTTAGATTCATTTGTACTTCAATATTATTGTTTTTTGTTTGGATAAAAAAATTGGAACACTATTTGGTATAAACTGTTTTATAGATTACAGTAGTGCCAAAACGCATGCTCAATTCTTCGAATTTGCCCATTTCGACTGTGTCAGGGTTTCAAGCAATTGATTTGTAAGATGTTAGCTTTAACAAACAAGAGGTGGTCTGAATATATCATATCCAACGTCTGTTGTTTTTTAAAACACGAAGGACCAAAATGTTTCAGATAAACTTTTTGCAAACTCCAGTCGCAATTTAGAGCAAAAATCTGGTCATTATTTAATGACATTGAGTCGCAATCAAGCAAAAATTGAATATAGAGAAACGATAGAAACCAAAACAATGACATGCCAGAGAACATGTAGAAACTGGAGCCTTCCACAAAAACAGTCGTATTCCGATAAGTTTAGGCTTGTATGTTTCAAATTTCCCTTTTAAATTAAGTAATTTCTGGCGACATATAGTCGTACTGTTTAAAGTCACGACAAACAAGTAACTACTTTCATGTTTTATGACTGATCATTAAGTCTCAAAATTTCAACCTTAACTCGGAATGTGACCTTTTCGAAATTCTTTTAAACTTAAATCACCCATAAATCGGTATAATGGTATTCAAAATTTGCATTTATCAGTAGCATTTTCGAGCAAAGCACCGGTCTTAGTTCAGACAGATCAATTCAGGTAGCAAACTAAAAAAAGATGGCCAGTCAATAAGCAAATGCTTTAAGAGCAGAATGGGTCAAAGAGCAGAAAAACGGAAAAACATTAATGTTTAACAACTGATCGGTAAATTAAGTATAAGAATTGACAATTACCAAAGAAACGAATATTGTATGCATCATTTGAGTAATTTAACAAAAAAATTTTAAAAAAGCAATAAAAAACATTGTAAAAGAAGTAGCACAGAATGTTCCGACCATAATCTTACAAAAAAAATAATAAAAAACGTTTTCTCAAATTGGTGTCGTATTTTCTGCATGTCACTCAGCAAAAAATTCTGAATGAAAAAATAGAACTTAGGCATATTTGAGAGTCATAGTTAAATAGGTCAGTAGAAAAACAGTTTTTGAGGAAAATTCGTCGTCGTAAGAATGCAATAACTCCAGTAAATCGGAACTGCACTAAATTTCAGGTACTTTTGTAATTCTTCTCCACTCTTTTCTGTCCTCGGCGTGTGGTAAGTTTCTGGAATGTGAATGTTCAGAAGAATGTTCAGGGAATTAATGTCTTTTTGAACTAGTGCGACCCACGATGTTTTTTGTCTATCAAGGTGGGTTTTTTGCAGGTTCAATGTACGCACTGAGAGCTTGTCGAGCAGGAGTTTTTGTGTCAAGTCTAACAACGTGTCCAAACCAGGCTAGACGTCTTCGCTTGATACGGGTGCTCCAGGGTTCTTGTTTGGTGCGTTTGTAGAGGTCTTCGTTCGTGATGATGTTAGGATGAAAGATTCGTAGGATTTTACGTACAAAGCGTCTCTGTGTGATATCAACGTCGTCAGTCAACTTTTTGGTTAGCGTCCAAAGTTCACAGTTATAAAGGAAAACACTAGAGATGAATTCGTTGAACACTCTCGGTTTGGTATTCACGGAAATTTTGTTTTTGTTGAAAATGCTTTTGCATCTCACAAAAGCTAGTGGCAAGCGTACGTCTGCGTCGAATATCTGATTCCGTGTCAAGTAATGTACCAAGGAATTTTCAGTTCTTCCAGTCGTTGCTACCCCTTGAAATGTGGAATTCTTCGGTTTTCGAGTCGTTGATAAGCAGACTACGTTCTGCGAGCTTAGTAGTGGCAAGAGTCTTGATGCGTTCAAATTCAGCTTTTAACCGGTTAATCCAGCTGAGATCATCGGCGTACTGGGAGTCAAATCCATTTTTGCTCGTGATTTCAGATGTGTTGACGTCCTTAGGACAGTTCCCGTACGGATTTGAATAACAGTGGTCTTGTTGATTAAAATCGGTTTTTTTGAATGAAATAGACGTGATCGTAGGAAACAATTTGACTCTGGATATTGTCGATATTATCAATAAGAAGGCTGCACGCAAGATAGAAAACGAAGAGAATTGCGCTAAAGCAGTCGCCTTAGGCGACTCCCACGTTTGTGATAAATGGGTCACTGAACTTTCCACGTGTTTTCACACGTACTCTGGTGTTGTCAACAAGAATAGATGTAAGGTATAAGATGTCTCCGCCCAAGACTTTGCCGAGGTCGTGAAGAAGCTTTTGGCGGTCGACATGTCAAAAGCAGCGGACATGTCGAGAAGTAGAAGGTAAACATCCTGGTCAATTATGGAGATTTCGCGTTCAATTAGGAACTTTATTGCGAAGACCTGTTCCGTCGTGCTTCTGCCAGCTTGGTATGCAGCCTGCGATTTTGGTATGTACCCCAGAATCTGGCCTATTGACAAGACAGATGGCCAGCACCTTGCGTATAGATGCCATGAGCATCAGGGGACGTAGTTTACTGGGTGGTCCACGTTTCTTCCCGCATTTTTGTATAGAGTCAGGATAGCGTCTTGGAGGTCCTCCGGGAAAGTGCCAGAAGAGGCAACGTCATTGAACGTTTTCGCCAGACATTCGGGTAAAATTATAAAAATTCGTTTGTAAAGACACGTGACCATTTGTATTCTCGTGAATCCAGAAGCGCGAAAATCAGAACAACGCCTTTCGCTAGTCGAACAAAGAACGGCGATTTATGCTGAGAGATAGAAAGTTGGGAAATGATTGTGAAGATAGGAGAGCGTTCCCGAAAGAAAGGATTGTGCTGACAAAATCGTTACCCTGCTGATTTCATCAATCGGGAAGGCCGAGATTTGGGATTGCAACCCTTCCCGGAAGAGGGGGCATATTTGGTGAAGATCAATGAATCGGAAAGGCCATGGGAAAAGACTTGAAACTCATTTTAACCAACTTTCAACTACCGGAATAGTCTTGAAAATAACATCTAATTCGTTTTCAGACAATGAGAAGCTAGGAGTTGAAGGAAAGCGTTTGCCCATCTCCGATGCATATGATGATTTTTATCTACTGAACATAAAGAAAAGTAATGAGATATATTAGGTTTTTAGGAAGGTCCTCGTGATCTGAGGATATTGAGACCCAGCCATGAGCTCACTTTTTTTGCTTATAACTAAGTTAAATTGCGCGATCTGGCCGATAGTCTTAAATAGTAACGACTTTTTCGACCCGATGTCAACTGACCACACATTTAACTGGCTTTGGTAGAGACGGTTAAAAGCATGTGAAGCTGTGTTTAGACATAGCCAGTCGTTTTAGAACCTAGCTTTTTTTCCTGTCGGTATGCACTTCCGGGCGACTGTTACATAAGACCAAAAATCAAAATTTTTAAACCGGTTTTTCTCAACATTGTGAAAAGTTTTCGCACAATTTGCGCATTGCGACTGAAAAGGCTTTGAAAAATATATAACATAACCCTGTCCGTTGATTATTCATGGTAGTCCATTTTGAGTGAAAAGCAAAAAAAAAACTAAAACACATCCGAATTCAAAGTTCCTCCTCATTTTATGCAAAATTCGTTCATTTTCGTGTTATCATTGACGAGTTTAATAAACGTTTTTATCAGTTAGCCCTTATAGACCAAAAAAGTTAATCTGTTTTTGTTTTTCTGCATTTGGACCAGTCTGCTTGATGCTCGACCTCCCAAAAAAACTTGGATAAACTAATATGTTTCACGATAAGCCTGAATGTTTTGCAAAAATGTCTAAGCTATCAATGAATCCAGCATTCAATCATTTCATATGCTCATTCTGGATTTGAAACCGTAATCAATCCATTCTCTCTTTGTCAGTAAATACTAGTTTAATTTTTGTGATTAACTTATTGAATTGCACCGAAATCATGCGGCCAAGACGCTGACAATTAGAACAGAGATATGAACTCGCGGATCGCTGTACACATTTATTTTGATGTAAGTGATAACTTTTTGATTCTCTGCTCCATTTCATACTCTACGTTCTACTAATACTACACTTGGTTTAGGGCTTCAATTTTTGATTTCAAAGCTGAATCCCCTTTTTAACTTGTACATTGGGTACAGCTGCAAGGGCTCACTTGGGTGTCCACTGTCTGAAAAGCCTCCATCCTGCTCGACGGGTGTTATGAAGGCTATAGGGACATGGCACAGTTAGTAGAAGCAGTAACCGTAAAGTGAACATGTTCAAGAAAGTTAAGTGAACGGGCTACGAGGCTCTACGGATTGCGAGTTTTAGGTTCAATTTTATTTGGGCAAAAAGTTCTGGCAGGAACATACTTGATTTTACCGATTCAAACATGTTTGGATGACAGCTCACGAATACAAAAAGGATGTGTAAGGGCAGGGTTGTCATTGGCAGCCCTCTGTTATAAGCGTTAAAACTGAATTTTGTTCATTTAGTTTTTTTGTTTCCATTTCATTTATTTTCCCGTCAAAAATTTATTTTTCCTAATTGAGAGGACACCGGAAGGAACAGCAATACACGTCCTGTAGTACCCGAGACACTGACATAAACATTTTGTGCCACAATCAATAAACATTCCTCATCGAATATCATTCCAGCATAAATTGTACACTTTCAGTATTTCTCTATACTTTATACCGATGGTTATTTTTTCCTAATTGAGTGATTCAATTTTTCCCAAGCTGCATGATTTACGTTACTCAAGAAAAAACGTTACTCAATTGGTTTGATGATTGTTTTTTGAACAGTTTTTTCTTTGCTAAACTTTCAACATAGACTCTGTGATTATATTTTGTCAGATGTTTTCAATAAAACTGCCGCTAATAATTTTACGCCCAGTGTTTCCATGTTCTTTCATTTCTGTTTTTCTGTTTCCACATATTCGAATGAAGTTTTATTCTTCTCCTCTACTCAGAACGCCGCCAAGGTTTTCGTTTCGTTTTTGTTTCTTGCCATCATGACAAGCTTTTTGAACCAGTATTGAGAAGATAACGAACGTTGCTCTGACAACCAAGAAATGGTCTCATATGTACTGCCTTCAAGATTTGACGGCCTCGGCATACAGTTTTCTTACGATATAGCCTCCAGTGGAAGAAACCAACCTGAAGTTTGCCAAAATATCATGACAAATTGCGGACAACACAAGCAAATAGCGGCCTTGTTTTCTTATCAGACAATGTTTGAGTCTTGAAATCTAGCAAGGAAATGCTACAATGCGAATTTTTTTTAAAGGTAATCAGAAGGTCAAAAGTATCATAGTAACCGAGGTTACAGTCAGGAGTCCCTTCATCACGTATTCCAGTCAAAATCCTTGGAATTTTCTAGATATGGAAATAATGATAAAAGAAGATGACAAGTGTTTAAATCCTTTTCAATTAAATTCGATACGGGTTACGTTTCTTCAATAAGAACACGCAACTCGAGACGAGAAAATATAATATACAAGTGTTACAAAAAAAAATTTCGTCGAAGGTTATTTTGTCATTTATTGTTCCGAGTACGCAAGCGGCGTTCGCAATCTGAATTGCCAGGGAGATTCTCGTTTTAAAAAGATGCCTGCTTGTGCCATTCTGCCAGATTGGCACAGCGCAACCTTCCGGGGACATGAAAAAGAACGAATAAAGGCCTTATTAACGAAAAAGTATTGCGAAGGAGGGTCAGAATATTCTGAAATTTTCGATTTTTAAAATTTCGATTTTCAAGTTGATATTTCTGAGAAATACAAAAAGACGGCCATTTTGAACCAAAAAGTGACGAAAAACAGAACAACGACAAATATTGTGAAAAACAGTCGTACAAGAGACGGAAAATACGAAGCCTTTTATCGTGGCAACAACGCACGATAAGACACTTGTCAGCGGATATTAGTGGAGAAGGAAGCTTCAGTGGGGAAGGAATATTCCACGGAACCCTCCCGGGACGCAAATTAGAAGAGATAAGAGCGTTATCGCAGGAATATCACGGGAGCGGAGGCTTGGTCCCCCAGAGACTGTTTTATGTGAAGGGACTGTATAAAACTGACTGTATAGCTACTTGGATGTCGTGAAAGTTTAAATTAACACCGGTATAACTTGATATTTTAGAATATGAGTAGCTAGAGAGAGGAAAGGGTCAATCCATCTCCAATGGATTTAATATAGAACTGTCACACAAAAACATGTTAAAATAGGTTGTTCGAGCCGTGTTTTTAATGGCAATCACGTAGTCTGAGGATCCGAGACTCAGCTATGTGGTTGTGTTCGCATGTAAACGAAAGCTGATTAAAAGTCGTTTGACTGATGGCCTAAAAACAGTAACTTTTTCCTTAGCCCTAAACAGACCACAAAATCAACTGGCAAGATCGAGACGGTGAAAAACGAGTAGGATTAAGGTAACTGACGCCTGCCAGTCGTTAATAGGTACTTTTTCTACGCTCCGTCGCTGTGTAGTATTTGGGCGAATGTTACATAGACGTTTTTATGGCGCTCCTGGGTGGGCCTGTCAAAGGCATAAGACCATCATGATCAGCAAGCGTTTCAGCGACGAACCCTCCGCTCCGGGCGTATGCCCGAGTTAGAGGCCTTAATGACCGTTATTGTACTGGGGGGAAGGTGCGTACCCTCCGTCCAGTACTATTTAGCTTTTTAACTTAGTTAACACCGAAAATTCCGGGGGCCGGAGGGTTAGGTGGGAAGTCATGAACCCGCTTGTCCCGAGGTCCCGGGACCAAAAACAATTAAAGAGAAAGCGTAAAATTAAACAAAAATAGTGTATAACTAAGAAAAAGCCAAAAATAAATTGATTTGAAAACAAAAAAGTGCAAAAAACAGTAAAAAATCCAAAAAAGACCAAAAACAGTAAAAAAAACATAAAGTGACAGTTTATTTGTTATTTCCGGACGAGATGTGATCTGACCTTCCTATTTGTTGTTGTTTCAGATTGATTTATATCGTTTCTGATAGAAAGATTGTGTGTTTTGGTGAAGGGTTGGATAGCCTCCCTCGAGTGTAATTTGAGTGTTTAAGCACGTTAATGGTGATTTTGCCGGTGGCCGGAGGGTAGAGTGGCAAGCTGATCAACGTGTTCCACACTCAACAGGGACATCAGGGACAACATCCGCAACGACTGTTGGGTATCGTTGGAGCAATTTCAGTATCGTTCGGGTACTATTTCATTAAAACTTAAGTGGTGGGGGGCACGATTGGCGCGGTCCGATTGTACCCTCCATCGATTACAAATTTCCGAGTTAAGGGTCTTAATTCGGGTATTTTGGTGCAAATGAGGGTATAGTACTATTCATTAACGACTACTAATAGGTTTTTATCCTTATTACATATTATTTATCTCCTAATTAGACCCAAGAAACACCCAATTTTGTCGAAAATTATCGATTTTCGATCAAACTCTAGACCCCCAAATTTTTGGATATCCGAGCTTTTCCGAACAACAAAAAGCTTTTATATAGGGAGTAGCTACGTAGTTCGATCCCCCTAACTAAAGAAACCGCGTGAAAAAAGACTCAGTGGAAGTTGGAAAAAACCAAAATTTTTCGGTCAAAATTTCGATAATTTTCTGAATTTTGTCAATCTGTTTTGGGGATCGAGTTTTTGAGTTTTTATAGTTAGAGCAATAAAATTTTTTGTGTTAGGAGCGTGCTAGCATAACGTGCTCGGCCGCCAGAAAAATTTTTGAGTAACCCTCCGATTAGCTCCGTAGATAGAGCTAACGACTTAAGGATCGGAAAAGGAAGGAATCGGAGGGTCCAAATTTGATAGTTATTGGCCAAATTTTTGTCTCCAAACCAATTTTGATCCGGTTTTTTGCACTATTTCAGTGCCGTACAGGGCTACTACGCTCGTTTCAATTATTTTTAGGCACTTTCGATAGGAATTGCGGAAAAAATTTCTCAGAACCTATATAGGTGGTGAAAAAAGGCCATTTGGACAAACACGTTTTTGGCAATTTCTCAGAGACTAGTCATCCGATCGGGATAATATTGGTACCATAAGTCGACGTTTTGGACCACTTTTCTGGACCGCAACCGTTTTTGGGTTGATAATCTCGGAAAAGAAATTTTTTTTAGAATTTGTTGGTTCGGAGGGTCCAAATTACAGATAACCCTCCGAGCGGCAGAAAATTTTATCAAAACACCTTTTTATCCAACTGGGAAGGTTGACCGTGTCAGCCAACCTAGTTTTAAGTCAGGTAGACCGCTTTTGGAGACTTTATTGCGGTAACATAACCTTTTTTTTTTGATTTTTGGGGAACCCTCCGAGGTAACCCTCTGGAGTCAGCTAAGGCCCTTAGCAACCCTCCTTAGTGGAAAATTTCCACGAGGTTATCCAAAGAAGTTAAGACAGCCCCCCATAGAGAATTTAGCTTGTTTTGACGCTTCCTGAAGTTAATTGAAGGCCCTTCTGAGTGAGGCTCAGAAATTTGAAAACTTTGGAGGTACCCTCCGAAGTAACCCTCCGGAGCATATTAAGCATCTTATTGACCCTCCTTAGCATTATATCAATACTGAGCAGGCCCTGTGTGTGTGTAACTCTAGCTGAGTCACTAAGATTGTCATTGAGAAACCTAAGAGACACTCTTGATACTTACGAGATCGAGGAGGCAGCGTTAAGTAATTTAACTTGAATTTGTTTGCGGTACGTGTGCGTCGCCATTAAATCATACGAGTATTGTTTTTTGTCACAAATCATGCAGCGCAGGGACTCGTTAGGATTGACTACTAAGATTCCCAGGCTGAGCAAGGGCAGCACGCGAAAATTTAAAACTAGGCGTAGCCAGTCCTCGTTTAGCAGCGCCTCCGACGTGTTTGCCGAAACCGAATCGACTAAAGGTCAACCTGATCTTTCAGTGAGCGAAATGAGATTGAGGAGCGAGAAAAACCTCGATGGCGATCAAAGTTGTTCCCTACTCTCGTGCACTTGGAGCAGTCCGGGTGTGGGAGAGCTTTTTCATAGACTTTAGAAATTTTCGATCAGAGGTTGCCTTGAGCCACTTAATAGGGCAGCTCGGGCAACTAAAAGAAGACCTCGGTGGGTGTATTAGGCAAATACACACCCACTTGAGAAGACTGTGTCCTGGGCTTTGTTCTTTCGGATCGTTCCGATTGGGGGAAGTCTTTTTCTTTAAGACTAAGTTTTATTGATCTGTTTCTGAGTTATCACTGCTTTTTATCAAAGATTGTTTAATTTTAACAAAGCAGTGACTTGATAAATTGTGTGGCGATAAATTGATAGTGACAAAAGGTCGCTGTCACCTATAGGATATTCTTATCTGATTATCTATTGTGTTTTGTGTGTTGATTATATCTTGTGAAAATTTTGTGATACTGTTATACTATACGACAGGGTTGTGTTAGCATTATATCAATACTGAGCAGGCCCTGTGTGTGTGTAACTCTAGCTGAGTCACTAAGATTGTCATTGAAAAACCTAAGAGACACTCTTGATACTTACGAGATCGAGGAGGCAGCGTTAAGTAATTTAACTTGAATTTGTTTGCGGTACGTGTGCGTCGCCATTAAATCATACGAGTATTGTTTTTTGTCACAAATCATGCAGCGCAGGGACTCGTTAGGATTGACTACTAAGATTCCCAGGCTGAGCAAGGGCAGCACGCGAAAATTTAAAACTAGGCGTAGCCAGTCCTCGTTTAGCAGCGCCTCCGACGTGTTTGCCGAAACCGAATCGACTAAAGGTCAACCTGATCTTTCAGTGAGCGAAATGAGATTGAGGAGCGAGAAAAACCTCGATGGCGATCAAAGGCGGAGCGCCGAAGCCGGAACCGCGAGCGAAACGCTTGTAGACCCCTTTGAAGAGGGAGAACAGACGCTCATTCGACCCGACATTGAGCCGAGCGAGGACCTCGAGCGGGAGGAAGTCGAGAGGACGGAGGAGACCTCGGAGCGTTCCGAGGTCGAGCCGCGAGAGGAAGTGTTATTCAAGGGAATGTCCAAATCGGAGACCAAGAGTCACAGGTGGAGGGGAGAATACTCACATTCGGCTAGTACCCACTCATCTCTGGCCAAGCAGAGCAACAACGCGATGATGTCGAGTATAAGCCCGAGTGAAGAATAACCGGGTTCGAAGGCCAAGAAGAGTTGGAAGTCTTTGTACGACGAGCGCATGGCGTCACTACCAACTGTATGTTTAACTTCCAGTCATGACTACCCGGAGATAGCCCATCCGGATGTGAACTTCACGCCGTGCCCAAGGAACGATATGAGCAGGAAGGCGTCGTCAGCCTCGCCGACCAGAACCATGTCAGATGGGATAACGATGGGAGCGTCATCATCCTTCTACAGATTAATGACGTCGATGAGCGAACAAAAAGGCGGCGCGTCATCAATTACCAGGCTGCAGCCGCAGTTGACCTCATCTTCTCTGGGATTAACCCCGTCATTTGGGGCCACTGGCGACATAAGTGACATGTTCGCTGGCGTAATGAATGGTCTGGATGAACTGAGACGGGACATAACAAAAGAATAGATCAGGTTGATGAGAGAGCTCACAAAGGTCAGGAGAATCTGAGAGATGAACTAACGCACGTGAAGTCGCAGGCGAGGGTTGATCAAGCTCAGTTGATTCGCAACACCGATCAATGCCTGGCGGAGAGCCTGGCACAGGCAAACAAGGAGTCATACGAAAGAGAGGCTAGGATGACCAGGGAGATCGAACGATTGTTGAACGATCATGATAGTACCTACGCCCACACGATGACTAGCCTGGAGAAGAGGTTAGATGCAAAGTCTGACTTAATGATGCGGAAGAATGACGCGATCCTGAATGGGAGTAGTTGGCAGGAGCATTCCAACCCAAGGGAGTGCTCACGCCATGCGAATGATGGAGATGGTACGGGCAGCAATGCCAGGGCCCAGCAAAGCTCGAAAACGAACTACGAACCTAGAAACAAGTCAACCGAGAGAGGAGAGAGGTCAAGAAGGACACTGAATAAGCCGAAGTCATATAAAGACGAGTCAGACGGCTGCATTGATACTTGGATAGAGGTGATGAAGTTACACTTTGAGGAAGAGAATCTCTCCAAGAAACAAGAGTGCAGCGCGCTGACGAGCAATCTGGAGGGTACTGCATTAAGTTGTGTAATGGCGAAAAGAGCCAATGAGAGAGACAGCGCTCGCAAGATATTCGACATCCTGCTGAATCGTTTCGGCTCTGGAGTACAAGGGCACCAGGCTATGGTGAAGTTCGAAAAGAGGCGTCAAAGAGATGACGAATCCATAGATAAATTTTTGGACGACCTTGAATTGCTTAGGAGGAGAAGCAACCCAGATGAGAGAATATCCGAGCGAAACTTGGCGATTGCTTCGAAGTTCATGGACGGAGTAAGGAGTGAGGAGTTGAAGACGATGTTGGCCACACACTTCACCCTGTCGCTTGACCAGGTATCCACGCCCGACGATTTGCGTATGAAGTCACGCGAGTATTTACTCATAAAACCGAGGGCGCAAAACCGTTACAGCAATTATGGCAAATATAGCGGGACAAACACTGGTGCGAATTCCAGTTGGTACAAACCTCGCGATGACATGGATAAGAGGAGGTCGTGTGCGAATTGTGGTTCGATGGACCATCACGTTTCCGCGTGTTCTGCATACAAACAGAACATGAAGGCGATAGGCTACTTTCTCGAGGACGCCGACGCGACCGACGAGGATCATGAAGAGTACGTCAGAGGGCTCATCATGAAATATGGTCCGAGGTGTTTCTTCTGTAATTTGGAGGGACACTTCAAGTCGGATTGTACTCAATTTTGGGATGCAGTAGCGGACGCGAAACATCCCCGCCACGAAGAGGCGCTTTCGGGTGTCAAGGCCAGTCGAGCACGTCTGATGAACGAGGCTGCATCTCGGAGAAAGGAGACGACACCGAGCACCTTCACGACCAAAAAAGTTAGACATTGCCTGACGAGGTGGTAGCCTCGAACCTTGAGGCAGAGTCGTCTAGCCCACTCAAGGTGGATTACGGCCTGGCGGCAAGGACAGCGCTGCAGAATGTCAAACAGGACCTAGCCACGAAAGAAGTGGAGCAATGGGTGAGGTCGGAGCTGGAGAGCACAGATCTTCGGGAAAGTTTTAATGTTCTGGGTAAAACGACGAAAGTAGAAGACAAAGAGGAACCCAAGAAACAGGGACTAAAGCTGAACGTTATATCTGGTAAAACTTTCGGCATGACGAGGGAGGGGAACAAAATAATGTCCATCATCTCAGTCGCAGGGCACCAGGTGGTCAAGAACTTGAGCGAACCATCCGAGATTACACTAGTCCACCTGGACATCTATGCCGACTACCTGAAGGAGAAAGGTCCAAAACTGGACTCCAGGGCAGTGCGAGCGCTGCTCACAACGGGAGGTCCGAGGCTGATGAAAGTGGACGGACATTATATTGATGTCCATGGCCCTTACCCGATCCTAATGAATGTGGATGGCATCAATATCTACACGGAAGCTCACATAACTGATGCGAACGATCAGATTGGCCGGATATACATTGGTCAAGAGGAGCTGAAGGTTAGACGAATCGGACACAACGCGATGCTCGAACAAGATGCGGTGCATATAGGTTGCGAGGCCGATCTGGCTGCGCACGTGCTGGATGTGCAAGGCAGGCAACTTTCCGTAAAGGGATTGCTAGACACGGGAGCAGTGGGTAGTGTCATGCCAGTCAAGACTTGGACCGAGATGGGTTTCGAGAGGTCGGATCTCATACCGACAAACATCAGGTTGGCAGCGGCCAATCAGGGAGCGACCTATGTGACTGGACGAACCCCGATCATTTCACTGCAGCTCGGAGGAAGACATCTTTGGATGAGCTTCCTAGTAGTGGAGAATTTGGACGAATCCGATCAGTTCATCTTAGGAAGGGATTTCGTTCGCAACTTTGACATCACGATCGATCTCAATGACGGGTTGATTAGGATCAAGGATCCTGAGAGAAAGTATGAAAAGAGACCCCTTAATAAGATCTTAATTAATCAGGCCAAGGTGCCGATTTTTCTGGATCGAAAAGTTAGATTAAAACCAAACCAAGCCGTAGTAGCGACGTTTAGGATGAGGAACTTGAATGAACTCAGCAATGACAGACAGGTGTGTCTGGTACCAAATCCAAACAGTAAAAACTCGGCTATTTTAGGAAGAAGCTTCTCACTCACTCAGAGCGGACTGTGTGTGAGTGTGTTATTGAACACAGAAGCAACAACAGTGGCAATACAGAGGGGAAAGAAACTTGGCTACGCTTTGCCTCTGAACAGAGACTTTCAGAGTGTGGAGAACTTGAAAAAGTTTGATGTAACTAAATGTCCATTACATGCGAACCAAGAATGTATAAGAAAAGAGTGAATGAATTGAAATCTTCTAGGAAATTGTTTTCAATGAAGTCGGAAACAGATGATGGGCTGTCTAGTTGTTCCAACTTTCCTGAGAGGCCAACGGAAGCACAGTTAGCAGCGAATAAACCTGTCCTACCTGAGATAGAACATCTGAAGGGTAAGATATCAGACAAGGAACTAGATTCGCTCAGAGCGGTGCTAAATCGGAACGCAGACGTTTTTTCGAAGCATAAGGCCGACATAGGTTGTTGTAATTTTGTAGAACACGAGATTGAGATAGAAGAGGGCTCGGTACCTCATAGGGAAGGGGCGAGAAGAATGACCCCAAACAAGTCAGAAGTGTGTAGGAAGGAGATCGAGATGTTAATGGAGTACGACATGATCGAGCCGTCGAAGTCCCCATGGGCTTGTGGCGTGGTCATGGCGAAAAAGAAAGGGGGACAACTCAGATTTTGTTGTGATTTCCGTTATCTGAACGCAGTGACTATAAAGGACGCATACCCGATTCCCCGCATCGATGAGAGCCTATCCTAGCTGGGAGACGCGAAGTTCTTCACGACGTTGGATTTGGGCTCTGCGTTCTGGCAAGTGCCACTCAGAAAGCAAGATCGAGAGAAAACAGGCTTCGCGTGTGAGCTGGGATTGTTCCAGTGGAAGAGGATGCCATTCGGATTGTGCAACGCGACGGCCACATTCCAGCGACTGATGGCCCAGGCACTCACGAGCGTCACTAAGAAATACGGGAATCTCATCATGTGTTATGTCGATGATGTCGTGATTGCAACACCAACCTTAGAAGACCACATAGAGAGGTTGGAGGAGGTGTTTTCTTGCATGAAGCAGGCGGGTCTGAAATGTAAACCCTCTAATTGTGAAATCCTTAGGGATTCCATTAAGTATCTGGGCCGCCTGGTTGACAAACATGGAGTGAGACCAGATCCCGAAGCGGTTGAAGCGGTGCTGACCTGGGAGGCACCTAAGACAGATACACAGCTGATGAGTTTTTTGGGATTCGCTAATTATTATCGAGAGTTCATCAAGGGGTATGCTGACAAAATATACCCCATGCAGAGGTTGATGAGAAACAAGGGCAAAAAGTTCACCTGGACTGATGAGGCACAAGTTTCATTTGAAAACATCAAACGTGAACTTTGCGAGGCACCGGTCCTCGGCATGCCGACAGAGAAGGGGATGTTCGTGCTGGACACGGATGCATCAGTGGTTGCGATATCGGGCATAATTCACCAGGAGCAGGAGTGGAACGGGAGAACGGTTCTTCGTCCGATAGCCTACGGGAGTAAAGTCCTGAGTGATACTGAAATGAAGTACGGCGCACCAAAAGCGGAGATGTTTGCGGTGATCACTTTCGTGGAAAAATACAGGGCCTACCTGGGGAGTGCTCCCTTCAAGTTACGTGTGGATAATCGTGCCCTTGCCTGGCTGAAAACCTATTCGATGGACCAAAGTTATATTGGTCGTTGGATCGTGCGCCTGGATGGATACCACATGATCATAGAGCACCGTACCCGTGACAAGCATCAGAACGCAGATAGCCTCAGTAAAAAGACAGAATTTTATGAGCGCCTCGAGGATAAACAGGCAAACCAATCAGAAATCAAAGACGGGTTTTCCTTTCTGGACAAAGAAACCTACGAAAAACTGCCACTTACTAGGTGGTTAGACAAGTCAGGGCATCCTATACCCGGACACCCTGACCTTCCAGTGGAGACGGCCGCGGAGATAAGGCTTTTAACCAGAGGCGAGCCCGTTCCGTTGGATCTGCTGGTTCGATCCAACTTGGTGCAGCAAGAATTTACCAGATTAGGTATAAACAGCATGGCTCTATTGAACAGGACGGTGAACGTGGCGCCGGACGTCATGGGAAAGCTCCGTGACTTGTTGGACACGGAAGTGGATAGGCATGATCGTGAATGGATGGAGACCATGCAGCGGTTGACTGTCACCGAGAGAACAGAGAAGAGGCCAGTGTCCATTCGCAGCCGAGGCGTTGAACGGGATTGCAGGTCGATTGTCAACCAGCTGGTGAGCTCGATGCCGAAGGAGGTCTTGTTGAGAACTTCGTTCACTGAATATGGAACACTGAATCAGAACCAAACTACTGAGGAAGTCAGGATCAGGTCGAAATCTAGCTTCAAGAGGAGAGTGCATTTCACGGATGCAAAAGAAGAATACGAGCCGAGCCCAGATTATTCGTCCGTGGACGAGACAATGTCCGGGGAGTCTGATACCTTCGAGCCAGTCAAGGACGACACGTCTGAGGAGTCAGACACCTTTGAGCCCGTGCAGGACGACTTGTCCGGGGAGAGGTTGACGAGACCACCTAGGGGTCGAATTTTGTCCGGGGAGTCGGGTTCGAAGCGACCGATGGACAGAGTTTTGTCCGGGGAGTCGAGAAACATCTCAGACGACTTGGAATATGATGTTGAGGAATCAGTCGACTCAAGTGTTGACTCGAGGCCCCAGTCCTGGGACAACACGTCTGAAACAACTTCCAATTCAGTAGATATGTCAGAGATCGCAATCCACTCCTTATTGGTAGACTAGAAGCAGCGTGGGCTGGACCGAGAAACACATCAGGACCCAGACAGGGACAGATACACCTCAGATGAAGAGGGCACTGTGTTAGATAATGCCGCAGACTAGCTCGAGCTGATAGCAGTTTCGAAACGCCCAACCAGATTGCTGCCACATGGTACGGTCGTCAGTACCAATCTGGAACCATCTGTGCAGGAAGCAACGCCTTTGAAAAAGATATGGTGTGTCAAGTTGATGGACGATGCTCATGCTCCGGAGATAATGAGTGGGCAAATGATTGAGGTAAAGACGTATTTGAAAGCCAGATACAGGCTGTCGGATCTCCTAAGGGGTCAACGAAATGATAGAATGACGAGCAGTCTGAAGAGATGGATCGAGAATGGAGGACCTGACAAGGGAGACTTAGAAGAAGACAGCTACAAGATCTTGAAGCAATTCTACCTGAAGCGAAACGACTTGTTGTACCTGAATAAGGACGGAATCTTTGCCTGCAAGCGAAAAGAGGAGGACGAGGTCCTCTATAAAAACAATTCAATAGTGTTACCACAGTTGTACCAGACCGAATTGCTCTTTCGCTCACATGATCAGATGGGCCATCAAGGCGTGGACAAAGTGTATAACAGGATACAGAAATGATTCGAATGGCCGGGATTGAAAAAGGCTTGATCCCAGGAAACTAAGGTTCCCCCTACAGTCAATAGAGTCGTCAGGTTTCAACGAAGTGGTGCAAATTGACCATCAGAAAATTTGCTTGACAGCAACGGGCTATAATCAGGTGCTGGTAATGATCGACCATTTTACGAAGTATGCGGAAGCAGCACCCTGCATGACAGCATCGGCGGAAGAAACATGTGATCATTTGATAAATGTGTGGATAGCGAGGCATGGCTGCCCCATCACGTTCCAATCGGACAATGGCAAAGCATTCGTGGGCGATCTCACGAAGGAGTTGATGAAAAGGTCGCACGTAGCGCAGGCCCACTCGACCACTTACTTCCCGCAAACGAATGGCCTAGTCGAGAGGCAAAATCGCACACTGGTATCCATGCTGAGAGTCTACTGCTCGCGTTACATGGATGACTGGGACAAGCACTTGCCGCAAGTGATGGGTGCTTACAACAGCACGGAGCATTCCACCACGGGAATAAGTCCGGACATGATGTTAACGGGTCATGAAAAAGCGCTCCCATTGACGTTTTTCTACCCTGAATATGAGGGGAAGAGGACAGCACCGCAAACGTACGTGCGGGATGTTATTAGAAGACAGCAGGACCTCAATGACTTATGCAGGAGGAATACGCAACAGACGCAAATTAGACAAAAAAGGAGGTTTGATAAAAGGACAGCTGATGCGAAAGCCTACTCAGTTGGCGACTACGTCTGGGTGTTCCAGGAAGTGGTTCCACCAAAAGGAACCAAGAAGTTATTAAAGAAATGGCGTGGTCCATTTCAGATAACAGAAGTGCACCAAGGAGGTCGTTTTTATCGATTGAGCACTGGAAGAGCAGCTCATTATGAAAACATCAAACCACACAATGCCTCACCAGAGGATTGGTGCATCCCAGCGGACATGCAAGAGGGAGACTATTTGATAGTGGATCCTGCTTGTGAATTGAATGAAAGGGGTACTCGCGACAAGAACGACGGGAATGAGGTGATGGACGATTGCGATCTACCACTGGATCTCGAGTTGACCGAGCGAGTAGAGGTGGACGATGAAACTCTACCCTATGCCGAAGAAGACTGGGACTGCCCGGAACAAACCGAAATTGACAAAGGAATACAGCCTGACTTTCCTCTCACTATGGAAACACGCCAAAGCAAGAGAGGAAAGAACCAGAAGAAATACAATCCGTACGGCGAGGATTTCGTTGTAGACAGGATAGTTGTAAGTGATGTCATAGACTCGCTGGTGGGACTGGACGAAGTGGCGATGCTAGAAGAAATCGACCTGGTGAACGATATGGATCAAGATTGGATCGACGATCGATGAGAACCGGAAGTGGAGTTCGAACCAGAAGCGGAACAGACTCATGAGCAAGAACTATCAAACTTGCGCGTGCTCGAATGGCTCCATGATCTGCCGAGAGATCCAAAAGAGACGATCCTGACGATTCAGGACGTCGATAAAGACGGCATCAAATACATCAGTCATGACAATACCGAGTCCAACTGGGTCGCCCCAGATGGTCCTCTACGTTTTCCACAATCCAACCTCGATCTCCTAGACTTTGGGCGATCGACGGGGACGTCGATGGATATTTTTGTCCGGGGAGTGGGGGTAGGACTCATCCACACCAAAAATCTGATAATAAAAAAATTGAAATCGGCAAGAGAAACCGGAGAACTAGAGACAGAGGGCGAGAATGCTAAAAAACCACCTTTTGGACAAATCTTTGAATCGTATTTTGATCTACCGAACCATTATTCGAACAATATCGTCATAACGGACAGCGATTTCATACTCACGGAACGCACTTGCGCCATAGCGATACCCGCGGACGTAAGCTTCAAAACAGCACTAGCGGCTGACTTCAAACAAGAGTATAAGAATATCGAGTTGTTTTGGAAACAGAGGCTTGGTGTGGGAGGGATGATAGCGCTGCCCCCTGTTGCATCACAGATACCAGGGAAATATTTGTGTTTCCTGGTTACCAAGGCCACTGATAGGCAACACGTAGATCCAAAGAGCTTGGTATTGGCCTTGACTCGACTTAGGGATTTTTTTGGTTGAGAGAGGAGTGACCTCTCTCTCGTTGCCAGTATACGATACTAATAGGGAAAAACTACATCCGAGAGAGTTGTACGCACTTGTACATGTGATATTTTCAGAGACTGACATAGAAGTTTACTTACATAAAAAATACTATCTGAGCATATGCTAAGAATTGCGCTCGGCAATAAGTGGTTTTTATTAAGTTACTCGATAAAAATTAGAGTCAAGTTTTAGATTAGGTTAGGTTTTAGGTACAGTATTAGGGATTATGTTTTTATGTGATAGTACAGGTGTGTGATGTTTATGTGTTTATTTGTTATGTTATTGTTATGATATGTTTTATGTTTTTTGTCATAAAAGAACTGGGGTACTCCAGGTCGTCAAGGTGACAGCGCTCATTCGTGCTACACGGACAAAGATAAAGGTGGACGATCCACCTTGGTGCTAAATTTCTAAATCAGAATTGAAAAAAGAGTTTTAATGGAGAGTTTTAAAGAGTTGAATGATGTTGTATCCAAAAATGATGGTTTTAAGTCGCGACTTGTTTTTTAGATCTTGATTGATCAAAAATTGTTTATTGGATCCATTGAATCGAAACGAGACAGGAAGACACTACACGACAGCAAGAATCAACACGATAAGAAATGGGTGACACGACCGAACTCATGGAATTCCTCTCAGCGAGTCTAGGAGCGACTCTAGACGAGATCTATCAGCGGCTGATCGATTGTGATTTCACACGAGAAGACCCGGGGCTGGCGATGTTTGTGGTCGCACTCCTTAATGCATTAGGACAAGAGGGTCGAGGGAATCGCCCTACGGAAGTCGTGTTGATGTTGGCCTTCGGTGAGCCCGGGACCGCCGAGAGAGGCCGAAATCGACTGATGAGATGGAGGCGTGGAGAAATGTCTGGCCACGACCTGGCTCGTGAGCCAGGACTAGGTGAACAGAGGGACCACCGGCTAGGTGAGATGCCCTTACCAGTCCAACCGGCGCAGCCACTCATCGGAGCGAAGAGACAACGTGATGGGCCAGGCCCGTCACATTCGGTCGACTCCCCTACAGCTGCTCCTCCTTCGAAGAAAGTGAGGGTGAGTGAAATAGAGATCCAGACGTCAGAGACGATCGAGACGCTGGAGAAGAAGAAGAAAGATCAAAGCGAGCTGTGTGCCAAACTCCAGGAGTATAGGGCAATAGCTCGAGAAAAAGACGAATGGAAGAAGAAATACGAAGATCTACAGGTGGCTTATAAGGAGCATGAAATAAAGCACCTGAAGGAGCTGTATATGGCGAAGGTGAGCCAAGTGTCACCGGAAGTTCTGGCGAGCATGAGATCCTCGGAGGGATCCAACGACACACGACCCGGGACAACAGCTCAGGAGCTGTGTGTATCGAGAGGGACCGAGGTTCTGGATTTGCGTGCATCGAGAGAGCCCGAGGCTCCTCAGCAGACACAACTGTCTGCTTCTAGCCAAAGGTTCACGATACCAGACCCTTCTGACACTTACCTCGCCCCTCAGTTCCAAGAATCGTTCAACCAAGTGGCCAGAGCGACAATGGAGGAGATCAACCGAACCACTGGACGGACATTGGGTAGGATCGTTCCTTCCCAGCGTCGTGATCAGTCATCTAATAGCTCGGAGCGAGCACCCCACACGATAGTGCCCTCGGGGACTGCGCATGGCAGAACCTATCAAAAGTCCCGCGTGGTAGATATTAGGAAGAATCTGATGACACGGCACCAGTTCACGCAAGTAGCTGCGGAGCATCCTCGAGCCTGCCTGAATGACATGAGCTGGAACCCCGCTACGAGCGACCAGGTAATTCCCCCAGGGAGTCGCCACCTGATCATAGGAGACAGTTTGGTGAGGGATCTGAATGAGATCTTCGTCTATGGTCAGACAACCACTTTGTGCTTTGGAGGAGCTTCAGTGGCTCAGGTCATCAAGATGATGGAATTCCAAAGCGAGGATCACCTGGACACGCTGGTGATAATGCTAGGAACTAACGACGTCTCGAGAGCCCCAGTGACTCCCGAGTGCAAGTGGGAGCCTCTGCTGGTATGCCTCCTGAATGAACTGAAGGAGAAGTACAGGCCCAGGTTTGTGGTGCTGTGCACGATACCACAAAACCCGCTGATGGGCACCACAGTGGCAGATTTCATGAACGGCAACGTGACACGGTGGAACGAAATGATCCGTAATCTGGTGAGAAGCAACCCTGGCGAGTTGCGACTTCTGGATCTCGAAAACACGCTGCGCATGATTGATCACATTGCGCTTACCAGAGATGGGATACATTTCAACACCCAACGAGGGAGACACTGGATGAATGATGTATTTCAGACGCAATTGAGGGAAATGGAGCAGGAGTCGAGGGCGACCAGTTCTCTGGCTCGGACCAGCTCAACGACCGGAGGAAGTAGAATAAGGGCAAGCGTGCCCGAATCCCTCGTCAACCGCCTAGGGCCCTTGGCAATGGAGACGGCTGTAACCGCACCCACCGCTCCGAGCTCAAACGTGAGAGAGAGGCTAGGGACTGCTCCTCCTCCCAGAACACAACCGCTTGAAAGCCGACTTGGCAGATCAGTGGTTCAGAACAGAAATAACTCCCAGACCGTGTCTAGGAGGAACGATCCGCCCGCCACGGCAAACCCTGCTCCAGCAGCAGGACCGTCTACGAGCGCCGTGCCTGCGGAGGGAGTTGAACCAGGCAGCCTGCTGCTTTGGAACCGATCAGACCCGAGTCATTGGGGACAGTATAGGACGGACATGTCCACGAAGCTGAACATGAATACCTTGACATGTCGGGAGGACGCGATGAGAATGATTGGCGGAGAAAGTCCCACGGTGTCGCGATTATATCGGATATCAGGCGTGGATTGGCTGCTAGCAGAGCAGGAGCAGTTCAGCTCTACGACTACGCTCCGACATGCATACTTGAACGGGTTGCCTCAGGACAATACCTTTGGACCCTTGAACACGCGGTCCCTTACGGACGTCCGACAGAGAGCCCGGGAATTGACGCCACCTGCTCGAAGGGGCAAGTTTCAGACAGAGAACAAGACCAATAACAAGCATCATAAGATGTACAGGCAGTTCGCTAAACCACCTGGTCAGACGCCTGGCGAGTATTCAAGGGATTATCCCCGAACGACCACGGTAGATGGAGATGACCAGAGATATGGGAAACTGAAGGCCCCAATAGGCCACGGCCTGTTCGCAGCTTACGATCCCTTAGAGATGAAAGCTGCAAAGTATCTGATCGTAGCCAGTTCCGATTATCTTTATACGCCCCGTTCTCTCTTTTGGCCAGACGTGATTTTCTTGACGGCACCTAAATTGGACTGGGGACAGGCAATCGGCATGATGATAAGTGTACGAAGGGTGGTCAGCATGAAGCCGCAGGTGATAGTGGTTGCAGGCTCAAATGATCATCTGCAAAGCAGGGGCTTATTGTCACGTCTGACGGATTGGTCGATCCCGAGCAACGAGGTCATAGGGGAGGCGATAATTACACTGCTCTCGGCGATGGCAGCAGCAAAACAACGTTTCACCCAAAATGTGGTGAAGGTGGTCTTTGTGTTGTCACCAGGGTACGCTGCATTGCCAGAACCTCTTCAGTTTGTATACACAATGGTCACAACGATAGCAGAGGGGAGGTTCAACGTAATAATTCCGGCCCCGAACAGAGTAGTAGACCCGGACAATCTACCCGTCCCGATCTGAGCTTCCCGCCGTCTGGGCTGACATTTCGAATGCCATACAGGGGCTCAGAGATTGTAGCACAACTCGGTTGGTGCTAGATGAAGTTCTGGGGTTGGAGCTGTCCAACTTTGCCAGATTGCTGAAACTAAGACCAGGGGTGGATGACGATCATCTGTTAGTACAACAGGTGGCTGATGATCTCTGGTTCAGACATATGGATCATGCCGAGAATGAGCAGGGCAGGACAGTCAGGAAGAACATGACATCAGCGGAAGAAGATCTCATGGCAATGGCTTTGCGCACGAAGCCGCACAACAACATATGGTTATACTTGTCACCAAGGCTGTGCACCTTGGGTGAGGACGCGTTCGAGCATGCGCCGGCAGTGATAAAAGAGATACACGTGTATCTGAAAAACTTGTTTGATGCCCGGGAGTTAGCTGGGGGCATGATGTTGAAGCTGATGCAGGACGTAAACACGATGTCACTGGACAAGTTCCAAGCTGACGCGCTAGCCACGAGGGCACAGTACGAACGATCGGATGCTATCTTGGGTGGAATGGGAGTGGGATGGACGCCATCCTTCCTGTCGACGTGCTATCCTAGGGCATCCCGGAACTTGATCGCGAGTTTTGTCAGAGACATCAGGAAGTTATCGATTGGCCTGGTATTAGCCTTATACGTGACATTTGGTCACGAAAATTTCGTGAAGGGGCCGGCGAATCTCTTCACCCAAGCGTTAGTAGATTTGAGATTGGATGGACTCCTGACTCTGATTGCCATGACCTACGGTCGACTGGGTGATTTGCTTGTGCTGTTACGTTACCCTGAACAACTACAGGGACCGAGTCGTGAGTTCAATGCACAGTTGGAAACCGCCTCGCTCAAGAAGATGAGAGACTGGAGGACTCTCCTGCTCCAATATCTCTTACAACAAAACAGAAGCGTCACTGGAGAAGATAAGGTGGCGACGGATGCGAGTGAGTGCAAGCAATATTGTGGCATGCCCTTGCTGACAGATTTGGCAGTCATGATGCGGATCGATCCGTTGGCTCTGATTCACGGACTGCGGGAATTCGTCACGGTGGTGTATGGACCGGTGATGTCTTTCGTGTTCCCGGACGTGCAAGTCAAGGCATTCAGGAATTCTGTGTTGTATGTCAACCTGGTCTCAGTCGTGGATTGTTCCGTGCTGAACTGGGTAGAGCTGAGGGAGTTGAGAGGGCTGGCCAGTGACGATAGGCTGTTCGGAAGAATAGAGGAGCCAGGTTGGATGTTGATGGATTTCAACAACCACTTCAAGTGCCGAATGGGCCGTGAGGAATTTTCTCACATCCAGTTTAACCCGAAGCTTTGGAACTTAAGACCAGTAGTGAAGGATACGGGAGCGGCTATGGGAGTGCCACTCTTGCCAGAGGCCTATGCACACGCTAAAGAGAACCAGCAAGCGTGGCTTTCTGGGTCCAGGCCGCTGCCGGACCAATGCCCTCGATATCCACCGATAAGGAGGATGTTGTTGGGAGTCACATCTCCCATCATTGCCCCTCGCATCGGAGCAGCTCGTGATGCAGAGAAGAGAATGTTGAAGTGGAGTGAAGGGATGGAGCCGCGCTTCATCGGCTGGAATGTTGCAGCCGCGCACACGTTTGACTTCTCATTTCCTGATGCTTGGAGTAGGAAAAAGATCAAGGCACTACCTTCCAGGGGACCAGAGGTCTCGGCTGAAAAGTGGAACGAAGTGTATTCTCCCACAGATGACTTATCAAGACTGAAGTGGTCAGGAGAAGTGAAAGTAGTGATGATGGAAGTGGCAAAGGAGAGCAGAGGAGGCTCATATATAACAATAGAGGACCTGGCACCACATGGCGAGGAGTCTGTAGAATTCCTGGTGAATGATGAGTTGTTTTATCATGCAGGAGACATGACCGTACCGGCTCGGCCGGACTCGGGCATAGACTCACGACAAGGACCTTCAGGACCCAGGCCGAAACCTGATGCGGTTGATGATGAATTGATGCATCAGGACGATGACGACGACGACATCGAGGGAAAGACGGGAAAACCGGGTGAGACAGATCTGGGAGCGTTAGAGAGAGACTTGCTAGAAAACCGGTTTAGTGAAGACGACGATGGGGAAGTCGATGGGAGTCTATTGCTAATGACGCCATCGTCTTTCATGTCCCTACAAAGGAGGCGTCGGCCGACTTATCCCCGATAGACCCAATAAGCCAGGCGAGAGAATGCCGAAGCAGGGATCCGCAGAGATTGCTCCATGAGTCACCAAGGAGGAGAAAAATCGAAGAATCAATGAGGGTATCCTTCCTGAGTACGCTGCCGGAAGAGGAATGGAAGAGATATCAAAGTGAGTTAGAAGGCAAGACAGGGGCAACCTGGAGCCGAGTGAATTTCATGGAAAGATCATGGGACGTGATAAGGCGATATGGGAGGCAGTCCATAATGAAGGTGGGATTGAACCAACCCATCTTGCGTGAGGTCCTGGAGAAAATAGTGAACTCCATGGAGTCGGATGTTCTGACCGAGTCAGTTACAGAAGACAGTGCCGATGATCAGCAAGTCGCAAAGAAATTACCTGTCAGACGAGCCAGGAAGGGGCTGAAGCGACTAAAAGGGAAAACAGGAAGTCGAGCCATGAACCCGAGAGTGGTGAAGTCGAGAGCCAGCGCAGTGGTGACCTCTTTAACGAGCGCAGGTCGTTCAGGCGAGAGCGGGCAAGGAGATGGTGCAACGCTGACAGGGGGAGAAAAAGAGAATCTGATACCCCCTATGCTCTTGGCAGGTCTGACCACGACTGCCGTAAGATCAAAGAAAACAGCACGAACCCTGGCAGACACTAAATTGGAGATGGAGATCATCAGTCAATATGGATCTGGAGGACTTGAAGATTACAGTCCCTCGCGGACCAACATAGCCAAGTTGAAGCTGGAAGGACAACTCGACGTGGTCGAGTACAGTCGAGTCACTGTGCCGGAATCGGTCCACATGGGAGATCCAACAGGAGGGTATGTGGAGATGTTGAAAGCGAGAAATTCCGCGAGAGGGCACCTGATGGCTTGGAGCGAGAAGCGAGCCATGCAGGAATATCTGAAAGAGCTTACGGAGAATTCAAACTTAAATCGGAAAGAATACGGCACGGTAATGTCCTCTGAAGCGAATGAAATCGGATTGGAAAAACTACTAGAAATTTCCTGGAGGGCGGCCTTCTTGAGATATTTCGACGAGGCGATGCATGCACCTGCTACGGTGGCAGCATACCTGGCTCATCCTTGCATGAGAACTGATCTGCAAGTACGGTTGGCGTGGTGCTTGATGGGCATCAAGAGGGCGGAGTATGAAGCCAGTAATGATTCGAAATCACGGGAACAGGAGCTGGAGTTGATGGAAGCTCTGCGAGCGTTGATTTCAAAAGACGATTCTGCGATAGCATGGGCTAAGCGTAAGGATGCCCTTTGCTTTGTCAGGTTCGTGGTGGATCGTATCCCCACTCCTGTTTTGGGAGAATGTATAAAGATCATTCGGCAAAAGGGAGTTTATTGCGAAAGGAACTTCCTTAGGGCACTCCTGGAACTTTATCAGGACATGCCGTTGACTGTACCAAACAAGGAGTCGAATGACATGGAGAGCTGTCGCAAGTTGGAAGAGGTGAGAAGATATTCCAACAAAGAATTGAAAGTGAGCCAGGAGTTGATTGAAGCAGTCAAAGGACAAAAAGAGTTTGCAACACTAGGGAAACTGAAGTCGTTCCAATATGTGTCTGGCATACCGGGGATGGCGTATAATCCCTTCGTGAATGATGAAGCCAGGGAAGCGTACTTCGACTATGAGCAAGTCATAGTACTCAATTTCTGGGTTGAACGTATTAAAGAAACTGGAATGCTGATGGTGGAACAACCCAAAATGGGAATTATCTTGGAAGAACGAGTGGTCGAACCCTCGGTTCCCGAGCTAAAGGGGCAAGTGAGTTTTGATTGTGGTTCTTGGAACGGTCCCTTTAAAATCAGTCTAGTAACGATGTGGGAACTCATGAAGCCTTCTTGGTGTCCTCATCCTAACGCCGGTTTAATCTGGGACATGACGGCGGATATCACGTTAGACCTAGATGATGACGCGAGTTTGCATGATCTGGCCATGATACATCATCTGCTGGCCATGAGGTTGACGAAGCGTAAGAGCAACCCATCCACGGAGCTGTCCGAGGAAGGTCCATCGAGCAATTGGTTGAAGCAAGGCACATGCTTGGCTCAACATAGTGGGATGGAAGGACATGTTTGTAACCTGGGACACTGCCTGGTTACGCTGAGCGAGCAGCATCGGCAACTGGCACGATTGTACGGAAGATTGAGCATGTCGGATAAGAGTGGCATGGAGTTGGTCGCGGACTGTCATGGGGTGACGGATGTAAATTTGATCACAGCCTTGGGATTTTGTAGCATGACGAGTTCGATGGAATCGCTTGAGCGCCTGGAGCGTGCCCATGAGCTAGTGACGTCCCTCAGCGTGGAAGTATTCCCCGGAGCATTGCAGACAGAGCAGAAGATCGGAGGCTGGAGAGAAGCTCTGGAGAACGAGATGAATCTGAAAGATAGTGAGGCCTATCATAAACCGACTGGTTCAAAGTATCTGGTGGGTTCAAGCTCCGCACCATATTGCAGTAGTAGATATCCTACACACATGGTGGTGATGGATGCGAGGACACAGCAGGTGTTGATTGACCAACTTTTTTCTGTGCCAAAGTGTGTGAGGTTGGCCAGAATGTCGGAGAGGTCATATGATTTGTTGGCAAAGATCTTTCGGGCAGTCCCGAAGAGATCTGAAGGCGAGTTGCAAGACGTAGTGGGTGAAGAGTTTCTGAGATTGAACGAAGGTAATGTGAGTGAGTTCCAGAAGCAGAAAGCGAGTGGAGCGGTACCCACTGAATTCCCCACCATAGAAGAGAAAGACGACTTACACAGAATTCTGACGGAGGTGGAACCGTTGCTGGGAGCCTCAGGGCATCGGACCCGAAGGAACATAGTGAGAACCCATGGGGAGTATCCTTGCCACTGCTTGGCGCAGACGTTGTGGTACCCCAAACGCGGGAATCTGATGCTAGTATGGGATCTACGGGGTTGCCTGATCAGAATCAACAGGTGTCAATCGTGGTGGTTAGTGCCATGCTGGCAGTGAGATGGCTGGAGGCTAACGCGGACACAAGTGAACAGGAGACGGCCGTGCCGACTCCTGAGCAGCTGAGCAACGTGAAGATGAGTCGTGAATTGAATCTTTTCAGAACCACCTGCAAGGTTCTGAGAATACCTAAAGCGATTGAAAGAATATGGTCAAGGCAAAGATTGATGCCTTCGTTCCGTGCAGTGATGACATCATGGATGTATGAACGCGCGAAGCGTCACATGTCGAGGAACACGGAAGCCTATCAATCTTTCCAGCTAGATATAGGACCAGGAGCCTATAAGAGAGCATTCCTGACGCACAGAAACGCGGTCACCACGGCGGTGAAGCGGGTAGCTGGAGCGCCTTGTGTAACTGAAGATGAGAAGAAAGAGGTCTTAAGAGCTGACCTAGAACGAAACGTGAGCCTATGTCTTCACATCAGCTTTTGCAGGAACCGGGAGCAAAAGGTTAATGTTGACTTGCTACCTTGTTGCAAACCGAGGCTGTTGGAACAGGAGAGTTGGGGCACAGCCCGCAACTCCATGGACATGCTGGAGAAAGTATTGGAAGACAGCGAAGCTGAAGATCAAGATGGAGAAGTGATGGAATGAAGATCACCAAAGAAGAGAAGAGAAGGAGAAAAAACTTGATTGTCTTTGTGTGCTAAAACTTAAACCAATCAACCAAGTTTTGATTATTGAACTTGTGAAACTTTTTGTTTTGATTTAGTTTGGTCAAACCAAACTTTGAAAATTGTTGCAATTGTTGAATTGTTGAAAAAGAAATTTTAGTTATGACTATTTATGTATGTATATATAGAACATAGGTGAGTATATTTACCTATTTAAACACGATTGAAGTTTTTAACCTGTGTAAGACACAATTTCACTGTGTGGCGACATGGTAAGTTTGAGTAAACTCGCTCGAGAAGGGTGGGTAACTCAATAACTTTCCTAGCCACAGAGTCCCTTAGTTTTAATGTTGAAAGGACCGCATAAATAACTGATTATACTTGGTGAGTGACGTTAAGTTAATTTTAACGGGTGCGTGGCCGTGCCACGTCCCACTTTTTAATCACAAAGAGCGAAAAGACAAGTAGTTATGGCAAGACGACGTAAGTAGTCAGAAAAGAAATTTTATCTAGGACACTCCTCATGGTGCAAATTTTGTGAAAATGTTGAAAGGCAGTGAGATGTAGTACGATGCCATTTGTGAACACGTAGTGAGTTGAGGTGGAGTAGATAAATTTCATTTTCTTATGCTTTATTATGCGATTTGTAAGATTGATTACAGAAAACTGGAACACTACTTGACGATAACCCGGTGTTATGCGATCAATAGGGACATTGATGGGGACTGAATGGGGAGTATGTGCCATTCTGCCAGATTGGCACAGCGCAACCTTCCGGGGACATGAAAAAGAACGAATAAAGGCCTTATTAACGAAGAACTATTGCAAAGGAGGGTCAGAATATTCTGAAATTTTCGATTTTCAAGTTGATATTTCTGAGAAATACAAAATGACGGCCATTTTGAGCCAAAAAGTGACGAAAAACAGAACAACGACAAATATTGTGAAAAACAGTCGTACAAGAGACGGAAAATACGAAGCCTTTTATCGTGGCAACAACGCACGATAAGACACTTGTCAGCGGATATTAGTGGAGAAGGAAGCTTCAGTGGGGAAGGAATATTCCACGGAACCCTCCCGGGACGCAAATTAGAAGAGATAAGAGCGTTATCGCAGGAATATCACGGGAGCGGAGGCTTGGTCCCCCAGAGACTGTTTTATGTGAAGGGACTGTATAAAACTGACTGTATAGCTACTTGGATGTCGTGAAAGTTTAAATTAACACCGGTATAACTTGATATTTTAGAATATGAGTAGCTAGAGAGAGGAAAGGGTCAATCCATCTCCAATGGATTTAATATAGAACTGTCACACAAAAACATGTTAAAATAGGTTGTTCGAGCCGTGTTTTTAATGGCAATCACGTAGTCTGAGGATCCGAGACTCAGCTATGTGGTTGTGTTCGCATGTAAACGAAAGCTGATTAAAAGTCGTTTGACTGATGGCCTAAAAACAGTAACTTTTTCCTTAGCCCTAAACAGACCCCAAAATCAACTGGCAAGATCGAGACGGTGAAAAACGAGTAGGATTAAGGTAACTGACGCCTGCCAGTCGTTAATAGGTACTTTTTCTACGCTCCGTCGCTGTGTAGTATTTGGGCGAATATTACAGCTCTGAGTTCCTCAGTGCAAAGGCTTAGGTTCTTACAAAGATTGCTAAAAATTTTCTGTGCTGGGACCGGCCGCTTCCTGAATTTCAAAAGCTAGCGGTTGAAAAAGATATCCATCATTTACAAGATCTTTATACTTGTTAATTTTTCGCTCTTCCGCTTCAGCGGCAGCCGTACCAGGGTTACAAACAGACCCGGCATTATTCCTACAAGGAGCTAAGGAGTCTATTACCGTTAAATCCCACAAGAGCTGCCTACCAACAGCCCATGGAACGAGCGTCAAACCGTCTGGTCGCTTCTGATTGGTCCTTTAGAGGTGTCAAGGTTCGAAAACAGACGGAATGTGAGCAGAAGATCTCGCTCAAGGCATCTTTTGCTCCTATTGCTGAGGCTAAGAGAGCGGTTAAAGCAAGTAGACGAGCGGAAGAAACGCCCAAGCCACCTTTGGCTGCCGGGAGAACTGCTTGTAAAACTTGGTTATCATCCATTTTCACGTTAGTGACCTTGCATAACGAATTTCTTTGTAAATTATCGTAGCGTTCCAAAAAATCATTTTACAAAAAACAAGGGCTCGTACGCAAAAAATATAGGAGTTTTGGCTTGCTAAAGAAATTTTTCAGGAGGTAAAACCATAATGGGCGTCTAGTTTGTCAATGAAATCCGAGATTTTTCTAGCTCCTTAATTTTTTCGTCGAGCAATTCTTTTCGGCAAAGTTCGCCGATTGGAGATCCTAAAATGAGTAGTTCCTCTTTTGTTTTTATTTTAATTTTGGGGCATATTTTTCGAAATTGTGTTAAAATTGATTTATACTGTGTACTAGTAGTCGGTCCCAAAAAACAAAGTTCGCACTTCTCAGTGTTCAAGCTCAGGCCGTAAATTTGTTCCGATTTCAGAGTGTTTTTAAGGTCCCGGAGTACTACCTTATAGTCGTCGGCTAAATTCCCATCATCTAAATACCAGATGTTCATTTTCGACTCCGACTAGTGTATGAAATGTTTCCGCAAAAAGAAGTGGGGCTTCAGGATCACCTTGCTGAGTTCCGTCTTCTGACATTATGACAGAGCTTCCGTAAAAAAGGTAACTAGGTTTACCATACGCGCAATGGGTGTAATTATACAATTCGGGGCGATTTGAACAAACATGATTCAGCATTGTTTCTCTGTTTAGAGAGTTAAAGGCATTCTTAAAATCTAGCTTTAGAAAAACAGTGCATTTTGGCTTGTCGTCGCGTTCAATTAGGTTTCGAAACGAGTGCGCAGCTATTTCTGCTCCTCGTTTGGTACCGCATTCTACCTGTACGTTTCCGAAAAAATTTTGTTGCTCGGAGAGGGCCTTGCTTCCAGCACATTCAGACGCTATACGTCCGTCTCAGCATGTTGACTATGGCAATCGGTCTCAACCCTCCGTCTATATTTATGAGCGCGATAAGCTTTGCGCCAAAAAAGAAAGTTCTTAGTGGTTCGGGTATGTTGCCATCTCCAATGAGGTTTATCAGCTTAGTAAGCGATATTAGAAAATTAAGTCCTGCACTGCCATTCGACTTACTAACAAGGTCTTTAAAAACTTGAGGAACTGTTTTATCAGGACCTGCTGCTGATCCGTTCCGAAAGAACATTATCGCTTTGTATAGGTCAAAATTGGTTATGAAAAAATTATTTAACTTTTCTGGATTTGGAGCTGCAAATTTGGCTAGCTGAGGGTGCTTAGACAACAATTTTTGAAAGTTATCAGTTGAAAAAGGAGCAATTTTGTCATCCAAAGCAGCAAGCCTTATTCCTCCCTTTACATTTCCTTCATCGAGCTTACTATATATTAATTTATTCTCAGCTCGAGGTCACTCAGAGGCGGGCTTGAAACTTGAAACTTGGGGATGGGGTTTTGGAAGTGACACGGGTTTTGGAAGAGCTCATGCTTGTGGTCTGTTTGCGTCCATTTCTTTTTGGTTGCTCCAAAAAAAACAAGAACGACGTTAAAAAATTTAGCCATTTTGTAACATCTTCTACATTGTAGACGATATCATTTATTTTGTCCGACAGACTTTCCGCCAAGGGAACACGCGAGTCTTTTGGTACTCTCTTGAGTACTCGGACATTTGAGATGGCTGTATTAACATAATTGTCTAGCACTAAATCATTACCTATTGTTGCTTTATTAACAGATTTTACATCAACGCATAAAGGACACTGAAACCATTGGGTTTTCTTAGAGTGACTAAGAAAAATATTTACACAACTGATATGATACCAACTAGAACAACAATCACTTCTAATCCAATTTATCAGTCCTGAAGTTTTTAAGCAATCTTTGCTTGTACACTCTCTGTTGTTTTTCCTCATCTTGACGCAGCATAAAAGTAAAAAAAGGATTTTGACAGGCATTTAGGGTACTGAATTAACCCATGTTAAGTGGTTAGTGGGAATTTTACAAATCACCAATTGAAAAAAACAAAAGACAATTAATTTAATTTAAATTTTAAAATCGATTTATAAAAATCAAAAACAAGGATTAATCTCACCCAAGCTCAGTAGGTCCAGCGGCGCACCACCAGACTCCTCAAGCCAGTTCCAGTTTCCGACTCCCCACAGAAAGCCACTTGACAGACCTGTCTCTAAAATCCCTCAAAGGGCGCTCCAAACAGGCACAAACAACAAACATAACAAATCTTTTTAATAAGTTTATCACAACCTACGAAAAATGGAATAAATGATTCGAATAAGAAAACACACTTTGAATGCCAGTTGAAAGCTTATTCAAATGTACAAGTGTAGGTCCAATTGTGACAATAATGATGATAATTATTGTCAAATACTACTCAATTTAGTATTACAAATTAACGCTTTTAATGATAAAATCACTATTTTACAAAACTTCCTTGAAAGAAATTTGAAATGTCTCTATGAAAATTTCTCATAGGTTGCCACTGTTGGATTTCCTCTAAATGAAAATAAAGAATGATCCTTAGAAGTTGTTTTTGCTTTTCTGTACGTGAAAAATTCTTAAAAATTACTTGGTCATCATGTAACCCTTAGCAAATCGTTACTGTTTTCTTTTGAAAAAAAAAAACAATTTTCGATGTTTTGCCCATCAAGTTCTGGCAGGAACATACTTGATTTTACCGATTCAAATATGTTTGGATGACAGCTCACGAATACAAAAAGGATGTGTAAGGGCAGGGTTGTCATTGGCAGCCCTCTGTTATAAGCGTTAAAACTAATTTTTATTCATTTAATTTTTTTGTTTCCATTTCATTAATTTTCCCGTCAAAAATCTATTTTTCCTAATTGAGTGATTCATTTTTTCTCAAGCTGAATGATTTAGAATTGAGAAAAAACGTAACTCAGTTGGTTTGTTGATTGTTTTTATGTTCGTTAAAAAATTTAGCATTGGTTTGTTTACAAAATTTTTTCAAAAAGTGTTCGCAGCTGTTTGTTATTTTTAAACAAATTTTTCCCCTTATTGTTTTCATTTATCTAACTAAACTGCTGTAGTTATTTGTTGACTTTCTGATGAAATTTTTGTGCAAAGAGAAACTGGTTACTTCTATTTTAATTACTTTTATTGCTTTGCACTTATTTCTTTTGTAATTTCAGTTTTGTGTTTATTCGAGTTTTTCACGAAAGCTCTGCAGCGATTTATTCCCTTTTTCATTTTTTTTAAACAACCTTTGCAATTATTAATTTTTTTTTTATTTCTTTTGGAAGAAAAACTTAGAACTCTATTTTCTAATATGAAAGCTTTGCACCTAGTCATCTTTTTTCAAAAAAAACTCAAGGATTTGTTAATTTCTGTTATGCAACGAACAGTCATTCAATGAATTATTCAATATCATGTAACTTTAATTAGTTTTTTTTTTTAATTTTCAGAAATTCTTTTGCTGTTTTTAGAGAAAGCTGTGGAGGGATTTTGTCTTTTCATGGTTTTCACAATATATGGTTTGCAGCCAAATGTTCCTATTTCCATTTCATTGTATAATCGAAATCAGCCACTGATTGTGGTTTTCTAATTTCGACTTTCAACCGAGTGTTGGTTGGTAAATATTGATTGGTAAGAAAAACAAAATACTTTTTTACTCTATCTTTAAAAAAATTGTTTGTCTTATTTCGTAAGAAAGAACATTCGGAAAAAGTTGAATTTATGTTCGGATTCTCGTTGATTCTTTTTTGATCAAATGTGCTAAGCTGAATCAGCTTTCAGCTTTTTTTCTAGGTTATTCCTTTAACCTACAGAAACGATGCCCGGTAGCTTTTCATTTCGGCAAAAAATTGGTTTCGAGTTTTCCGAAAACACAAATTTACCAATTTTTGATTATTTATCTGACTCTTATGTTACTCTTTTCTTAAGTACCACGAGTGTCTCATTCTTTATCTTAGGCTTTCAAGCACGTTTTGCTTAAACAGAAGACTTGGTGGAATTTTGCATTTATAAATGTAACTTTTTGAGAAGGATTGTGTTTCATGGAGCTTCGTTTGATTATCTGTTAGTTAAAAATCTGTAAAGATGAATTTTACTCATTTTGATCAATTTTTTGAGCTCCGCACATTTACTTTTGCCTTCAGCTTCTTGAGCATAAATTTTTGTTTGATCAGTGAAAACGATTTGAGATTTCAAATCACAATTGATTTATGATCATGAAGCTCAAGGCAAAAATTTATGCAGAGATCAAAACATTGATAACAATTTGTAACTTTTGCCTTTTCTAGAACTTTCAATTTATAAAAAAAAATTAATCAAAGTTCCATGAAACACAACCTTTCTCAAAAAGTTACATTCATATATACCAATTTCCACGGAATCAGTTGTTTAAGCAATACAGGCTTAAATGAAAAAATTGTGACTAGACACTCATTTAACTTTCTAGAACTTGTTTGCTGTACGGTAACTGCTTCTACTAACTATGCCTTGTCTCCATAGACTCCATAACACCCGCAGATTAGGATCGAGGTTTCCAGACAGGGGAATCCTAACTGATCTTACGCGGAAGTAACCAATGAGCAAGTTTAAGGCGAAAACTGAAGCCCAACACCAAGAGCCAAGAGTAGTAGTAGTAGATCGTAGAATATGAAATGGAACAGAGACTTGAAGAAGTACAACCAAGCCTGAAACTAGATGCTCAAAAAAGCCGGCGTTTAAATTTTAAAATTTGCTAAAAAAGTGAATTAAGACATCCTTGCAAAGCATCATTTACAAATATGAGATCACCCAAAAAAAATGATTGATGAAAATCCGCAGGATAGCAGTTACCTTTAACCCTATTGTCACAGCATTGCTTTAAGAAAATGGACTGTAGCTAACTCATGTAGAGATAGCGTAGCAAGCTTAATTATGTCAACATAAGGAGTTCATAAACCTGACTGGAAAAGTCTCGCTCAACTAAATAATAGATAGAAGCTGTTGAGAACGTCGTCGAACAGAAACATCATAATTTGAAAAAAAACTTGAAAATGTTTAGCTTTTTAATTGTCACAGAAAGCCTTCTGCTAGTTGAGCAACTGAATCTACATTCCAAAAATGAATGTTTTCTTATAACCAACGATGCTTCAGCCATGATAAACCTACACTTATTGCCCATCAATTTCCAGTTAATGAAAGCTGACCTGGTCTTTCTTTGCTGCAAAAACGGTGTGCAAAAACACTCATTTTCAGTGAAAGAACTACCAACAAGACCTTCAAAATCAGGATTTTTCAACGTTCCATGCAATGCACCAGAAAATGCACCAGACAATGCACCTCATGAAGGATTAAACACAATTACGAAAGTTCACTTTTGATTTGATCGAACATGTGAAAGTCAGTCTTTTCCCCTATAGTTTTCAAAATTTTCTTAATTTTATTATGTGAGGGCTGCACGATGCATGTACTCTGTTTTCAATTTGCCTTTGACAAAATTATTTGACGAAAATACAAATAATCATTCTATGTTGAATGTTGAAAAACTAGCGAAGAGAAATTGATCAGATCCTATATCAGTTTATATAAAGATTACCTCAAATCTTATTTTTTTAGTGATACAAAAGCTCGTTTTATTCTGTCAAAGGCATCTGAAAAAATCCAAAGCGCGTGCAAACTGACTATTCTTCTAACGACTTTTTGAAATATAAAATCATCTACTGCGAAAACATCACAGACATCCTTACGATTTTATACTTGAGATTTTGCATTGTGAAAATAAATTCCGTGCACATGGAGGATTGAATACAATTGCGCAAACTGTATAAACATTATAAGGTTTAACTTTCGACTTGATCTAAAATTTTAATGGGAGTTTTCCCCCTGGACTTTTCTCAAAACTTTCTGAAAATTTTTAAGTGAGGGCTGCAAGATATGCAAAAGAGCTTAAGTATCCCCAAAAAATTAGATTTGGCGTAACTTTGCCTAAGCTAAAATCGGATATGAACAGTTTATTCTTTGCTAAAATTTCAACATAGACTTTCTGAGTCTGTGTTTTGTCAGATGTTTTCAATAAAATTGCGTCTCTTAATTTTCCGCCCACTGTGTCCATGTTTTTTTATTTCTGTTTTTTTTTGCTTCCACATTATCGAATGAAGTTTTTGTTCTTTTCTTCTCAGAAGACCGCCAAGGTTCCTTTTCCCTTTGTTTCTTGCCATCATGACAAAATATTTGAACCAGTCTTGATAAGATAATAACGTTGCTCTGACAACCAAAAATGGTCTCATATGTACTGCCTACAAAAATTGACGGCCTCAGTATACAGTTTTCGTACTATATAGCCTCCAGTGGAAGAAACCCACCTGAATTTTGCCAAAAATACTTGACGAATTGCGAACAACACAAGCGAATAGCGGCCATGTTTTCTAATCAGATAATATCTGAGTCTTTAAATCAATCGAGGAAATGCTTCAATGCAAAAAATGGAATAAATTATTCGAAAACAAATCTTCGATTGCCAGTTGAAAGTATTTTCAAATTTACAATGTAAGTCAAATTGTGATAATAATGATGATAATTACTGTCCAGTACACCTAAATTTAGTATTATATATTTACGCGTTCAATAAAAAAATCACTATCTTACGAAATTTCTATCGTAGAAATTCAAAATACTTCTATGATTTTTTTACATAGGCTGCCACTGTTGGAAATTTTTTAAATAATCATAAAGAATAATCCATAAAAGTTGTTTTTTGCTTTTTTGTACGTAAGGTGTTCGTGAAAGTAATTTGGCCATCATTTAAACCGTTCCAAATCGTTACCGATTTTTTGAAAAAAAAAAACAATTTTCGATGTTTTGCCCATTAAATTTCTCAAAAAAAAAATATAAATTTTTGATTTTTGTGTTCATGTTTATTTGATTGTTTTCATATTGAAATTTGTCATAGGATGATAATAAGGGGTGTTTTATTCTGCAGAAATTGCAATTTACTTTACAGTCAAGAAATTATGTTACTGGTAATACATTGACTTTTAATATGAGATCAGATGATGATTCGAATTTTGTATGAACACAACGAGTTTTAACTGCCCAGCAAAAATGTTTTTTTGACAAAATTGACAAATCTATTGAAATTCCACTTGAAAAGGTAGCAGGATAGTGTAGGTGACTGATAACGAGTGCATTTATTATTAGTATTCTTTTATTGATAGAAGTTTTTTTTGATCGACTGAAGTGTTTTAATCAGCGCAGGCCAATTTTCTTAAGATCATTTCACTTCGTCTTGAAATGTCAAAAATTAGTCTAATCTTCTGCATTTGGACCCTTCTGCTAATTGCTCCGCCTCGCAAAAAAATTGGAAAATTAATGTTTCACGAAAAGCCTGAAAGTTCTACGAACAACAATCCGCAAACATTTTGAGCAATTGTACCGATGAAAACTCACTTGCTCGTTATCACGGCTGTCGCGCGGTAGGTTCAGGCGCTTGGCCTTCCTTCTCGTCTGCCTGGTCTGTCTTTGTCCGATGATGAGTTCCGTATTTCAGCTGGTCTGCGTCCACAACACACGTGCAAATGTGGCTATGTCGCAGCAACAGATGGAAGACACGCACTTGTCTGCCCGAAGATCAAGCACAAGTTCATCAGACACTCGAATGGCAACATGATCTTTAAAGATTCTATAAAATCACTCGGCATCAGTTCCACACTAAAACCTATCGGGCTGCTACGCAAAGATGGTCGCAGACCAGATGGATACACACTAATGCCATGGCAGCGAGGACGGACTTTGGCATGGGACTTCACATCTATAAGTCGTTTGGCAAACTCTAATCTGCGAATAGGAGTTTTTCCGGGTGCCCATGCAATTTCCGAGGCCGAAGTCCGCAAAAGAAACCACTATTCAGACCTGCCTTCCACTGTAATTTTCGAACCCGTTGCCATAGAAACACTAGGTGGCGCTGTTAGGTCTACTGCAGTTTTCTTGAAAGAACTTGCAAGGTGCATATCAATCTTAACAGGTGAGAAACTAGCTTTTAAGTTTCTCAAACAAAAGCTAGACCTAGCGATTTTTGTTCCAACCACTGAAAGTACATTTGTCTTAGTGTATTGTAGGTTATAACTTAATTTTTGCAATGCAATTTAGTTATCAGATGATGATTCCAAGAAGTCAGATGATGCTAGGCAGATAAAACCCTATTATGTTTCGATCAGTTTGAAAAATTAGGAGAAAACATTCTCAAGTCCAGAAAAAAATCAAAACTTTTCATTTCTAGTCCAAGTTAAATGAAATAACTACTTAGTAGAACAGAAAATTTATTAGGCAATGGAAATAAAATTTTAATATTGGAAAAAAACATATTGAAAAATAAGTTAACACTTTCCTAAAAAAAGTTCAAAAAAGCAACCTGACTAAAAGTTAGAAGTTTTCGTTTGACAAATTTTACTTCAAGTTTTAGATGCAGTGCTTATTTAAATGATTTGGACAAAACAAACAGAATTTGAAACTTCAGACGCGTTTTTCTCAACTCGGCTTAGCATCCTTGAGGCAACTAGTTGACACACACCCTTCCCTTTACTGCTTCAACTGAAAACTGTGCGGTATATACGCTCTTTTTATTTCTAGTTCAGTTTAATTGACTTCTTTTCTTTTCTTTGCAAAAACGTCTAAGCTATCAATTCATCGAGCATTCAATCATTTCATAAGCTCAGTCTGGGCTTGAAACGCTTAACAGTCCATTCTCTCTCGGTTAGTACTTCACAACTTAGTTTTTGAGATCAACTTATTGAATAGCATCGAGATCAGGCGGCCAAGACGCTGACAATCACAACAAAGAAATGGACCCGCTTTGATGAATAATCTTATTCTTTTATTACTCTTTTCTTGCGTACGCTGGGTGTCCCATTCAATATTTTAACCTTTCAAGCAGGTGTTTCCTAAACAGCTGATTTTTAGTAATTTCGGATTTATAAATGTAACTTTTCGAGAAAGATTTTGTTTCATGTAGCTTTGTTTGTTTATCTTTAAAACAGTTTATGTAGAAGACTAATTTTACACATTGTGATCAGTTTTTTGAGCTCTGCATAAGTTCTCTCCTTAGCTTATTGATCATAAAACTTTTGTTGATCAGTGAAATTGAATTGAGATTTCAAATCAAAACGGGTTTACGGGTTCAAGAAGCTCAACGCAATAATTTAGGCATAGTTCAAAATATTGATCTCAGTATGTAACATTTGTCTTTTTCGGAATTTTCATTAAAAATAATTAATCAAAGCTCCATGAAACATAATTTGTCTTGGAAATTTACATTTATATCTCCGAAATTCCACGAAATCAGTTGCTTAAGCAATACAGGCTTAAAAAGTTAAAAATGTGAATTAGATGCTCATTTAGTTTTCCTGAACTTGTTCGCTTCACGGTTAATGCTTCTACAGTTGTGCTTTGCCATAACACCTGCTGAGGAGGATGGAGGCTTTCAGACAGTGGACACCTAACTGAACCCATGCGGCATTGTCTAAAAAGACTCCATCCTCCTCTGCAGGTGTTATGGAGGCTGTAGGGACATGGCACAGTTAGTCGAAGCAGTAACCATAAAGAGAACAAGTTCAAAAAAATTAAAAGAACTGGTTACGAGGCCTACAAACAGCGAGTCTTAGGGTCAATTTTATTTCGACGAAGAGTTTTGGCAAAAACATAGTTGATTTTACGATTCAAATATTTTTGGATGATAGCTCAGGAACATAAAAGGATTTGTAATGGCAAGGTTGTCCTTGGCAGCCCTCTGTTATGAGCGTTAAAACTAAATTTTATTAATTTAGTTTTTTGTTTCCAATTCAATTACTTTTCCCTTAGTAAATTTGTTTTTACTAATTGGGTGATTCATTTTTTCCCGAGCTGATTGATTTAGAATTGGTAAAAAAACGTTACTCAATCAGTTTGCTTACTATTTTATGTTTGTCTAAAAATTTTGGCATTGATTTGTTTATCAGTTTTTTTCAAAACGTGTTCGCAGCTGTTTGTCAATTTTTAAACTAAATTGTAAATTGTTTTCCCCTTATTTGTTTATTTTATCTAACCAAACTGCTATGAAGTGATTTGTTGTTTTTACTGATGTAATGTGGTTAGAAATAGAAACTGGCTACTTCTGTTCTAACCTTTTTAAATGCGTTGTACTGATTTCTTTTGTACGAAAACTCTGCAGCGACTAACTTCCTTCTCATTTTTCTAACCACCTGCGAGAGATTTTTCTCCTTTTTGACTTTTTTAGAAGAAAAACTTCGGACTCTATTTTTTGTATATGAAAGCTCTGCACTCAGTAGTCCTTTTTCACACAAAATCAAAGATTTGTTAATTTCGGTTATGCAACGAAGATTTGTTCAGTGATTTTTTTAATATGATGTAATTTCAATTAGTTTTCCTTCTTTATTTTGTGGTGATGTTTTTGCTGTTTTTTAAAAAACATGGGCACGGATTTTGTCTTTTCATGGCTTTTACAATATATGGTTTGCAGCCAATTGTTCCTTTTCTATTTCATTAAATAGTCGAAATCAGCCATTGGTTGTGTTTTTTCTCATTTCGATTTTCAATCGAGCGTTGGTTGGAAATATTTTAATTTGGCCTTTTGAGTTTTTGAATCAATTAAACTGTTAAAAAGTACATGGTAATTTTAGTTTTGATCATCTCATCTGCTTTTGTTTTGTTGAGTTTCTGAGTTTTCGTAAATTTCAAAAAACGATACTCGGTATTTGATTCGGTATGATGATCTGGTTTTTGAATGCGCTTTATTTATATATCAGATTTCAAGTTTGGAAAAGAAAAATCATCTTTTTACACTATCTGCTAATTAGAAAAATCTTTTGGCTGATTTTTTCAGAAAAACATTCGGAAAAAATTGAGATTATCTTTGGTTTGTGGTTGATTCTTTTCTCATTTATGATCAAGAAGCTCAACACATAAAACTGCGCAGAGCTCAAACTATTGATCTCAGTGTGTACCATTTGCTTTTTTTCTGAACTTTTATAAAAGATAAATAATCAAAGCTCCATGAAACACAATCTCTCTCAAAAAATTTATTTGTATCTTCGAAATTTCACAAAATCAGTTCTTTAAGCATTACAGGCTTAAAAAAAAATTGTGAGTTTGACACTCATTTAAGTTTTTTGAACTTATTTGGTTTACGATTACTGCTTCTACAAACTGTGTCTGGTCTTTATAGGCTCCATAACACACGCAGAGCAGGATGGAGGCTTTCAGACAGTGGAAACCTAACTGAATCCATGCTGCATTGTCAAAAAGACTCCATCCTGCTCTGCGGGTGTTATGGAGGCTATAGCGACATGGCACAGTTAGTAGAAGAAGTAACCGTAAACTGAACACTTTCATGGAAATTAATTGAACTGGTTACGAGGCCCTACGAATAGCGAGTTTTTGGGTCATTTTTATTTCGGCAAAACGTTCTGACAGGAAATAAGTTGATTTTTTAAATTCAAATATGTTTGGTTGACAGCTCAGAAACAAAAAAAAACACATTCAATGGCACGATTGTCATTGGCAACCTTCTGTTATGAGCGTTAAAATTGGTTTTTTTTAATTTAGTTTTTTTTGTTTCCAATTCAATTACTTTTCCCTACGAAAACTTATTTTTCCTAATTGAGTGATTCATTTTTCCCCAAGCTGAACAATTTAAACGTGAGAAAAAAAAAGTTACTAAATCGATTGGTCGATTGTTTTTTTTATGTTTGTTAAATTAATAGGTTCTTTCAAAAAGTGTTCGCAGCTGTTTGTTATGTTTTAAAAGAAATTGTTTCCCCCCTGTTTTTTTTATCTAATCAAACTGCTGTGTAGTGATTTGATGATTTTTTTGATGTAATTTGATTACAAATAGAAACTGGTTACTTCTGTGCTTCTGTTCCAATCTTTTTTCATGCGTTGCACTGATTTCTTATGTAATTTCAGTTTGGAAGAAAAACTTCAGACACTTTTTTGTATATGAAAGATTTGCATCCAGTAATCGTTTTTCACAAAAAATGCAATGATTTGTTAGTTTCTGTTTGCAGCCAATTGTTCCTTTTTTATTTCCTTGTGTCGTTGAAATCAGGCTTTGGTTGTGTTTTTTCTCATTTCGACTTTCAATCGAGCGTTTGTTGGTAAATTTTTAATTTGATCTTCTGAGTTTTTGAATTTGCTGAATTTTGATTTTTGAAATCAGTGAAATTGTTAAGAAACACATGGTAACTTCAGTTTTGATCATCTCATTTGCTTTTGTTTTGCTTAATCCTTTGAGTTTCCGAGTTTTCGTGAGTTTCAAAAAACGATACCCGGTACTCGATTAGGTATAATGCTCCAATTTTCGAATGCGCTTCAATATCGTATCAGCGTTCAAGTTCTGAAAACAAATGAAATTTTTACTCCATCTGCGATTAAGAAAAGTCTTTATTTCTGATTTTTTAAGAACGGACAATCGAAAAAACTTGAGTTTAGCTCGGATTTTGGTTGCTTCTTTTTTGATCAAGTATGTAATGCGGAATCAGCGTTTTCTCTAGGTTATTCCTTTAAGCTATGGAGACGATGCCGAGTAGTTTTTCATTTTGGCAAAAAATTGGTTTCGATTTTCCGAAAATACAATTGTACCAATTTTTGATCAATTATCTTTTTCTTATGTTACTCTTTTCCTGGGTACGCCGAGTGTCTCATTCTTTATTTTAACTTTTCAAGTACGTATTGCTTAAACAGCTGATTTTGAGGAACTTCGGATTTATAAATTTAATTTTTCGAGAATGATTGTGTTTCATGTAGCTTCGTTTGAGTATCTTTAAAAATAAATTCTGTAAAACATTCATTTACACAAGGTGATCATTTTTTTTGGACGGAGCATAAACTTTTGCGTTTAGCTTCTTAATCATAAAGTATTTTTTGATCAATGAAAACGATTTGAGATCTCAAATCAGAACTGATTTATGATCAAGAAGCTCAAGGCAAAACTTTATGCGGAGCTAAAAATATTGATCACAGTGTGTAACATTTATCTTTTTTAGAATTGTTATCCGAAAAAAAAACAATCAAAGCTCCATGAAACTCAATCATTCTCAAAAAGTTACATTTATATCTCCGATATTCCTCGAAATCAGATGTTTAAGCAAAACAGGCTTAGAAAGAAAAAAGTAAACTAGACTCTCATTTAACTTTCTTGAAATTCCTCGCTTTGTGGTTACTGCTTCTATTAACTGTGCCTTGTCTGTATAGCCTCAGTAACGCCCGCATAGCGGGATGGAGTCTTTTTAGACAATGCCGCGTGGGTTCAGTTAGGTGTCCACTGTCTGAAAGCCTCCATCCTGCTCAGCAGGTGTTATGAAGGCTATAGAGACAAAGCACAATTTTACAAGCATTAACCGTGAAGTGAAACTAAATGAGCGTCTAATTCACAATTTTAATTTTTTAAGACTGTTTTGCTTAAGCAACTGATTTCGTGGAATTTCGGAGATGTAAATGTAAATTTTCAAGACAAATTGTGTTTCATGGAGCTTTGATTAAATATTTTTAATGAAAATTCCGAAAAAGACAAATGTTACACACTGAGATCAGTATTTTGAACTATGCATGAATTATTGCGTTGAGCTTCTTGAACCCGTAAACCCGTTTTGATTTGAAATCTCAAATCAATTTCACTGATCAGCAAAAGTTTTTTGATCAATAAGCTAAGGAGAGAACTTATGCCGAGCTCAAAAAACTGATCACAATGTGTAGAATTAGTCTTCTACATAAATTGTTTTGAAGATAAACAAACGAAGTTCCATGAAACACAATCTTTCTCGAAAAGTTACATTCATAGATCTGAAATTACTAAAAATCAGCTGTTTAAAAAATACCTGCTTGAAAAATTAAAATATTGAATGGGACACCCGGCGTACGCCAGAAAAGAGTAACAAAAGAATAAGATTATTTATCAAAGCGAGTCCATTTCTTTGTTGTGATTGTCAGCCTCTTGGCCGCCTGATCTCGATGCTATTCAATAAGTTGATCTCAAAAACTAAAGTACAATGTACTAACCGAGAGAGAATGGCCTGTTAAGCGTTTCAAGCCCAGACTGAGCTTATGAAATGATTGAATGCTCGATGAATTCATAGCTTAGACGTTTTTGCAAAGAAAAGAAAAGAAGTCAATTAAATTGAACAAGAAATAAAAAGAGCGTATATACCGCACAGTTTACAGTTGAAGCAGTAAAGGGAAGGGTGTGTGTCAACTAGTTGCCTCAAGGATGCATCCAGCGTTCCCGCGCTGAATCGCTAGGTCTAGCTTTTCTTTGAGAAAATTAAAAGCTAGTTTCTCACCTGTTAAGACTGATATTCACCTTGAAAATTCTTTCAAGAAAACTGCAGTAGACCTACCAGCGCCACCTAGCGTTTCCATTAAAATATTGAATTGGACACCCGGCGTACGCAAGAAAAGAGTAACAAAAGAATAAGATAGATTTCAGACATGGACACCTAACTGATGCTCAAAATAACCCAGATTAAAGATTGATATAAAAAGTGAACTAAAAAATCCTTGAAAAGCATCTTTTACAAATATGCGATTACCCACAAAACCGATGCATGATGAAAATCCGCAGGTTAGCAGTAACCACTGAACCTATTGGCACAGCATTGTTTAAAAATATGGACTGTAGCTAGATCATGTAGAGATAGCGTAACAAGCTGACATGGTCTTTCTTTGCAGCAAAAACAGTGTGCAAAAACACTCATTTTCAGTGAAAGAACTACCAACAAGACATTCAAAATCAGGACTTTTCAACGTTCCATGCATTGCACCAGAAAATGCACCTGACAATGCACCTTATGAAGGATTAAACACAATTGGGAAAGTTTACTTTTGATTTGATCGAACATTTGAAAGTGAGTCTTTTCCCCTATAGTTTTCAAAATTTTCTTAATATTATTATGCGAGGGCTGCACGATGCATGTACTCTGCTTTCAAATTGCCTTTGACAAAATCATTTGACGAAACACAAATAATCAGTCTATTTTAAGTGTTGAAAACTTAAAAAAGAGAAACTCTTCAGATGCTATATCAGTTTTTGCAAAGATACCTAAAATCTGATTTTTTTACTGACACATAAGCTCGTTTTATTTTGTCAAATGCATCTGAAAATATCCAAAGCGCGTGCACACTGACTATTTTTTTAACGACTTATTGAATTATGACATCATCGACTGCGAAAACATCGAAGACATCCTTACGAGTTTATACTTGAGATTTTGCTTTAAGGAATTAAATGAAGGAAAACCTTGCTCATGGAGGATTGAATATAATTGCGCAATCTGTATAAACTTTAGAAAACTTAACTTTTGATTTGATCTAAGAGAGTCTTTTTCCCTATAGATTTCCCAAAACTTTCTTAACTTTAATAAAATGTGCAAACGAGCTTAAGAATCCACAAAATCAGATTTGGCGTGCATTTTTTTATCAGACAATGTTTGAGTCTTGAAAACTAGCGAGGAAATGCGTCAAGGCTAAAATGGAAAGACTGATTCGAATAAAAAAAATTTTGATCGCTGGTTGAAAGTGTTTTTGAATGCTCAGGTGTAAGTTAAATTGAGATAAACATCATGATACTTAATGTCAAAAATATCTAATCTACTATTATAGTTTTACGCTTTTCTTAAAAAAAATCACTATATCAAGAAACTTCCATGACACAAATTCAAAATATTTCTATGAAATTGCCACTGTTGGATTTTCTTTAAATAATAATAAAAAATAATCCTTAAAAATTGTTTTTGCTTTGTGGACGTAAGATTTTTGTACGTAATTCTTTTTTTAATTTGTTCATTATGTAACCCGTTTAAAATCATTAATGATTTTTTTTTTTGAAAAAAAAATTTTTTTTGATGTATTTTCCATTAAATCTTCCGAAAAAACTTAATTTTTTTTGTTCTTGTGTTTATGCTTATGTCATCGTTTTCATATTGAAACTCGTCTTGAGCTGGTAATAAGTGGTGTCTTAGTCTTCAGAAATAGCAAATTACTTTACTGCGAAGAAACTTTGTTAGTGGTAATACATTGTGTTTTAATATCAGATCAGATGATGAGTCGAATTTTGCATGAACACAACGAGAATACCATAATGGAATGTCAGATGTTTGTAACATTTAGCTTTTCCAGAATTTTTATCCAAAAAAAATAATCAAAGCTCCATGAAACTCAATCTTTCTCAAAAAGTTACATTTATATCTCTGATATTCCACGAAATCAGTTGTTTAAGCAAAACAGGCTTAAAAAGAAAAAATTGTAAATTAGACTCTTGTTTAACTTTCTTGAATTTCCTCGAAGCCCAAAACTGAAGCCCAAAACAAAGAGTAGTAGTAGTAGTAGAGCGTAGAGTCTGAAGTGGAGCAGAAACTCATATAGTTATAACCAAGCATCAAATTAGATGCTCAAAATAACCCGGATTTAAGTTTGAAAGAATGATATAAAAAGAGAATTAAAACATCCTTGCAAAGCATCTTTTACAAATATGCGATTACCCGCAAAACCGATGCATGATGAAAATACACAGGTTTGCAGTAACCATTAAACCTATTGGCACAGCATTGGTTTAAAAATATGGATGTAGCTAGATCAGGTGGAGTTAGCGTAACAAGCTTAAATATGTCAACATAGAGACTTGTTAAATCTGACTGGAAATGCCTCGCTCAATTAAATAATAGTTGGAAGCCATTGAGAACGTCGTCGAACAGAAACATCTTGATTTGAAAAAAATATTGTTATCTTCGTATTTCTCACAGAAAGTTTTCTGCTAGTTGAGCAACTGGATTTACATTCCAAAAAACGATTGGTTCTTATAACTAAGACATTGCTTCAGCCATGAGAAGGCTCATCTTACTGCCCATCAGTTACAGTCGATTAAAACTTACATGGTCTTTCTTTGGAAGCGTGGCAAACATAAACAGTGTGCAGAAAAAACACTCATTTTCAGTGAAAGAATTATCAACAAGATCTTCAAAGTTAGCACTTTTCAACGTTCCATGCAATGCACTAGAAAGTTTAGTTTTCAATTGGCCTATGACAAAAAAACAAATACAAATAATCACTTATGTTAAATGTTGAAACTGTAGCGAAGAGAAACTGTTCAGATCCTATATCAGTTTAAGCAAAGTTACCTCAAATCTGATTTTTTTTAGTGATACATAAGCTCGTTTTTTTTGTCAAATGCATCTGAAAATTTCCGAAGCGCGTGCAAACGGACTATTCTTTTTCAAGACATTTTAAAAATTGACACCATGGAGTGCAAAAGCATCAAAGACAGCTTTGCGGTTTTTTTCTTGAGTTTTTGCATTGGGAGTTTTACTGAAGGAAATCCGTGCTCATGGAGGATTAAACACAATTGCGAAAATTTACTGACAAAAATACAAATAATCAGTCTATGTTAATTGTTGAAAAGTTAGAAAAGGGAAACTGTTCAGATGCTATATCAGTTTTTGCAAAAATACCTTAAATCTGATTTTTTTACTGATACATAAGCTCGTTTTATTTTGTCAAATTAATCTGAAAATATCAAAAGCGCGTGCAAGATAACAGGTTCAATCATTAGTAAAATTCTTTTTAAGATAGAAAGTTTTTCTGATCAACTTAAGTAGTTTAGCACCGCAGACCAATTCTCTTCAGCTCATTTCACTTCATCTTGAAATGTCAAAAATTAGTCTATTATTCCTGCGACACATTTCACATTGATTTTTTCTTCAATAATTTTTTTGTCCTTTGCGATTGTGAGTTTTTTCTACTTTTCTATCATGTTTACTTCTAAAGATGACAAGCTGTGTTTTCTTAGCATTAGCTTACAGTAAGTGTCTCAAAAGGTATTTTGATAAAATTTTTATTGTAAAATTTTTCAAGTTCATTTGGTGCAGTTTCAAATTTTGTGTCATTACAGAAAAAAAAATTACTCCAAGATATGTGACATTGACCTAAATTTCAATAAAATTTTGTCGTAGGCAAATATGTATTGCTTTTTGAGCAATTTGATTTCGATTATCTTTTTTAACATGTTTTTTACTAAAGACGATAAGTTCCATTTTCTTACCATTAAGTTGGAGTAAGTGTCTCTGAAAGCCCTGTGACAAAGTATTTCATTTTTTTAAGCTCTTTTAGTGCATTAATGCAGTTTTAAGTTTTTTAACCTCTTAAAAAAGGTTTTTTCTGCTTATTGAAAGACTTTGCATGATTTATTCAGGTGTTTGGTAACATCGATACTGTGCAGCTTGAAAATGAGAGGTCCTAAAACAGTTTCTTGAGGGACACCTTGATGGAGTGAGATCCTGTCTGTCTCAGCGTTTTTTACTACTGTTTTCTGGCATCGGTCGCTTTTTAAAGAATTTATCAAGTCTGTAGCAGGTTCTGAAACAATCAATTGTTTGAGTTTTTGTTTTAAATGGTTATGGTCAATAGAAACAAATGCCTTCGAGTGATCTAATAAAGAACAAGCAGCAATGATATCAATCAATTTTCTGATTGATTCCGTGAAAATTAAAATAGCATCACTTGTTAAGTATGATAATCTAAAGCCAAATTGAGTGTGCTTAAAAGATTTTGAGAGGAAAGTTGTTTAATAATTCACTTATAACGTAATTTTTCAAACAACTTTGTAGTTTTCAGGTACTTCAAGATCACTTTTTTGTGAATTGGCGTGACTGTTCGTTTTTTTTTGCTTCTGTGGAAAACTGTTTTTTTCATGTATTCTTTAAAAAGAAAAGTAAGTTGCGAGTAGATGTCATTGCAGCCATCTTTAAAGCCCATCCAAAAAAAATAATCGAAGCTCCTTGAAACTCAATCTTTCTTAAAAAGTTATATTTATATCTCCGATATTCCACAAAATCAGTTGTTTAACCAAAACAAGGTTAGAAAGAAAAAATTGTACTTTGGACTTTTATTTAACTTTCTTTTGTTCAGAAGAAAAATGCTGTTAATTTTTTTTGAGTTACTGGTGTCGTGAATAGTATTCCATTCTTCACGGTCGGCTTTTTTTGAACTGAAAAACTGCAATACGAAATTTTCATCTTCCAAGTTTTTTGATTTACCATTACGTATAAGGATCGTCTTTTTTTGGTGGAGCACAAATTTTATTTTTGTTTTCAATTATATTTCGACTGAATATGTTGAACATTGCTTCTGGATTACTTTGATGGTAGAATCTTTTCCATTTAACTTGTTTCAGATTTCATTTGAAAAACTCTTCTGAGTAGTTTTTTATCATGTATTTTGCGCTTGAAATTAATATAGTTTTTTCCTTTTTTCACGTTCGGTTCTTTTTGAACTGAAAAACTACGATATGAAATCATTATCTTGAAAGTTTTTTTATTAATCTTTGCGTACAAGAAATGTCTTTTTTGGCGCACAATTTTATTTTATTTTTTCAATTATTTTCCGACTGAACTTGTTGAACATAGCTTCCGGGTTACTTTGATGGTAGAAAACTTCCCATTTAACTTGTTTTGTTGTCCTTCAATTTAATTTGATTTGAAAAAGTCTTCTGAGTAGTTTTTAATCATGTATTTTGCGCTTGGAAGGAGTTTTTTTTCCCGCAAACTTTAAGTTCCGTTTTGGAAATATGCCAAATGATCTGTTTTGTTAGGGGTCGTGAATAAAATTGATTTGTTTGTTGGGTCTTTTAAACTACGATCGGTAATTATGAAGTCTATAAGTAATTTCATGTGAGTAGGAATAGTTTCCTTAGTGACATCGAGTTTGTATGGTGTGAAAGTTGTACTTGGTCTTGGGGTGTTTTTGGGTTAATTTTTGCATGATGCCGCCGCTTTTGTTTTTGTGCTGGCTTCGACTGATCTGTCACATCTAAATGGAACAATTTTCTCACTGTCTAGAGCCCATAATTTTTGATCGTTTGAGTCATTTAGCCACGTTTCCGAAAAACCGAAAATCCCATTACCATCAGTAGTTTTTACAAAGGATTTGAAATGTGAACGTTTCCTGTTTTTGCTTCTGGAATTAGGATGAAAAATTTTATTAAATTCTTTTCAGGTTTCATTTTTTTTAGAGATGAGATTAAAAGTTTTCGGTGGACCTAGATTTGGATGGACCTCACCTGATTGAAGATTTTCTAAGAGTGAGCTATTGTTTTGGAGTTCAGATAAAAAATCATAATACTCATAAAAAAACAGTAGTGCTTAACGTGATAAAAATAGGGGAGAAAAGTTTCATCGAATATATTTAATGTTAACGTAGTGCGCTGTATAGGTCTTAAATTGGTTTTAAAAGTGCGCTGGAGAGTCACTGAAAAAAACTTAGGAAAAATCTTTGGCAACCCATGGAAAACCATTTGAGTTGTTTCTCTTATTTATAACATTGTAAATCGCACTAGCTTTTTCTATCACAAAAAGCAAGCACTAATAAATAACCACTTCTTTTAACTGTATCTATTTGACAATTCTTTTTAACTGAACTGTTTACAAAATTAACACAGAAGTATACTTTGGACTATCGTGCTCCTAATCAGTATGCTTGTATTCTTCTGAAAAACTGAAATAAAATGCCTTATGCTTTAAATTTTATCATCGAAACAATTTTATCGTCGATTTTTCTGTGGAAATTTTTGTATTTGTTTCTGTGGTCGCCAAATAAAAACAGAATGCTCTAAGAGCTGAAAGGGTCCAAAAGCAGAAAAACAAAAGCTGTTAGGTGAAATACTTATCAAAAGTGTCAATAAAACCAAAGCAACGAAAAGTTTATTCATCAGTTGAGTAAATCAATCAAGATTAAAAAAAAATTAACAAAAAAAATTTAATGAATTTATCCAATTCAAGCACAATTTTTTCATTCTCATGGTACTTTTTGACAATTCTTATAATTGCTTTAAGCATTAGCCCGTATAAACCAATAAAAATTAAAATTTTTCTTTTATTGGACCCATTCTGCACTTGAACCATTCTGCATGGTTCTCCGCCTCCTGCTTTTGTAGATAAACGCTGCTATCAACGCATACATATTTTCTACAAAACAGTCCCGGAGAAGATAAACAATCCCTATTAACACAAAACCGCCACTTCAATGTCACCACTAATAAGTTTTCAACCGAAAGCAATTGCGCAATAGCTAAAAACCGAAAATATGATTTGCTCAAAATCCGACATCCAACGTCACACTAGAACACAATTCAAGGACTATTCACAAAAATGGATACCACCCTACGTCGATATTTCAATCAAAACTTGCAAAAGTTTTAAACAAGGTTCTCAGACAACTACGCAAAAGACTACAGTGAAGACATCAAAGACTAGATATACCTGAACAGAGAGACGGTCCGACCCTAATATATCACACCTATGAGTATCCTCAGTTTTTCTTAGCATAGAAGACGAATTTGTAGATTTTCTAGTATGGCCCTACTAGGTTCTAGAAAAATCATATCTTTTATTTGATGTTTATTTGTTAGGATTCTTTTTCTCCTCTCCTCAATGACTATTTATTACTTGTGTCATACACACACAAGTTAACCGCTAAGCCAGCGTAGTACAAAAAAGCTTTTCTGGGTTTTTGAAATACACTCAATTAACATTTTTTTAGACGCAGAATTCAGTCAATACATGTGAATACAATAAAAAATGAAGTACGAACCAATTACATATAACGAGTCTTAGATTAAGCTGCACACACCGACAGCACCAATACCAGTATAAAGCTTAGGAAATTAAAATCAATTACGAATGATTACATCTTCGAATTATACTACAGACTTTTGCCTAAGAAAACTTTTTAATCAAAAAATCACTATCAAAAGACGCCTCATAGCTCAATTTCTATGTCAACCACATCATAAAACTGATATAAACGAGCTACTAATTCATCAAACTGCACTATGAGCCGACAACTTGGATCATTCCATGGAACTTTGGCTGACTTCCTACGTTTTTCTTCGCTCACCCTTTATTGCCTCCATCCGTACTACCCTCCCCACAACCGGTTTCACTACATTATCCAATTAATCTCACATTTTTAGAATTGAACCCAGTTCTTTCGTTAGTTTCTCCACACCACCCAATTACTTCTCCACCTCCCGAAACCACACCCTCTTTAAAATACAGTACCCCCTATGGCAACATTAATACCATCTTATCTCCACTTTCAGAACTTCTTGAAGATACACCCAGCCCCATTGCTCACGACCAATTTCAGCCTGATTTGCACAATTTTACACAACAACAAACACCAAATGGTTTTTGTTGTTGTATAAAATTATGCATATCAGCTTCTCCATTTGGCAGTTCTTCTAGCACTGAATGAGTTCTAAGCAAACATCGAAATAGAAGAAACGTCCCTAGATAATTAGCAAGCCGCACAGCTTCAGCACGTTTACAACCAAGCCATCATCTACAACACACCAACTTGCATGAATTCTTATTTTACTCTGTTCCATGCTTCCCGCAATATTGTCTTGAAAAAATGAACAAAATTTGCTCCCTACACTACCCTGGTTTTGCTACACTGATTTCACTGACCACCTTAGTTTTTCTACAAAAGCACGCGACGACAAAGTCCTAAACACCACGAACTTTTGGTACCAAGTATGCAAAAATCATCTTGATAAATTCATTAATGTTATTTTATCCCAGATACTTAATAGACGCATTGCACGTAAATTTAATCAGTTCCCAATTAATTACTATGAGCATGGAAGATTCTCCACATAACACTGGTCCCGAAGTTAACGCACAACTCACAGAGAAATTGTTCATCAAGGAAGATTAGATATTCAATATCCACAGCACGAATCAAGAGCTAGATCACATCATCGACCACGCACTGAAAAAATCAAAAAATTATGAATCCTAGCTTAGCCAGTTCGACAATTTTAACTAACTTCTAATTGTTTACTGCCCTGGTTTGGTTTTTTTTCTTACACTAATAAAAATCTGACCTCTACAGAAAAATATGATGCCATTTGTGCTTATGATACATAAAGGAAAATTAAAACCCACACAATTACTACCCCTTAACACAAAGACACTTTATGCAATATTCACCATCACAAAATCCCAATCATTGCTGCATGTTCTTAAACTCCAAATATATTTACCCTTCTTTTCTAAATTTTACTTATTGCACCAAAAGCACTAACTTGCATGGCACTCTCCGCAACTATGACCTCGTCCATCAAATGTTTTTTTGCTTCTTCTGCAAACGTCAGCCCGACAACCACCGACCAAAAATCATCCTACACGATATGATTAAACCTGTAAAATTTCGACCGTTAGAATTTATGAAAGGCAAAAAATTTAATCATTAACTGTATAATCTCATAGAATGCTCTACTATGACTTTTCAGCTTCCACAGAACAACAAATTTTTTTGTGAGCACTAGTGTTTTTTACCACTAATAAAATTAAAGAATGTATTTTACTACTAGCAAAATTCCTTACAGAATCACTCCATCTCGTCATTGTTTTCTCGTCTTTTTTTCCTAGATACACAGTAAATACAAATATACTACTTTAGAAATTACCAAAATATAAAAAACTTATTCACCATTCAATTGATTCAATTGTTTTTTTCTAGGCTTCCTCAGTAGATTCCACAAAAAATCAAGTACAAAACTTAATCAATTATTCAAATAAAGCTAACCTATTGCAGTTTTTTTTAATAATGTTCAAAAGCATTAATTATTTAGGAGGAATTTTTAAGTTTTAACGCGGTAAAAATGTAAGACAGGATTTTAAATTATACAATTGAGATTATTTACTCCAATAAAACAAAATTTTCATTGTGAAAATTCCATTTTTCTCCATCTCTCCCCTCGAAACGCCAATTTTTGATTAAACTTTGAAAAAATTTGTAACATTTTTGCATGATAGCTCACGGTAAGTAAAAGAACCCAGTTTTCACTAACCACTGATATTGACTCTAAATAACTTTCACAGATTTCAAACTTCCCATTGAAGGCGGCTGGAACAGAGTTTAAATAAACAACGTATTTCATTAAAACCACCGCTCTACCAACATATTCCACAGGAAAGCAGATCAAGTTGAACAAAACACACTTTCAACGCCAAAACTAAATTCAGATTAGGACCATATCTAACTTTAATGAACCCCAGATTAACACTTATCAAAAATAAGTAATTTTGAATAAGTGGAAACAACTACAAAAAAAACCCGCAAAACAATGTGTATAAAGAAAACAAAAGATTCCAATTAACAGTTCACTGTATTCGAAGAATTACTCTCAGATATTCCACCGCAACTGGCCTAACCCACCAGTAAGGACCTACTGAGAATGCTCTAAAGCCAGCCTCAAAAACCACGCTACATCACGCTTGGAACCATTGCACACTATTTTTGCTAAGAGTGACTCCCGATTGGACTAATCTTTTGAAATAACCAAACTAAGATAAAAAACACTTTTGCGAAAACCACTGACCAGTTTATAAGTAAAACTGAGTTTACTAAAAACAAAAATAAATTTGGAAAAACTCCCTAAAGTATGTTTTACGAGCAGCAAGGAGGATGATAGTCTGGCGGCATTCCATTTTTTGACGATATCTGTTGATTTCGCAGCCGCAGTCTCAACCTTCTCTGCATATAAAGAATGGAGTTGACAACGATGAAAAGGAACCAATGGAAACAGAACAGTGGCCAACCTGATGTAAAACTCAACATGCGTGTCAACTTGACCTGAAACTTTTCTCAGCAAAGTTCAATTTTTCATCTCGAACGTAGTCACGCTCTGAGTTTTTAAATCGACACCCGACCAATAACTTTCTGCACATCACTACGCTCTCCCTGGATTCACGAAAATCCCACATCATCGTGTGTAACTTGCAGACACACACAAAGAACTCTCCAAGCAGCTCCTTCAAGAACTTTTTCGCATGTGGATCTCCATCAGTGGTTCATTTGGTTGAATCGAAGAATGTTTTGTTGATCTACGGTTTGAGGAGGGAGCAGGGGTATTTTTAGGACAGTTTGTTAAGTTCGAGCATAAAGGTCCAACATATTTCCTTGCTGCAGCTTTTTTCAGTGAAAAAACTGCGTTTTCAGCAACAATAAAGAGGTGTATAAATATGGCTTTTCACACTCCATCTTCAGACTATTCTATGTTCCATTTTTTACACAAACAGAGCTCGTAATTTTTGCCTATATTTAAAAAAAAAATAATTGTTCTGGTCTTAACTTGCATTAACAATTTTTTAATCACGATTGGTCCACTTCTAATTCGCCCGATGCGAAGACACTTCTTGAACCCCATCTATTTATCAAAATTTTATTGCAGAACCCTTTGATTATCTTAAGCTTAACGCGGCTTTTACTGCAGAAAATCAATAATCTTTGCTTCTTTTTTTACAAGTGATTTTAAAATTCAAAACAGATATTTTGTAGTCTAATTTTACACCAGCGTTATAAGGTCCATAACACGAAATTAACTATATAAAGCATCAACGTTTTTGAAGATTTGATTGTTGTACATTGCCCAAATGATACACTGTTTCAATTGTTATAACGTTAAACTGTGAATGCTTTTGCCCTAAGGCACACCTTTACAACTTCTTACTAATTCTGATTTTTCGGAAGCATTATATACAGTCAGGATTTTGTCGTTTAATGATTTGGTGGCTAATTTTTTTTGCTCTTTTTAATTATGGGCTTGTGCAAAAAGATCAAGTCATCATCCGTTCGCACAAGTCAGGTGGGTTTTGGCTTCCATGTGTTTCGTTAGCGGCTTTTCCAATTTTTTTCTTCAATTTTTTTTGAAAAATCGCATGTCGTTTTCGGTTTATTTGCTTGAGAATGTCTTACAGGTGTTTGGAGCACTGATTTCTCATAAGTTTGAAGGTTAAAAAAAGCATATCGTTTGTCTTTGTTTTCGCTAGGTTTTCAATAGATGCTGAGTTTCTACCGGTAATCACCAGCTTGTTGATTGGTTTTGCTCTGTCTGACTCATTTCATTTTCTAGCTTTGGTTTTGCTCTACCAGGTTTCTTATAGAAAACTTCTTCCAAAATTCGATGCGTCGGCATTGTGTTTTAGGTACATGAACTATCACGTTCTGTGTTCATTCTTAGGATCAGAATATTTAGGAAGCATTATTGTAGCTTTTATGGCAAATTTGGTGTTTGGGTTTTTTAGCAGCTGATGGCAGCATGTGGTTGACGATCTCAAAAAGATGAAATCCAGTTTTGCTTTTCTTAGTACCATGAGCTTGGGTCTCCATTTGATGATTTCCTTGTCCATATTTTCCTAATTTGCTTTTAGCCTTCGGTTTTTATATTTCCAAGGGTCTTGTCGGGTTATATCAAAATGCGACTGTGTCAATTGATGTTTGCCCTATCTATGGTAAATCTGTGCTTAACGGGTCGGTAGTGAAGGTGTGGCGAGCCTAATTTTTTACTGAGCGTGGCTACAAAGCTATATAGTGGTTGCACTTTGTTTTTGAGAATCCACTGTATCAGAATTTGCTGCCTTGCAGTTAACTGTAAGGTTTGTGAATAAACGCTTTGAGAGTAGAGATATTTATACTTCTTATTTGGACTTGGCGTTTGCAAGTCTAGCAATAAGTTTGATCAGGTATTTTAATAGAGAAGGATAGATTTAGGAAAAATAGATACAGGTAAATTGGACAAGTATAAAAAAGTTTAATTTACTTCCGCAGAATGAGAAGTGTACCACCTTTACATTTCAGACATTTTTGTTCAAGTTGAGTGATGTACAAGGGTTGTGATTTAAGTTTCGACCGAGTCGACCAAAAAATGGCATGTTTTGACCGGCTCGACCCAAGCTGCCTATATTTCGATTATATTCGACGGAGGAAGAATATTTCGACCAAACTGGACCGAAGAAAACATTTTGACCAAGTTCGACCGAGGAAAAACGTTTCAATTGAGTTCGACCTCTAAAAAAAATTTCGTGGTTAACAGGTTGGCATGTGTATGTGTATTTGGATGTGAGTATGTATGTAAGTTCTTAGGTTTCTAGTTATGTATTTTAGAACCCAGGTCGAGGTCTTGGATTTATGTATGTATGTGTGTATGTATGCATGTTCTTTTGCGATTTGACATTTTATTGCAAGTAGTCTTTGTTAATTTTTCAAAACAGTCGATTCTTAGAAATGCTAACAAAAAATTTAAAAAAAAACTAAAAACAAATGTTTTCTATTTTTTAGTTCCCAGGTAAGTGCTGACGTTTTTTATATCATTAATAGTATTTATGACTTGATGCTTCATTTGGTTGTATTATGGCTTACTGTTTTTTTGGTGAGAATTTTTTTGTTACCCCACAAACATTTCCTATTGTTTTAGGACCATATGCAGGCCTTCTCATGGTAGAATTTGCCATCCGAAGACGTTAACCCCCCACACCACGGAGAGGTGTCTATCATGTGGAGGAAACTTGTGTTCCCTTATATGATCAGAAAATATGCTGTTCTAGCTAACTGCACTTTAAAAATACATATATCATGAATAATTTTGCTGAATGCAACTGTTTAGAGTTCTGCAAGCAAAAAGCAAATGCGAAAAAAAAACAATAAAATCAAAGTCCTGGAAAATTTTTGTTTGTGTTCGAGTTTGTTTCGACCCACTCGAATTTATGTTCCAATTTTGAGTTTAACTATGCTATAAAGTTTTGTTTGACTTTATGTTTTGAGTTATTGTTCGACTTTAACTTTCGACTTTGAGATTGTCTTTATGTTCCAACTTTGTGTTCAACTTTGATTTGACCGACTCGGCTTTATGTTTCGACTTTGAGTTTGACTATAGGGCCTTCTCGACTTTTGATTTTCGGTTGAATTTTGGCATCTGTTCGACCCACATCTGTTGAAACATAAACAGGGCAATATCAGTTTCACTCGAACTGTTATCATTAAAAGGGTCTATGATGGTTACTGTGTTTAGTAGTTTCGGAGAGGTGTATCTCATACTGCGGCATAGCTAGGTCTGATAGATTTGATTCTCTGTATGAACCGGTCAAAAGTTTTCTGGTCTAATAGGGCAGCAATTTTGTTCGTAAAATGGAGACAGGCATCCCCTGAAATAGAAACAAACAAGCAAAGAAAAGTGACTCTCAAAAACAGTTCAACGAAAGCTGAAAATTTTAAGTGTTGGTTGATTTATTTGCAATTGAAAAAATTCAAACTGTAAGTGGTACATCTGTTCTTATTTGTGCAGGGGTCAAGCGGGTGGATTTTCAAGCTTGAAAGTTTTTCATAAGTTTATCACAATAATGAGGCTGATAGGAATCATAGTTAATTGATGGAAAATTGTTTACAAAACATTTATACTCTGAAACTCAAGAGGTTTGGTGGTAACAACATAAATTCAACCCCAAATTGTAACAGATTTCAGGAAAAAAAAAGAAAACGAATTCGAAAAACACATGAAAATATCTTTATCTTTAAGCCCAATGTACAATACAAAAAAAACGATATACTGAAAACCAATGAAAAAAGGCCATAGGCCACAGCTTAAATAACCAAGCTAAAATGTTAGCTCTCACAATTTTTGTGAGGTTATCGTAGTCCTGGGGGATAGATTGTCGTGTAGAGACGGGTTAGAGAGAGAGAGTATATCAATTCGTTAGAATGATTTAAAATCTTCTCAAGTGGCTAAGTTTTATAAAAAAAAATCAATCTTACTTAGCGTTTTGGTTTGCGATCAAGGGTTGAAGAATAATAAATCAATCCTCAAGGTTCTGATATAATTAGAACACAAGTAGATCGTTGATACTGTTTTAAGTCCTACTAATTATAAGATTTGTTTTAGCCAGGGTCGATTAAGAGGAAGGGCTCGAGTCAAGTATGAGTAGCCGAAGTTCTGCAATGTTTATCTTAAATATAATTGTTAGTTATTTGAAAAATTTCTTTTAGCTCTGGGTCGTTTGTAAGGATTGGACAGTGAATTGACGTTTGAGGTCGTTAGACACAGTTTGAGGTCAATAGATCCAAGAATAACCTTGATGATCGGGTTCAAGGAAAAATTTTGTTGTTTTAAAAACGAGTGTAAGCCCTGAAAAGATTTAAGTTTAAGGTTAAAGATTTAAGAAAAGGTTAAAATGTAAATATTGAGTGAAATTAGTTTTTGAGTAATATTCTGCTATATTTTAGATGAAGAAACAAAGAAGCACGATGGAAGTAACACGAGTCGTTAAGAAGCAAAGAACTTTTTATAGTTTTCATAGAACTAAATTAAATTTGTGTACTAACAAATTTTTGTATTTCATATTCAATTACTTTTCATTTTGCAAAAAAGTTTTGAACTTACTGCAGATTTCCGAAAATAAATGGTTTTTGTACTTTTAGATCAATTGTTTTGGTATTATATAATACTAGTTGTACATCATTGAGAGATATCTATCTTGGAAACGAATCTTACTGCTCCAAGTATTATATTTCATAATAGTGAACGAAAATGTACCGCATTATAATTTTGTAGAATTGTAGTCTGCTTTTTCGTTTTACGACGTAAAAACTAGGTCCGCTATTCGGGTTCTGACCTGGTGTAAGCTCTAATACTTGTTGGTATTGATTAGATTTTTTGAGACGTGGATATAAGTTTTCGATAATTATTAACATTTTGTGTTATGTGTTTGGATCATATTGAATTTGCTAAATCTAAATTTGTATATGTCTAATCAGATGAGTTTAAGTCTGATAGGCTCTCTCATAGAGTAATTTCAGATGAGGTACACTGTCTGTTCGTCACGCTATCTCGTTTTCGGCCGGAAAGATTTGTGCAACTTCTTATTCTGATACCGATCTTAGTCTTACTCTTATATCTCCTAGTCTCAATAGATTTAGTGCATACTGGTATTTACGAAGTTAGATATCAGGAACTGTTCCGGAGAAGAGCAGCTGTTTGCTAAATTAAATTTTTTCTGTTCCGGCTGAAACTATAAATAGTTTCAGCCTTACAAGTTAGTTATGGATCATGATTGGTTAGTTCTAAATATTTCACAGAGATAGTTTATCAAGAATATAATAGGATAAAATAAATGCTTGTTTTGAACTGGTTCCAAATCTTGAAAGTTGTTGAACAATTTTTGATTGTACAATAGGGATGTACGTATCGAGAAAATGAAAGTATCTATTCCGCAGTTGAACTTTTTTCGCTATTTCCGGAGTTGTCGCTCAAAAACGCTTGGCCTTGATAGCACTTCATTTGTCATTTACTGTGAGTAAAACATCTTGTTTTTTGTTTAAGTGAAAGGATTTATAGAGTTCTTTTTATTATATATATTCGAGAGAAAATTTGTTTTATTATAACGTTTCTATATAACGCCGATACCTTCTTCTGTTGGTCGTTTTCATTACTCTTAAGGTTGAACATTTTAAAAAGTTTTGCTCGGTTGGTTTGTGAAATGTGAGCGAATCTCATTTAAAATCCAAATAAAGGTTTTTTTTCATTTTTTCGAAACTGCTAAGTAAGTGGCTCAATTTCTATTAATGTCATATCAAAGTGAGCCTTATATGTAGCCATATAAAATTTAACTTGAATATAATCTTTTCATTTTGTTTAAAAATATATTTTTGATAGCCAAAAAATGTAATTTTTACATTATTTTATATATATATAATGGACAAGAAAGATATATATATATATATATATATATATATATATATATATATATATATATAAAGATAGATATATGTATATATATATATATATATATATATATATATATATATATATATATGTGTGTGTGTGTGTGTGTGTGTGTGTGAGTATTTTATAATTCAAATCAGTTTTTAAAAGTTATGAACGATCGATTGGAAGTTAAATACCTCTTAAACTTTATTGGACTACGTAAGAGGCTCACTTGGATATAATTTTGTCAGCAATTGAACCGGTAGCTTAGGCGTGGTTTTGGGTTGACTAAATAAAAAAAGTTGATCGTGTTTGGGTGAAACCGTGTCCATTTCGCCAAAAAATGTACCCTACCTTTTTGGGCAATTTGTATTTATCTTTCTTGTCCAAAATTATCCCAATTCAGAAAAAAAAACGTTTCAGTTTAAAGTGTTTTTTTTTGTTCGCCCGGTTTTCCTGTGGTTCCCAATTTGGCATACATGAAACTGATTCCACAATTATTTCTGCATACGGGGTATCGAAGACAACTTAATTTTATTGATTTTTTAAAGAAGTCTTAAGTTAATTATTGTATTTCTGACCAAACACAACCGACAAATGATTCCAGGTTGACATTATTCCCTTCAATTATTTTTACTCGCCATCGGTTTTTATGCTAACATTGATTAATTCTTTTGACGTCAGCATGAAGTGAAGACTCTGTGTTGATTGTTTGTTTTTGATTTTCTGGACCGTTTTCAGAGTAAAAACTAAATGAGAAAATAATTTTTACATAAAATTTTCAATAACTTTTTAATTTGAATTTTTAGGACGCTCTGGTAATGTATTTAAGTATAAATTTTGATTAAAGGCGATCAGGTATTCTCAATAAAGGTACAATGTTTCAGTACTACTCGCGTTAAATTAAAGATGCATTTTTATATTCAAAATTATCTAGAAAACATTTTAATTGCCATCCCAAGTCATTTTCATTTTCTTCTATTTTTTCCATTCGAAAAATTGGATTTTCGTTGCGGATAAAGCTGACTGCATATCAACGGGATGACTGGTCGGAATATTCGAGGCTCCTTGAATATTTCTGATCTCGTTATAATTGGTGATTGAAGAGTTTGTTTGTAGTAAGCGCAACTGCAAGTGAAAAAATGGCACTCCAAAAATTGATAGACACGACTGAAACAAAAAAAACTATCAGAAAGAGATCTAGGATGTTCACGAGGGCAGGGAAAATTCAGAAAACATGAAAAATTAACCAAGCTGTTAATTAGTTAAACAAAATAATTTTTCAAGCTCTTCTAAATACTAAAAAAAGTTGCGAACTAACCTCAAAATCAAACTTGTCACCATCTTCCAAATAAGACAAAACAATGCCAATACTTGTTATAGCATATGATATGGAGAAAAAAATTGCTTATCTCTTGTTTCTCAAATGTCATGATTATTTAGCAAGATGGCCAAAGGGACAAAGTTTACAAAAATTGAATTAACTCAATCAGAAAACTAAAAATATAATGTTTTCAATTATTCCCGCAAAATTTAATTATTGCAAACCTACGGATAGCATTTAATTACTGAATGCAATCCAAACACCCAAAAATTTAATTTTGAGTGTCATTTTGGCAATTTTTTACTGGGTTTTATCAACTAAACGAAGCCACTAAGTTTTTTTAAGGCCTCTATTTTTTTTAAATCGCTCATTAAAAAACTTGAAAAACATTTTTGATACACTATTCTTTAGCACCTGGAACGCTGGTGCTCATGCTTTTGACCTCATTAGTTCAATTAAACCCCCCAAGATTATGTGCAATTACGATTGTAAATTTAAAAAAAAACGCACGCCTTTTTGCTTTACGTTTTCATTTTTAGTCTGACTGTCACATTCTGCTATTGATTAAAAATTAATTGCAGTTTTGAAAAAATGAAAAGCGAGGACTTCAATGATTTACTGATTCATCAATTTGTTGCGTTTTTTCAACGATTTATTTAGATTTTTGTTTCGACTATTCTCGAAGGAACTAAAGCGTAATGTCCGTTTCTAAAAAAAAATTCTTGTCAATTTTGGCTAAATCAATTTAAATTTGTGGGGTCAAATGGGGTACAAGTAAATCCTTGTAATAACAACTCTAAAAAAATGTCTCAGTTTAGAGAAAAACTGGTCAGAGTAAATAGGGCTTTCATACAAAATTAGACGTAAAATGAAGAGAAGCTGACCTTCCACTACAATGTTAACATTATGTTAGTGTTAGGGTTATTAGAGATGTTACTTCTCATTCTCGCAGTTTTCACCTAATTTAGTCCTCCTGTACTCAAAAAATACGGGAACTTTTTGAATTCTTTTTCTCAAATCAGTGTGGTCGAAAGATTTTGGGCAATCTGCGCAGCAACCGTAATGCTTTAATGACTAACAAAGAGACCTTAAACGGGCCGTTTAGTTTAATATCCGCCTCTCCTAACTGATGGAAAACGGAAACTAGATATTCATCATCATGAAACATCGTCGATTTTACTAATAAATGAAGGAAAGGTAGCCAGAGCGTAGAATTAACTTAGAAAATTGCAAACATGCAACCGTTAGTTAAAAACAGATTTGTCTGAAATAATGGTTCATGATGGTTCATGTCTCGAGTGAAATTCATGTAGAGAGAAAAAGGCTAAGAAAAATAGAGAGAAGAAAATTTTTGAGGCTAAATTAGGTGTCATAGAGATTAAACTAGCTCACTCATCGTATCTTGTTATGTTCGTTAAACCATCTGTCAATCAATTAACCTTACACCGGTGCTAGACACAATTGACAGGTACTAACTTTCGGAGCGCTTCGCAACTTTTGGTAAACTCCTAATTTAGTTGTTGCTAATGATCTTGATTGAATACAGTTGTTTATTAAGATTGGAATTTAACGTTACGGAAATAGCTTTTTCAATATGACCCAGCCAGCAGGATAAGGTGGGGGAAAACCCATTAAGAATTACGTCTTTTTGGTAACCGAAATGCGTGGAACCACCCATGCTGTGCGAATTTTGGCTCAACTGTTTCCAGTGGAGGATGATAACAAAACACTCAATAAATCCGAAAATTATTTAATTTGCAAGTACTCCCAACGCGACACAGATTGCAGCGGATGTGGATGGGAAACCACGATTGGAATCAGAACAAACATTGATATCCAACTTATACTTGTGCCTCGGAGAAAAAGGGCAAGATGAGTTACACTAGCGGAAACCACATTCGGACTTGGCGGCTACGAGGTATCCGCGGCTGCTGGACGCGATGGAAGGGGAATTAAAGAAAGAACGGAATGAGACAGATCCAAGGGAGAGGACTATTCGGAGAAGGAGTAAATGCGAACGATCGCAGATGCTAGAATTGTGACAGACCAGGTTTCACTAGGGAACATATAAGCGAGTGTGCCGCAAAAGGAGCGACATGTAATTTCGGCATGAAGGTCGGCCATTTTGAACGGACGTTCCGTGCTAAATGTGGAAACCGAGGACGAAAATCAGTTGGAATGATTCAGGGACAGGAGGATCATGACCATGACGATCAGGAAGGCATTGAGATGACATGTCACAACACGAGAGTTCGGTATGATGGGTATGGACTATACACCCACACCGACACGGCAACAGCATTCGTGGGATTCAGACTAGATCTGGGGATTATCTATTTATATCGATTAGATCGAAAAGTAAAAAAAATTGCGAGTCACAGGCGCTAAACTACCACAGGCGCTAAACTACCTTGTCAACGGGAAAAAGACAAGTGTATCGATCGATAACGGTTTGCCAAGTTCTATTTTTACAACCTGAGAGCTGAACAGAACATTGGGCACCGCAGGAGTCAGTCTATGCAATTTTGCATCGGAGGACCCGGTTTTCCGTGATTACGGAAATAATCCGCTAAGCTTAATGGGGACCACTAAAGTGCAGTTGGCATCGAACGGCTGGGAGACGATAGCGGTCCTCAAGGTGATTGAAGAAAACCGCCCATCAAAAATCGGACGAGACTTGATGGCTGAATTGGGGCTCCTGTTAAATCAGAAGGCACCAGGGGAGTAGGTGATGGCAATTCACGAGGAAAATGCCGAAGGAGATAACAAACTGGACCAATGGAATTAATATTTTAGCAAGCAGTTTTCGAATCTCTTTACACGGGTCGGTAAAATCTGGAATTATAAGGTGCAGGCAGAACTTTTTAAATCCCTCTTACCTATTCAGCAAAAAGGTAGGCGCGTACCAATAACGTTACAAGAGAAAGTAGATGGGGAAATATCCAAAATGTTACCCCAGGAGCACATAGAAAAACTGCACGACTGTTCGGATTGATACTTTGTCTCTCCAATAGTGATTACGGTACAGAACGACGGTTCAGTAAAATTAACACTTGAGGCTCGTGAATTAAATGAACAAGTTAAAAATCATAAATATCAGATGCCCAAAATGGAGGAACTTATGGCCATTGTCGGTCAATTGATTAGCGAAACAAAATCTATAGATATTTATTTTTCAACTATGGACTTAACATACACCTATGGTCAACTGCCACTCAGCCCGGAAACTAGCGTACAACGTATTTTTTTGTTAATTGGGGAAAGTCGACGGGAACGTATCGATTCAAATTTATGCCGCCGAAATTTCAAAGAGTGATGGATTTCTTTTTTCGGAGTTTGCACAGGCACACGCTTTTTGATGACATTTTAATTACAACAAAGGATCGGAAATAGAACACATTTCAACGGCCGAGAAAATACTTACAAAGCTAGACAAAGACAAAAGGGCGTTAAAATTGTCAAAAAATTCCAGTTTGCGCAACGAGAATGTGAATGGCTCGGGCATAAAATCACCGCAACAGGTATAACCCCTTTAGTTCGGAACACAGCACCAATCGACGCACTTGAACCGCCGCTCACCCTGTCGCAACTTAAATCGTTTTGTGGGATCGATCCACAATTGGCATAAGCCGGCGCTTGCAGAATCTTCGGCGCCATTACGCCCATTACCTGGGCGGAAAAACGAACACGTATGAACACCGAATTGCCAGGCGGCATTCGAGAACTTAAAAAACCAAGTAGGAAACATTGTGGAACTAAAACATTTTGATGTCCACAAGGTTATTCGAATAGTGTGTGACACAAGCCATAACGGATTGTGAGCCGTATTAGAACAACGCGGCTCGGAAGGGTGGCGGCCGATTTCATTCGCGTCGCGTTATCTGAATGACGCCGAAAAACGCTATTCAACAAACAAACTGGAAATGCTAGCGGTGGTGTAGGAAGCGGAACATTTCCGGAATTATGTACTGGGACGGACTTTTCTAGTTATCACTGACCATAGGGCGCTGGTAAGAAAAACAAAACAAAGTTCAGCCGTTTAACAAGATGATTAGATAGGTTAAATCCATTTGATTTCCGCGTAGAACATAAACCGGGGGCTAAAATCTGCTTGGCATTTTACTTATCCGGAAATCCAAACAGTTTAGTTAAGCCAGTTTCAACTTATGATAGTATGTTCACCTTGGCGATAATAAATGCAATACGTAAAACCTTCGGATTTTCAAAAACTGATATATCCGGAGGACCGGAAATAAAACATCAATATGCCTCAATTAAACAGGTCTTAACCAATAAGGACGTAATATGCAAATTTCGTAAAATAAAACGACCGATAAGGGGCGATGTGGAATGCGAAAACAATTCAGCCGATCAGAAGGGTACAATTTGCATTCGCTGACGGCCACTCGACAAAAACTTAAAAATAGTTGGAGCTATTATTAACTCAAAAGACGGCAGTAAGTTTTTTTAAAGAACATTCAAACCACATGGAGAAGGCATTTAGAAAGATCAATAATTTTTTGGAGAGGCACCCGAGTATTGATACAAGTGAAAGTGGAGACACTGAAGTGAACGAGCTGGACGGAGAAACCCGATTGCAGGCAATAACTACGGAAACTACAACAACAAATATGAATACGGTACTATTTATACCTTCCGCGTTCAAAGGTGAAACTTTTCTTGCGGTGTACCCAAAAAATTGCATCATTTCGATAGTCCCTCGTAACTGTGAAGTAGTCCAGAAGAATACCGTTCTTCTGAAAATATTCAATTTAAGATTCATCGAATCACAAAACGCCTCAGACCCACAACTACAAACAATTTACGAAATGGTGAAAGCGAAGGATCCGGAAATTCAACAAAAAGTGGACAATTTGATGCGTTATTACAGTCTGTTAACAATTTCCACGTACGCAATAACGTTCTATGGATAGACGATAAACTAGTCAGCAACAATACCCTGCATAAAGCCATAAATAACAAACTACACTACTATCATCACGGGAAAACAAATATGTTCACGGCCGCTAAAATTATTTGGTTCCCTTACATACATCGAAACATTGCGGCGATGGCAGAAAACTGCAGGGAGTACACCGTGGTGAGTAAGAATCTTAAAAATATGTGTAGTGAAGGAGAGTTAGGTACTATTCCAGAATCAAAAGAACCAAATTAATCGTTAAAGTTAGACTTCTGGGGACCTTTAATTACTTAAATGAGTCTACAAAAACGTCATTGTAGCCGTCGATCGATTCTGCTAGACACAATTGACAGGTACTAGCCTTCGGAGCGCTTTACCACCTTTGGTGAACTCTTAATTTAGTAGTCGCTCATCATCTGGATTGAATACAGTTGTTCATTAAGATTGGCAATTAACGTTACGGAAATAGCGTTTGCAACATAGGTGAATGAAATTCTGTTAAAACTTATTTCATCGGAGCCTCTAAAACGCTTACTACAAATTCCCCGAAATACATCATCAAAATGTCAGGCTAATTTATTCTGAAATGCATTTTTCTTACCTGATACAGAGAGGCTCGCCTGCTTTCGACTTCGACCTGTCATAAGTACACAACTTTTACTCATTTTTTTTTTCTTGAAACAAGAATTCAAAGTTATTTGAAGCTGTACCTTTAGTGACATTCAACTGAACTAGACGTCCGACTTGCATCGAACTTCCATATTGACATGAGAAAAGTCCGCTGTCATCTAAACACCATAAAAAAGATTATTTATCATTCGGTTCTACTTAACCATCTCCCTACTTTCAAACAAGGCGTGGGAAATGTTCAGAAGATTAAGTTAGCCTAACTTTCGACCAGCCCGAATGCAACAAAAATAAAAATTGTAAAAGAAAGCTTCAAGACGAAATTAATTTTTTTAAGTTAGAGGGGTGTAGATTTTTTCGTGGATAGCATAGGGGGATTTTTTTGTAACTAGGTCCTATCATTCAACACCAATCAACTCAAAACTTGGTCGAATAAACGGCATAAAAACACTGATTATGGGAAAGAGGATACCGTATATAGATGCACCCTCTTATCTTCCCCCCCCCCCCCCCCGATAATATTACAACTACTCGTTTTTAAATTTCGAAGCATTTCATAACGATTCAGGTATGTTTAGGTAAAATTGAAGGTTCTTTAAAAGTGTGGCACAAACTGACTATGAACTTTGGTGGTTGTACTAGTTTTTTTTGACACTTGGGAATTTTTGACTCAAGGGGGTAGTAGAAGTGAGCTGTTATTTGTTTTATTTAAGTATTTTAGTGAACATTTTTTGCAGAAAATTTTTGTGAGCATTTTTAATTATAAAAATTTATTTTTAGAGAACGTTTTAGTTTTTGTTGATGTGTTTACAACTCAGAAAAACTCTTTGCGACGTACCGTAGCTCAACCAAGCATTCATTTTACATGTAATAGAAATACTCGCCGCTAAGAAATTAGAGTAAATGCTTACTTGTTCTCAAGTTAGATATTCTCAAGTTGCCATAACTCGAGTAGTCGGGAGTCTGTTGTCCCGTCTGTCCATCCATGATGCTGTATCTCTGTCTGATGTCTTCAGTTGTGTACTGGTTGAACTTGGCTGGCATACTGGGGAAGGAGTTCAGAATGTTCTTGTCTACTTCCTGGCCAGCTATGTTGCCGATAAACTCAACTAGTGAAAAAACAAACTCAAAGCGCGTCATCAACAACCCTTGCCTTACCTTCCTCAAGGAAACGTCTAGAACCTTTGCTAGAAAAAAGAGTTTCGAAGTTTTTGAATTTTCCGATATTTTTGACAAATTCTTGGAAAGTTTTGACCAATAAGTTGAATTTATTCGCGCGCACCTTCCCTTTGCACTTAGTGTACATTGGTGACAAAGACGCTTTAGGGCAAATTCAAGGGTTGTTCGATGAAATGAGAGAAGAAAAATATCACCAAACAGAGGTCAGAGGGATGTCATTTGGGTGGTCAAGGGTTGAACTCCTCTGCGGAAGGCGATACCCCCGGTCTGACCCAAAACCGAATACTGAGCAACGTATATGGCTCCGCCTTCATAAAGGGCTGATCGCACAATGGTCAAAAATATATTAACTCATTATTCTAGTAACGCGTTCTTTTTTCAACAATAATGGCTAAAAACATTCAACAATTATGGCTAAAAACATCCGATAAAAACTTGATAACTACACATCACCAAGAACACGATAAATCTAATCCTAATAGATATCGCAAAACATGAAAAAAAAGAAGTTCACATGCTTCGAAATGACGAGAGAGGAGGCGAAGCTCGAAAGTCTACAAATTTGCTAATTTTGCGGTCTGTCTCGATAAAATCTTAAACTACGGGGCTAGGTCTTTTACCAAACCGACCGTTTACCTGACCGAACTTTTACCTGACCATAATACAAAGTTTCAATTCAGATCAGTTTAAATTAGTGGAAGATTTGAAAAGAAAGCAGTTAGAACAAACGAAAACTTCGCTGAGGAACCGATAAATTATTGTCTTTGACCAGACTAAACGGCTTCTTTACTTCTGTCAATTACATTAGTTTATCGAGTCTGATAACAGGTCCATGTTATAACTTTTCTGGTAAAAGATCAGTCTGTTAAAAAGTCGGTCCCCATAAAATTTATGATTATAATCCACTGAAATAAGATTGAAGGAATATAATTTATTATAATTTATTGCCCTAAAAGTCAATTTTTAATCAATTTTTGAAATAATATAGATTATAATAGAAAAAAATCCATTATTTTTCTCAAAAAAAAATTGTTTTATGATCCTTATTTAGTCTAAAAAAATGGTTTCTTTCTTAAACAAAAAAAGCATTGCAATAAAAGAAAGTCGAAAAAAAGAACCAAGTACAGTAAAAAAAATCCAATCAAAAAATCAAAAATGCCAAAAATTAGATCTAGCTAAACAGATAAACCTGGATTTGAAACGAAAAACATGCCAAGATGAAGTCTTTTATAAAGATGAAAAAAAGACTTACAAACTGATTAAATACATTCATGTACCCCACGCGCACTTCGAACGAGGCAAAAAGAGGGCACAAAAATGCGTTTTTTAAATTCCAAGAAAAGAAAAAAGAAAAAAAATGTTTTTGCAAAATTAGTTTTTTACGAGGACGAAAATCTAGTACCAGGTTGCAACATTGTCAAATTGTCAAAAACGCCAAAAATGAGAATGTGTATGACAAGTTTGCTTGAATTTGCTTGAACGAGTCAACTTGTATTCGACCCGCACTCCATCTAGGACATGGGTTGCTGAGGTGGGAGAGGGATCGCCATATTTGAACAATAGATTTCATTAAAAACCTTTTACCGTATATACTCTACATGCAAGCCAGAACTTTTATTGACATTAACTAATTTGTAATGCAATCTCCACTTATCCTATTTCAAAATAAAAATGTTTTATACCAAAATTTTTGAAGTTACCCGATTTTGAAAATCTGGCAAAAAACTGTTTTATAGGAGGGTAGATGTTGGATTGACATGGGGTTTTGTCTTTTACTAACCTAGACTCCCTCAAGTTTGGATAATCATTTTAATTTTTCCTGACATTATTACCTTTTGGCAAAAAAATCATAATATATTTTTAAATTAAATGCGAGGGATAATTTTGAAAGCGTCAAATAAATTGTATTCGTTTTGTTTTCTATAAAAATGTTGTGATTTGAACGGATTATAAATCGGGACTTATATTCAATTAATTTTTGTATGAAGTTTAGTTATAAGTGTAAAATAATCCATTAATTTCTCCTCAGTCTAAGTGCTCACTAGGGTAGCACACAAATTTTGGTCTGTAATTTTTTTTCGAGGAAGCTAAAAATCGTGTGGAAAACAATCAATTCTATGCCACTGTTTTTTTTTACTTTTTCAGAGTTTGTTTTTTTCAGAGAAAGATTGAAGCTTTATCTATTAATTTCAGGAAAGCACGTTAATATTTTTCCGGATATTTTGGTCAGATGTCTTTTTTGCTACTCAAAAACTACCAGTTGTTGCATTTAGAGTTTTTGCATACTGCCATATGATTTAGTGTTTGTTTTGAAAACAATTGATGAATTTTTTTTTAATGAAAAAAAAAATAACGAGATTTTTTGAAAACCATCCTCAACCGCTATTTTATGTACAAATTGTTGAATTTTAGGGAAAGAAAAGTGCGAAGTAGACCAAACTACTTACCTGACTTCAATGTGGAAGGATTTAATAGCGTTAATAGCACGAAATACATCGCGCGGTAGTTATCCCAACTTAGCAAAATTTATACCCTAATAAAACTGCTAGTATCAGGGCAAAGACTTGAATGTTCTGAAAATCTGAAAACCTTTTGAGATGTATGGATTAGAGTTTCATTTGAAAAAGTATAATAAAACAACAAATAATCATTCAAACTTTTTTGTGACTTTTTTCTACATCATGCCCCACACGCTATATAGAATACGAAGTGACCTATTTTGCACATACCAAAATAATTAAATAACCATCAAGACTGCGCCTAGATCAGGACGAAATTGTGATTGTTTGGACTGCATTTTAAAATTTTTAACTTTTTTTTGGTTTTGTGTATTAGGAAACAATCAAAAAAATGAAACTTTTCTTCATTTAACCCCTTCAACCTAAAAAAAATTAATCAATTGTAGACAGATAGTTTTTTTGCGACTCAAAAATGGCCATTTGTTGCATTAGAGCTTTTGCATAGTGCCACTATTGCAACTAAAATTGCTAGGCCGACGCAGAGATGCAAGTAGAGGTAGCTAGCAGGAATAGATTATCATTTCTATAGCAGTTTTGTGGATAGACTATCCGACCAGCCAACAAAATTTTTCACATCAGGGCCTTGAGTGTTCAGACTGCCAATTAAGGTCATAATATAGTGATTGTTTTGATAACAAAAAATTGGAAAAATTTTTCAAGCAGAGAACAAAAAAATTAACGAGCGTTTTTGAAAGCCATCATCAACCGCTATGTTTAGTAGAAATTGATGAATTTTGCGGAAAGAAAAATGTGAGTTAGATCAAGCTCCATGTCTCACTTCAATGTAGAACGAGTTAAAAATGTTAAGAGCACAAATTATATCGTGTGTTATGTATCCCAAATTGGCAATCTTTAAGCCCTTACAAAACGGTTAGTATCAAGTTAAAGTCTTGAACATACTGACTGCCTTTTAGGGTCTATGGAATAGTGTTCCATTTGAAAATTTTAGGAAATCATATGATTTTTTTTTCTATGATAATTTATCTACACTATACCCCAACACACTATATAAATTACGAAGCGTTGTATTCCGCATGTAGCACAGTATTGTCACAACCAGCAAGAGTGCTCCTAGATTAGAGCCTAGTCTGGATTGTTTCGACTGCACTTTAAGGCCAATTAAATTTTTTTGGTTGTTTTTTTTACGAAGTATTGAAAAATATATATATATATATTTTTTTCATTCATCCCCCCATTGTCAAAGTAAAATACAAAAGGCGTATTTAACGTCTCGTATTTTTTTACAGGACTATACTGCTGGCCTTATTTCAATTTGCAACGCAACATTTTGCCGCTTACTTGTGTTATAAAAACGCAATATATCGCGCTTTAGTTATCCCAAATTGCCCACATTAGCCGCTTTCAAACCCTCTAACTTTAAGAAAAGTCAATTATCTTTTAGCTTAAGAGAATAATGTTTTCGAACAATCTGAAGAAGTTACGTCAAATATTATATTGTTAATTTAAAATTTGTTCGGAGAAAAGAAAACCAACCCGAGCACAAATCTTTCATCTCTTTCTTCGAAAGTCGGAGCAACAGTATCTTATAAAATTTGTTAGCAAAAACAGATATTTCATGAACAAAGGCACAACCTCGGTCATTTTTGCAAGTCGCAAAAGTTTTTTTATGTGTTTTTTTTTCGAGTGACTGTTCTTGAGTATGATGCAAGAAAAGCTTAAGATCGCGTAAACAGTATTTGAGAGTTGGAGGGGGTGTGTTAGGGGTTTGATGATGTCGCTTTTTAGAAGTCGATATCCACACCACTCAATGGGACTCCTGTTTGTTTATATATTCATATCTATATTGAGTGGTGTGGAAATCGACTTCTAAAAAGCGATAATTATATTAGTTCTTATTTTAGCCGAGCATCATGCGAGAAAAGATCGCAATGTCAAAACTGTTACGTAAGTGTCCAAAATTGTCAAATATCAATATAATGAATCAACAAGTTTTTCCGGGTGTGCTGTATAAACCAAATTGTTTGGCGTGAAAAAATAACAATGAAATTTTTGAAAAATTGTTGTTATTTTAAGTTGACTAAAAATTGAACATTTGAGTTTTTTATACAAAATTATCCAAAAAAATCATACTTTTCAACTTGAATCAGGGCTGATAAAATTTTAATGTCTTTTACCAATCTACCCTATCTTACTGTTTAATTTATGGTATACGATTTAAGGGCAAATGTGAGGTTTTCTCTAAGGGGAGGGACGGCGGTTTTTCAAAAAAAAATTTCGGTCTTTTTTAGGTCGACCAAATTGATTTTCCGAGTATCCAAGAGTGTAAGAAAGACCCTAACTTGGCCAAAATATTTACGTCCCAGGCAATTTTCTGAAAAAGCAGGCCAATAAAGGCGTTTTTCGGCGTTTTTTGAACAATTTTGGTTTAAAAATAGCGTTTTTGGCGTTCACTCCCTCCTAAAAATTAGAAGGCGCCTTTGGAACATTTTTAGGATCAACCAGCTCAAAATGAAGGTCTTAAAATAGAACCAAAGGGGGACCTTTTGGGTAGTCAGTGAGTTGAATCTCTAAAGAGAAGGAGCGTCCCCCCAAAACCTGCTACTGGTATGATTGTTGCTTGATTAGTACCAGAAAAAAGGATTCCTCAAAGTTTTCTTCTGTTAAACGGATTTTTATGTAAATATTAATGGTTTGCTTGTAAGATATTATTGGTTTGCTTTCTCTATCAGTTTTCGAACACTAAATTTTTTGGTTGCTCATGATTTTTCTAACATATTATCCCAATTATGATCCCACGCCATGGACTCAAATCACAGAGGCAAAATAAAAACTGAGAAAAAGAAATCACAGCAAAACTAAAAGTAACATCAGAGAGAGAAGTTGAAATTGGAAAAGAGAAAGGGAGGGGGGGTGTTGTAGATAGCTATATATGTGGATGGATGAGATAAAAGCAGGGCACTCTTTATAAACAGCTTTTACTTCCCATTCGAAGAATGCTGCGCATCACTGATAAATTTGACTTCTGGGACCAGCGCTTATTCACTGGGCGAAGCGATAGCGTCTGCTCCCAGCATCCCAACTTCCCCCTAACCCCTTGCCCCATCTCAATTATATATCCGCAACACCACATTCCACAAGAGCCCACCAATACCTTACCCCGAATTTGAGTGTTATAACCATTAGCTCGCAGCCGCCGCATTTCAATGCCAATAAGCTCAACATCGCGTAGTTATATCTTAAGCGTACGGTGATTAGAGAATAAGCAAGTGATGGTGAACGGGCGAGGAAAAGACAATTGGTTACAGGTTGATTGGAGAAGCCAATTTCTCCCCTCCCCCAAATGAAATTGATCATTATCCTTTGGCAAATGAGCCTCAACAAAACAACACGCTTTCAATTTTATTTAATCACGTCGCTGAAAATGCGCATTTTTCAGTTCAAACGATCAAAGGTTGAATCGCGACGCAGGCAAAAATATGAAAAAAACAGGCCAAAAAAAGCGTTTTTAGGCACTTTCTGAAAAATTTTGACCAAAAAATTGCGTTTTTTTTCCGCGCGCGCTAACCTCCAAAATAAGTGTAAATTGGCGCCAAAGGCGCCTTTGGAAAACTTTTAGGGTCCGTAGCCAAAAGTGGATATTCAAAATAGTACAAAGGGAGGACCCTTTGGGTTGGCAGGGGTCGAATCCCTGAGTAATTCATGGGTAATTGTTGAAAAAATAATCAATAAACAAATATAAATACTATCAAATTGGGAACTACAATCAAAACGTCAGGCAAACTAATTTAGCCAAAACTAATAAAATAATACTTAATTAGTTAAGTTACTTAATTGCTAATGAAAACTAGCAACCCAGGCTTAAGTGGAACTCAAATGTTTTTATAAGAATTGTATTTGAGTTTTTATAAAAAAGTTATTTTTCTGATGGTAAAAACACTTGTAAGAATTGTATTTGAGTTTGTATAAAAAATACTTTTCAGTTGGGAAAACTGTTTTTTAGTTATATGAATTCTGATTTAAAATTAGTATAAAACGAAATTTGATCTAAGAGTCTTATAATAAAAATAATGCATACAATTTTCTGGTTTTTCCTATTTATGTTCTTTGTAGTTTCTGCTACCTTCTATTAAGTTCTTTTATTTCCATCAAGAAAAGAGCCACATAGAGAAACTGCAAGAGCGCAAAAAAAAATCAAGAATATTTTTGGCCTATTCATAGTTTTGAACATTTTTCAAAATGGCGGATAAGGTTTTTATATTAAAAAAAGATTGTTCGAAGTTGTAATCAGAAGTTTTCTAGCGCCATTTTTCTTAAATTTAAAGTAAGATTGAGAAATAAAGCCAAAACTCGCAAATTAAAATAAATCATGTGATTCAAATATTACGCCACATATGTATTTAAAATTTGTCCTGCGCAAAATTTTCAAATGTTTATTGGAAAACAAAATCTATAAGAATCTTGTCACTTCTTGAGTTTGTCTGAACTTCTATTCGGAATGTAAAGTTTTGCTAAAACAAAAAATTTGCGTGCTCAGCTGCAGTTCATAAAATTTTGTAAGGAATTTTTGATGATTTTACTTGCTCAGACTATATACAAAATTGTAAGGCTTTCAAAAAGGCTCTGAAAAAGATCTATTAAGACCTATTACTCCTTGAACCTATTCTTGCTGAGGATCAAAGTAATGCAACAAAGAACTATTCCAGCAAATAATTCGGAAAAACTTCTCATCAAATCCAGGCGCAGGATTTTCATTAGCAGTTATGTTGTCCAATTTTTGTCCAGTTATGTTGTCCAATTTTTGTCCATATAGTGTAAGCTCGCAAAACTTTTACTGTAGATGTCGTCAAAAGAATTTTGACCTTTTTGGCGCCGGGCTGAGTAATTATATCAATTTTACTATCTATCGTTTTAAGGCGGTTCAAGGTAAAAATCAAGCTCATTGGATCCTCAATGATTTACTTAGAGTCCAATATTTTACGCTGTTTACGTAGTTTGCAAGAATGTTTCCACAACGAGAACAACTCAAAAATCATTTAAGATATACTGGTTAATTTACGCCTTCCAAACAGAGTTTTAAAAAATTTGGCCCGGCTAACTCCTTCTAATTAGTTTAATCTAGCATGTGTCAAAATTCAAATCCCGTATCTGGCAGAACACGACAAAAAAGTTTGTCAGAAATCAAAATAAAATGCATTTCTAAACCATTGCCAGAGATCAAATAGAGATGCGTCTGTCAGAGATCAAATTATGATCCAATGCTAATTTATAGTTAATTCTTGCATTATGAAATTTACAAGACTGCTCGTTTCCGCCAAGGCCCGCCTTTTAGCTGTCTTGCGACTGCCTTTTAAGATCTTTTTATTCTTGAAATTGATCCATCCACACGCAATGTAAATTCTAAACTGATTGTTTTTTCGCATATAGCAAAGTAAAACAAGCATCATGGCCCAATTTTTTGAAACAGTTTGGAACATGAATTAAGTAAGCGCTGACGCGTTAAAAGAATGAAATATGTTGCAAGTGTATTGACTCATATTGGTCATCTTTAAAACCCCATAACTTTGGATAAAATGCACACATGTATGTTTTTTATTAATTTGTGCTAGGGAATAATGATATAAAATATGGCCCAACTCAAGCTGAAGGTGCCTGTTTGATAATTCTTGAATTTTATGAGCTGATGCGGGATGAAATATAGAAACTCAAAAATTGAGCCTCACGCGAAACCTTAGTTGTTTCTCTAATAAAATGAGAGTAAAATTTTATCCGATTTCAGCATTTTCTCAGAAATTTTTTGCGTACAATTTTTAATGAGTAGTCGTTTTAGTACGGATCTTTTTCACAATTTGTTGCCCAGATCATACCCTTGATGTCAGATTCGGCTATGTAATTTTGAAAAGAGTAAAAAAGTTTCGAAAAAATTGACAAGAAATCAGAACTTTGATTTTTCAGGGCGTTTTCACCTTTTTGAGGAAAAAGATTGCGCGTAGCCGCTTATGCTGGGTAGTTTAGCTTCAGATAACTTGTTTTTTCGATTGTCTTGTTCAACATTCAAAAGACGGTCAACAAGTCACAAGTTTGACTTTTCCGAGGGCCATAACTTAATGTGGAAAATTTTGGGATTAGCCACCATGGCAAGATAGTCGTTTTTCTGGAAATATTTTTCTCCATTAAACCCAACTTAGATTGGGAAGGTAATTGTAATTTTTAAGAAAAATTATTATGTATGGAAAAAATGGCCAAAATTCAAAATTTTGACTTTTTCGAGGTTCACATTTTTTCGCAGAAAAAACTGGGCGTAGTTGCTCATGCAGATCTTCTTGATGATTGAAATTAAATTCTCAGGCTTGGGAGTCTACTTTTTGAGAAAATCAAAAAAATTTCAAAGACGGCCGAAAATTCAAACTTTTGACTAATCCGAGTACTACAACTTTTCATTGGAAAAATGTTTGTGGATGTAGCTGCTTGGGCAAAAACTGCTGCACAATTTATTTTTTTTGAACTCAAAGTCTTAGATCTCGGAGGGTACTTTTCCGAAAAAAATCAAAAAAATATAAAAATCGCTCAAAAAACCTAAATTTGATTTTTACGAGGGCCATAGCATTTTGTGTAAAAAAAATATTTTTAGCCGTTTATATAGAAAAATTTCCCAAGTCCCGATCTTTCCTTTCAGCAAACATATCAGTTTTAATTGGGATTTTTTTGAGCAAATGAATATAATTCAAAACTAGCTGTCAAAAATTCTCCCTCAGACTTTTTTGAGATAGAAAGTGGCTTGAGGTAAAACCAGACTAGTGGAGTTACACAGACTGCAATCCATTGATTTCAATTTTTCAAAAGTTTTCCAGATAGTTTCCGAGAAAAAATAAATTTTTCAAGACTTCCAATTCAACTAAAACAAAAAAACTCGATTTCATACATTTTTAAAATGCCGTTTTTATCAAACATGAATTTCAATTCCTTAAAACTGTTTTGTTAAAAAATTACAGTTTGCTTGGCAAAAAACCACCTCAAGTCTTTTTTGTTGAAAATTAGAGCAATGAAACGAAAAATCCGTATGAAATTGGGTTGTAGTAAAATTATTTGCTCTAAAAAAATGGATGTTATATTTTTCTTCTAACATCATTTCTGCTAACAAAAAAGCTCGTATATCAAAGCAAAGCCCTAAATGTTCATTCCAACTTCCTTTTAGTTTCAATCATAAGCTTTTTGTTTATAAAGCAAAAAGAAAATGTTCAAAAGCGTTGAGAAAAATTTTAAAATTTTGTGAAAACTGGTCACAGGTACAGCTTCTTTAAAACGTTGAGCTACATACAACAAAATGTCTTGATACATGATTTTTTTTGCTACTAGGATCAAAATCTATCACTTAATACTTAATATGGCTTGTGGGGTGATGATTTAATGTCTGCTACTCTTTTCCAATGTCTGTTAGATATGTTTTGAAAATAGTAGTTTTTATAGGTGTATTTGAATTCATTTACACTTTTCAGACCTTCTGTTGGCTGTTTATTGTTCCGACTTTCGATACGAAAGTAACGGAATATTTGTGCTCGGGGTGGATTTTTTTTTTCAGACAAGTTTCGACTTTTTAACTAGACATTTTTGACGGAGTTTTTTTTTTACATCATTCGAAAGCTATTGTTGTCCTGAGCTTAAATTTGAAAATATATTTCACCTTTGATCATTTTTCGTAAATTTATGAGGGTTTAAAGATTGCCATTTTGGCCAACTTGGGACAATTAAGCGCAATATACTTCGCGCTATGAACGCATAAGCGGAGATTTCTTCCGTCATAGAAATCGTTCCAAATTGATTGAAGGAAGCTTATTTACCATGATTTTTTTGCTACTAGGATCAAAATCTATCATTTAATACTTAATATGGCTTGTGGGGCGATGATTTAATTTTTTCATGTTATTACTGCTCCATAGACCTTAAAAGGCAGTCGGAACATTCAGGGCTTCGCACTGGTTCGAGCACTCTTGTTTTATTTTAACTCACGTCACAGACGACCTTTTGACAAAACTAAATATCATATTTCTACGGGAACATTTTCTTATAAAAGAAGCGTCTTGTAAAAAAAACTTAGTTTTCTTTGCAATTTATTTGCATTTTTTCATGAATTTACTGCCTTAGGAATATAATTTTAACGTCTTCGAAACATAAATTTATGAATATACTGTTCTTTGAAAAAGAAATTTACTACTTTAATTATGTACTGCAATTATTAATTTAGATTTAATTTTAAAAAAAGTTTTTAGAAAAGAGTTTACAATTTTTGTTTTGTTTTATTCGTTTTAGATGAGTGAACGGTGAATTTTAAAAAAGAAAAATGAGACATATATGAAGAACGGTAACTGTTTTTTTGTTTGTTAGTTGAAATATTCAATTATACTTACAAAGTGTTGTCTTCGTCAAAAAATCGATATGGGAAACTAGTGCGAATAGTGTCTGATGAAGTGAGGAGTTTTGCAAGCATGCGGATGACGTTTTTAGAATGAAGAAGAGGCCATAGAAGCTCGAGTGCTCGGATGATGTTGTGCTCTTCGTTATTGAGTGAGAATTCATGCAATGTGTTTTGGGTTAAGTTATAGAGTTTGTGATTATATTTAGTATTGTGTATGTATTCTAGTATATGGACTTCGATGGGCGATGGGCTGTATATATTCGTGGGGAATGATTAGTGGGCGGGATTCTTCAATGTCGAAGGACTTCGTTAGTGAGCAGAAGACGTACATTTGTCTGATGGGGTCATAGTTACCGAGGATGCCGTGGTTGATGCCGTTGGTTGACGCCGTGGCTTAGAACTGGTCCATTATTTCGATTTGTCAAAAAATAGATTATAATCCACTTTTAATCAATTAAAATGAAATATTTTTTATTTTCGTTGATATTGAAAGTGAAAACATAATATAAAAAATTAGTTTCCATGAATTTTAGGTGCGGGCAAGCATAAACATTCCGCATTTCTTCAAAAATTGGAACAACAAGTTTGATTTTGGGTTTCAATAATTTAACAAATCGGTCATCAAATCATTAAATTGTTCATTAAAATTTTTAAAACATTTTCAACCAGAGTGGGGATTTTTTCGGGAGTTAGAAGGAAAAACTTCTTAAATTTCTGTCATTTTCCCCGCAAATATGGTCCAACGCTGCTCCGTCATTTTACTGGCTTCTTTATAACAGCAAAAATTATCATAAATTTGAGGGGGGGGGTTCATGTTTCTTTTATGGAGAGTTTTGTCGGTCGAGCGGATCCATTCAATTTTAAAGTGACATTAAAGTGGCATGAGTAAAAAGAGAAAATTTAAAAAGTTTTCATTATCAAATATCAAAGAATAGTTTGCAAAAAAGGATCAAAAAACTTCATTTCTAAGTTATCAAAGTTTAAAATTTTTTTCGATATGTAACTAATTATGAAAACTAATGCCAACGATAGCCTACTTTGATTTATTCTAGTGTACGCTATTTTTGTTTGCAACACCGGCTGATGGTTTTCTCCATGAATTTTGATTTTAGAAGTGCCATTTTTACAACTGCGCCTCCCGTTACGCTGAAAAAGAACGTCTTCAAATCAATGACAATGTTTGCTCAACGGAAAGCAGGCCACTTTTTCTTAGCGAAGAGAAAACAAGCAAACATAGCAACTTTGAAATACATAGACCTTCAGAAAAATCGATATTACAACGCTACCATATATCGTGAATCATATAAAATCCTTCATACATTTTTTTCAATGTAGCTCTCGAATTATTTTGATTCACTTCAAGAGAGCATTTTTTGAAAAAAAGCGTACAGCATCTCAAAAAATTATTCCTATTTTTGAAAGAGAAGTTTTGAAAATAATTACTGTAGTCTGAAAACACGTTGGAGCTGGAATTGATCAAAGCTAGTATCTGTTTGGCAGGAACGGAATATTCAATGACTCAAGTTCTGATAATCGTCAATAAACCTTTCCATCAAATACAAGACAAGACTGCTCGTATCAGCACAAATTGCTGTTCAGACTGCCCTTTCAATTGGTTCACGAATGGTTTTTGGTAGATTAATTATTTGGCAAAAATATGAAATTTAAGCTGAAGAACATCAAAATTCTCGATACACCTATCCATCAAAAACAAGACAAGACTGCTCGTATCAGCAAAAACTGCTGTTCAGACTGCCCGTTCAATTGGTTCACGAGTGGTTTTTGGTAAATTAACTATTGGCAAAAATATGAAACTTAAGCTGAAGAATATCAAAATTGTCGATACACCTCTACATCAAATACAAGACAAGACTGCGCGTATCAGCAAAAACTGCTGTTCAGACTGCCCATTCAATTGGTTCACGAGTGGTTTTTGGTAAATTAACTATTGGCAAAAATATGAAACTTAAGCTTAAGAATATCAAAATTGTCGATACACCTCTCCATCAATTACAAGACAAGACTGCTCGTATCAGCACAAACTGCTGTTCAGACTGCCCTTTCAATTGGTTCACGAGTGGTTTTTGGTAAATTGATTATTGGCAAAAATATGAAACTTAACTTGAAGAATATCAAAATTGTCGATACACCTCTCCGTCAAATACAAGACAAGACTGCTCGTATCAGCACAAACTGCTGTTCAGACTGCCCTTTCAATTGGTTCACGAGTGGTTTTGGTAAAAATAATTATTGGCAAAAATATGAAACTTAAGCTGAAGAATATCAAAATTGTCGATACACCTCTCCATCAAATACAAGACAAGACTGCTCGTATCAGGACAATTTGCTGTTGAGACTGCCCTTTCAATTGGTTCACGAGTGGTTTTTGTTAAGTTAATTATTGGCAAAAATATGAAACTTAAGCTGAAGAATATCAAAATTGTCGATACACCTCTCCATCAAATATAAGACAAGACTGCTCGTATCAGCACAAACTGGTGTTCAAACTGCCCTTTCAATTAGTTCACCAGTGGTTTTTGGTAAATTATTTATTTGGCAAACTTATGAAAATTAAGCTGAAGAACATCAAAATTCTCGATACACCTATCCATCAAAAACAAGACAAGACTGCTCGTATCAGCAAAAATTGCTGTTCAGACTGCCCGTTCAATTGGTTCACGAGTGGTTTTTGGTAAATTAACTATTGGCAAAAATATGAAACTTAAGCTGAAGAATATCAAAATTGTCGATACACCTCTCCATCAAATACAAGACAAGATTGCTCGTATCAGCACAAACTGCTGTTCAGACTGCCCTTTCAATTGGTTCCCGAGAGGTTTTTGGTAAATTAATTATTGGCAAAAATATGAAACTTAAGCTGAAGAATATCAAAATTGTCGATACACCTCTCCATCAAATACAAGACAAGACTGCGCGTATCAGCAAAAACTGCTGTTCAGACTGCCCGTTCAATTGGTTTACGAGTGGTTTTTGGTAAATTAACTATTGGCAAAAATATGAAACTTAGGCTGAAGAATATCAAAATTGTCGATACACCTCTCCATCAAATACAAGACAAGACTGCTCGTATCAGCACAAACTGCTGTTCAGACTGCCCTTTCAATTGGTTCCCGAGTGGTTTTTGGTAAATTAATTATTGGCAAAAATATGAAACTTAAGCTGAAGAATATCAAAATTGTCGATACACCTCTCCATCAAATACAAGACAAGACTGCTCGTATCAGCACAAACTGCTGTTCAGACTGCCCTTTCAATTGGTTCACGAGTGGTTTTTGGTAAATTAATTATTGGCAAAAATATGAAACTTAAGCTGAAGAATATCAAAATTGTCGATACACCTCTCCTTCAAAAACAAGACAAGACTGCTCGTATCAGCACAAACTGTTGTTCAGACTGCCCTTTCAATTAGTTCACCAGTGGTTTTTGGTAAATTGAATATTGGCAAAAATATGAAATTTAAGCTGAAGAATATCAAAATTGTCGATACACCACGCCATCAAATACAAGACAAGACTGCTCGTATCAGCACAAACTGCTGTTCAGACTGCCCGTTCAATTAGCTCACGAGTGGTTTTTGGTAAATTAACTATTGGCAAAAATATGAAATTTAAGCTGAAGAATATCAAAATTGTCGATACATCTCTCCATCAAATACAAGACAAGACTGCTCGTATCAGCACAAACTGCTGTTCAGACTGCCCTTTCAATTGGTTCACGAGTGGTTTTTGGTATATCAAATATTGGCGAAAATATGAAATTTAAGCTGAAGAATATCAAAATTGTCAATACACCTCGCCATCAAATACAAGACAAGACTGCTCGTATCAGCACAAACTGCTGTTCAGACTGCCCTTTCAATTGGTTCCCGAGTGGTTTTTGGTAAATTAATTATTGGCAAAAATATGAAACTTAAGCTGAAGAATATCAAAATTGTCGATACACCTCTCCATCAAATACAAGACAAGACTGCTCGTATCAGCACAAACTGCTGTTCAGACTGCCCTTTCAATTGGTTCACGAGTGGTTTTTGGTAAATTAATTGACCAAAAAGAATATCAAAATTGTCGATACACCTCTCCATCAAATACAAGACAAGATTGCTCGTATCAGCACAAACTGCTGTTCAGACTGCCCTTTCAATTGGTTCCCGAGTGGTTTTTGGTAAATTAATTATTGGCAAAAATATGAAACTTAAGCTGAAGAATATCGAAATTGTCGATACACCTCTCCATCAAATACAAGACAAGACTGCTCGTATCAGCACAAACTGCTGTTCAGACTGCCCTTTCAATTGGTTCACGAGTGGTTTTTGGTAAATTAATTATTGGCAAAAATATGAAACTTAAGCTGAAGAATATCAAAATTGTCGATACACCTCTCCTTCAAAAACAAGACAAGACTGCTCGTATCAGCACAAACTGTTGTTCAGACTGCCCTTTCAATTAGTTCACCAGTGGTTTTTGGTAAATTGAATATTGGCAAAAATATGAAATTTAAGCTGAAGAATATCAAAATTGTCGATACACCACGCCATCAAATACAAGACAAGACTGCTCGTATCAGCACAAACTGCTGTTCAGACTGCCCGTTCAATTAGCTCACGAGTGGTTTTTGGTAAATTAACTATTGGCAAAAATATGAAATTTAAGCTGAAGAATATCAAAATTGTCGATACATCTCTCCATCAAATACAAGACAAGACTGCTCGTATCAGCACAAACTGCTGTTCAGACTGCCCTTTCAATTGGTTCACGAGTGGTTTTTGGTATATTAAATATTGGCGAAAATATGAAATTTAAGCTGAAGAATATCAAAATTGTCAATACACCTCGCCATCAAATACAAGACAAGACTGCTCGTATCAGCACAAACTGCTTTTCAGACTGCCCTTTCAATTGGATCACGAGTGGTTTTTTGTTATATTAAATATTGGCAAAAATATGAAACTTAAGCTGAAGAATATCTAAATTGTCGATACACCTCGCCATCAAATACAAGACAAGACTGCTCGTATCAGCACAAACTGCTGTTCAGACTGCCCTTTCAATTGGTTCCCGAGTGGTTTTTGGTAAATTAATTATTGGCAAAAATATGAAACTTAAGCTGAAGAATATCAAAATTGTCGATACATCTCTCCATCAAATACAAGACAAGACTGCTCGTATCAGCACAAACTGCTGTTCAGACTGCCCTTTCAATTGGTTCACGAGTGGTTTTTGGTAAATTAATTATTGGCAAAAATATGAAACTTAAGCTGAAGAATATCAAAATTGTCGATACACCTCTCCTTCAAAAACAAGACAAGACTGCTCGTATCAGCACAAACTGTTGTTCAGACTGCCCTTTCAATTAGTTCACCAGTGGTTTTTGGTAAATTGAATATTGGCAAAAATATGAAATTTAAGCTGAAGAATATCAAAATTGTCGATACACCACGCCATCAAATACAAGACAAGACTGCTCGTATCAGCACAAACTGCTGTTCAGACTGCCCGTTCAATTAGCTCACGAGTGGTTTTTGGTAAATTAACTATTGGCAAAAATATGAAACTTAAGCTGAAGAATATCAAAATTGTCGATACATCTCTCCATCAAATACAAGACAAGACTGCTCGTATCAGCACAAACTGCTGTTCAGACTGCCCTTTCAATTGGTTCACGAGTGGTTTTTAGTATAATAAATATTGGCGAAAATATGAAATTTAAGCTGAAGAATATCAAAATTGTCAATACACCTCGCCATCAAATACAAGACAAGACTGCTCGTATCAGCACAAACTGCTTTTCAGACTGCCCTTTCAATTGGATCACGAGTGGTTTTTGTTATATTAAATATTGGCAAAAATATAAATTTTAAGCTGAAGAATATCAAAAGTGTCGATACACCTCGCCATCAAATACAAGACAAGACTGCTCGTATCGGCACAAACTGCTGTTCAGACTGCCCGTTCATTTGATTCACGAGTGGTTTTTGGTAAATTAACTATTGGCAAAAATATTAAACTTAAGCTGAAGAATATCAAAATTGTCGATACAACTCTCCATCAAATACAAGACAAGACTGCTCGTATTAGCACAAACTGCTGTTCAGACTGCCCTTTCAATTGGTTCACGAGTGGGTTTTGGTCAATTATTTCTTGGCAAAAATATGAAACTTAAGCTGAAGAAAATCAAAATTGTCGATACACCTCTCATCAAAAACAAGACAAGACTGCTCGTATCAGCACAAACTGCTGTTCAGACTGCCATTTCAATTGGTTCACGAGTGGTTTTTGTTAAATTAAATTTGGCAAAAATTTGAAATTTAAGCTGAAGAATATCAAAATTTTCGATACACCTCGCCATCAAATACAAGACAAGACTGCTCGTATCAGCACAAATTGCTGTTCAGACTGCCCGTTCAATTGGTTCACGAGTGGTTTTTGGTAAATTAAATATTGGCAAAAATATGAAACTTAAGCTGAAGAATATCTAAATTGTCGATACACCTCGCCATTAAATACAAGACAAGACTGCTCGTATCAGCACAAACTTCTGTTCAGACTGCACGTTCAATTGGTTCACGAGTGGTTTTTGGTAAATTAAATATTGGCAAAAATATGAAACTTAAGCTGAAGAATATCAAAAGTGTCGATACACCTCGCCATCAAATACAAGACAAGACTGCTCGTATCGGCACAAACTGCTGTTCAGACTGCCCGTTCATTTGATTCACGAGTGGTTTTTGGTAAATTAACTATTGGCAAAAATATTAAACTTAAGCTGAAGAATATCAAAATTGTCGATACAACTCTCCATCAAATACAAGACAAGACTGCTCGTATTAGCACAAACTGCTGTTCAGACTGCCCTTTCAATTGGTTCACGAGTGGGTTTTGGTCAATTATTTCTTGGCAAAAATATGAAACTTAAGCTGAAGAAAATCAAAATTGTCGATACACCTCTCATCAAAAACAAGACAAGACTGCTCGTATCAGCACAAACTGCTGTTCAGACTGCCATTTCAATTGGTTCACGAGTGGTTTTTGTTAAATTAAATTTGGCAAAAATTTGAAATTTAAGCTGAAGAATATCAAAATTTTCGATACACCTCGCCATCAAATACAAGACAAGACTGCTCGTATCAGCACAAATTGCTGTTCAGACTGCCCGTTCAATTGGTTCACGAGTGGTTTTTGGTAAATTAAATATTGGCAAAAATATGAAACTTAAGCTGAAGAATATCTAAATTGTCGATACACCTCGCCATTAAATACAAGACAAGACTGCTCGTATCAGCACAAACTTCTGTTCAGATTGCACGTTCAATTGGTTCACCAGTGGTTTTTGGTAAATTAATTATTGGCAAAAATATGGAACTTAAGCTGAAGAATATCAAAATTATCGATACACCACTCCATCAAAAACAAGACAAGACTCCTCGTATCAGCACAAACTGCTGTTCAGACTGCCCGTTCAATTGGTTCACGAGTGGTTTTTGGTAAATTAACTATTGGCAAAAATATGAAACTTAAGTTGAAGAATATCAAAATTGTCGATACACCTCGCCATCAAATACAAGACAAGACTGCTCATATCAGCACAAACTGCTGTTCAGACTGCCCGTTCAATTGGTTCACCTGTGGTTTTTGGTAAATTAATTATTGGCAAAAATATGAATTTTAAGCTGAAGAATATCAAAAATGTCGATACACCTCTCCATCAAAAACAAGACAAGACTGCTCGTATCAGCACAAACTGCTGTTCAGACTGCCCTTTCAATTGGTTCACGAGTGATTTTTGTTAAATTAAATATTGGCAAAAATATGAAATTTAAGCTGAAGAATATCAAAATTGTCGATACACCTCGCCATCAAATACAAGACAGGACCGCTCGTATCAGCACAAACTGTTGTTCGGACTGCCCTTTCAATTGGTTCACCATTGGTTTTTGGTAAATTGATTATTGGCAAAAAGATGAAACTCAAACTGAAGAATATCAAAATTGTCGATACACTTCTCCATCAAATACAAGACAAGACTGCTGGTATCAGCACAAACTGTTGTTCAAACTGTAAAAACAATTTCAAACAGAGTGGGGAATTTTTACGGGAGTTAGAAGGAAAAACGTCTTAAATTTCTGTCACTTTCCCCGCAAATATGGTCCAACTTTGCTCCGTCATTTTACTGGCTTCTTTATAACAGCAAAAATTATCATAAATGTCTGGGGGGGGGGTTTCATGTTTCATTTATCGAGAGTTTTGTCGGTCGAGCGGATCCATTCAATTTTAAAATGACATTTAGGTGGCCTGAGTAAAAAGAGAAATTTGAAAAAGTTTTCAGTATCAAATATCAAAGAATACTTTGCAAAAAAGGATCAAAAAACTTCATATCTAAGTTATCAAAATTAAAAAATTTTTTTCGACGTGTAACTAATTATGAAAACTAATGCTAACGATAGCCTGCTTTGATTGATTCTAGTAGACGCTATTTTTATTTGCAACACCGGCTGAAGAATATCAAAATTGTCGATACACATCTCCATCAAATACAAGACAAGACTGCTCATATCAGCACAAACTGTTGTTCAGACTGCCCTTTCAATTGCTTCACCAGTGGTTTTTGGTAAATTGATTATTGGCAAAAATATGAAACTTAAACTGAAGAATATGAAAATTGTCGATACACCTCTCCATCAAATACAAGACAAGACTGCTCGTATCAGCACAAACTGCTGTTCAGACTGCCCTTTGAAATGGTTCACGAGCGGTTTTTGGTAAATTGATTTTTGGCAAAAACATGAAATTTAAACTGAAGAATATCAAAATTATCGATACACTTCTCCATCAAATGCAAGACAAGACTGCTCGTATCAGCACAAAGTGTTGTTCAAACTGCCCTTTCAATTGGTTCACGAATGGTTTTTGGTAAAATAATTATTGGCAAAAACATGAAATTTAAGCTGAAGAATGTCAAAACTGTCGATACACCTCTCCATCAAATACTAGACAAGACTGCTCGCATCATTACAAACTGCTGTACAGACTGCCCTTTCAATTGGTTCACGAAAGGTTTTTGGTAAATTAGTTATTGGCGAAAACATAAAATTTAAACTGAATGTTCTGATTGCACTTAAAGCCAATTAAAACGTTTTTGTTTTGGTTAAATAATTAACAAAATAATTGAGTAAAAACAAACATTTTTTTTTTCATTTCATACCTCCACACGATATATCGCGCGTTGATTGTCCCAATTTGCCCAAAATAGCAATTTTCAAATCGCCGTCAAATTGCGAAACATGATCACAGTTATAAAAATTTTTTTCTAGATTGGTGCTCAAGGCATCAATATCTTTCAAGTGGTTTAAAACTATTCCTTTAAAAATGCTTGGCCAATAAGTCGAAAACTGGCTGAATAAAAAAACGCACACCAAGCATAGATATTCGGCATTTTCTTCGAAGATCGGAAAAAAATTTGAGTTGTGCATGGTTTTATTGAGACCAATTAGTTTATTGCCTCTATTAAAATTGAAACGACTTTGTAGTGCGGGATAATTCTCCACGTATGAAATATAAAACGAGCATTTTAGCCAGACTCTTAGAAGTTACTTTAGTTTAAATCAAGGAATCGATCCCCTGAGTAATCAAAAAGGTTGTGAAAGTCGTTTGGTTGAAAATAAATCACCCGAGCATGTATGTATATTCCCCACTTTTTGGAAAGTAAAGTAGAAACAAAAACTACATGAAATCAAAACATTTTTGAGTCACCGGAAACTTCGGAGACAGTTTTTTGAATTTTCAGTTGGACAGTTTTTTCACGTCTTTTCGAGGCACATAAAGTTTGCAAATGACCTCACAATGACGTTTCAAGGATAACAGTTGATTATAATCAATTTTCGAGGTCAAAAACGTTTCCACTAAAGTCAATTAAAATTACACTTCGGGACCACGCAATTGTTTTTAGTCCATTATAACCCATTATTTTCTAGAACAGTTAATTGATTTTAATTCATTAAAATCCATTATAATGAATTACACAGAAGCGATGTGGTTCGTTGCATCACTTGCAATACCACGAAAATAGCATTGAAAGTCAGCAAATAAGAAAAGATAAAAGAGCCATTTAATACAAAAAAAACGGATAATTTCTCCAAAAAAAACCACAAAAAACATCAAAATGATGCCTGAATTGATGTTTATTTGAAGAAACACGTCCAGGAACACATTCCACGAAAACAGTTGAAAATTAAAAACATAATTGAAAATTAAAAAACAGTTTTTTAGTGAAAACAAAATTGTTGTCATGAAAAGTTTTAAACTAAAAATTCAGGTGACTAAGTCAATAAAATCAAAGCCAAAATCATTTTTTAGGTAAAAACTCCAAAATTACGAAGTCAAGGCTGGTAGAATTACAAATTGCAGAGCAAATCAAGACCTACAAAGCAACTACATTGAAAACTGCTCAGAGCATTAAAGTTCTAAGATGCGGCAACTAAGCCGACAAACTTAAACAGAAAAATTCCAAGCAGACATGTTTTTTTAAACGTAAAATTTCCCGTTTAAAAAATTACATGTTGCGGTCAGATGCGTGTTCGTTGCCTTCAGTCTAAGTGTGCCAAAGACGTTAAGAAAATTGAATTCATTATGAAAAAAGATACCAAGTGATGCAAGTGATTCTGTCAAACAAGTTGTTAACCCGACTCAAAGTCTATATTCCGACTTGAGAAAGCTTGCTAATCACAGGCGTAATAATGCATTATAACCTGCAAAAACTTGCAACATTTTCTGCAGTACTTATGGCCTACTCCAGTTCTAAACCTAATCCCACTTATTTTGATGAAACGATAATTTTGATGAAACGATATCTATTACAAAACAAAGCCCCTCTTCAAAGCCACAAACCTTCCGTTACTTTCGTTACAAAAATCGGAACAATAAAAAAACAGTTGTCTCACGTTTGGATAAGTGTCTATTCAGTACGTCGTCTAGCGCTGTTAAGTTTAGGCGTTCTCTTAAACAAATTTATGCCCGCAATGTGATTCCATGAATAATAATCCATTATAATAAATTTTCAGGGTATATCTCCACAATATTTTGAATTAACTGATTATAATAGATAAAAACAGGCTAAAAGTACACCCTTGTACTTGAGTGAAAAAATTGGTGAGTGAGGGGGTCGGTGGAGTGGGGTTCAAATTCAAAGGCAGCAAAAATCAAAACTCTAAGGGAAGGAACCATAATTGTGTGTTCGTGTGTGTAAGTGGGGGGAGTGATAATTATGGGGAAGGGAAGGCAGTAAGAATGGTGGGTGATATACCCCAAATAAGACGGCAATGTTAAAAATTAATCGTGAAGTAAACAAGTAGAAAACAATAAAAACAGTTTTTACAAGCCAAATTTATCTCAATTTAGCTCTTGCAAGGCTCATTTTTTGAGTTTATACAGAAATATTCTGAAAAATCCAAGCTTTTCTGCTACAAAAAAGTTATAGTCAATTACAATCCATTACAATCTAATATAATCCCTCATTTTTTATTATAATTATCTTCTCTTTAAAAGTTTATAACCGATTTTTTATCCATTATAATCAGTTAATTCAAAATTATGTGGCGATACTCCCTGAAAATTTAATATAATGGATTATTATTCATGGAATCACATTGCGGGCATAAATTTATTTAAGAGAACGCCTAAAATTAACAGCGCTAGACGACCTACTACATAGACACTTATCCAAACGTGAGACAACTGTTTTTTTATTGTTCCGATTTTCGTAACGAAAGTAACGGAATGTTTGTGCTCGGGATGGGTTTTTTTCCTCAGACAAGTTTCGACTTTTTAACTAGCCATTTTTTACGAATTTTTTATCATTCAAAAGGTATTGTTGTCCTGAGCTGAAATTTGAAAAGATATTCCACCTGTGATCATTTTTCGTAGAGTTACGGGGGTTTAAAAATTGCCATTTTGGGAAATTTGGGACAATTAACGCGCGATATGTTTCGCACTATTGACGCGTAAGCGGAGATTTAATCCGTCTTAGAAATCGTTCCAAATTGGTTAAAAGAGGCTTATTTGCCATAATTGGTTTGTTACAAGGAAAATTACTTTTCAAGAAAACCATTTTTAGCCGACTGACCGCAAAAATTTTTTAAAGGCGCCAATATATACTAACTTTCAGGGGGAGCGGGCGCCAAAAAAACGCGATCAAAAAATGCTTTTTATTGTTTTTGGAGAGTTCGGGTAATTAAATTGGTCGACCCAAGAAAATTTTTTCCGAAAAACCGCTCCCTTTGAAAAATTTCTGCGCACGCCACTGATCCATACATATAAATATAAAGATGTCGAACTAAAAAAAAAGGCCGAAGAAATTTTCGAAAATCCGCTCCCCCCTCGAAAAAATCCAAGGTCCGCCCCTGTCAATAATTATACACACACACACATGTATGCATATATATATATATATATATATATATATATATATATATATATATATATATATGCGACATTTGAATTCTATATATATAAATAATTATATACAGGGCGGATCTAGAATTTTTTCAAGGGAGGAGCGGATTTTCAAAAAATTTAGAACTTTTTTATGTAAACCATTTCAAATTAGTATAAAAAGGGTACCCTTTGGATCGGCATGGGGTCGAATCCCTGAAGGAAAAATTTTTGGGAAAAATTTGACGACAAAAATCGAGTTTTTTGGCGCGCGTTCCTCTTTCAAAATTAGTTTTATTTAGAACTTTTTTATGTTAGTCATCTCAAATTAGTATAAAAAGGGGACCCTTTGGATCGGCATGGGGTCGAATCCCTGAAGGGGGCGTCCGTCCCCTAAATCCGCTGGTGTGTATATATTATATTTTGTATTATATTTTGAATTATTTTTTATTAAAGTTTATATAAAAAATGACTTTTAAAACACTTTTCCTGAGCAAGAAATAAACAAAAATAGGAAAAAATGATTAAAAAGATTTATATATTTGTTTAATTTATACATTTGTTCCGACCATTGAAAATGGGGATGGATTTAAATTCAAGTGCGTTTTAGTTTTTTCTTTTTTGTTCTCTACGCAAAACCAGGATGGCAGTGAGCTCGAATTTTCAAAAAGTTGTCTCAGTGTCGAGAAAAACTGGTTTAAAATTTTTGAGTTTTAGTCCAGTGTCGAGCGAGTAACGTTCATTTTAAATGAAAAAAGGCATATCGCCAAAAAAATTTGAATTCTAAAAACTAGTTTTGGAAAAGCTTCATGTATTGTTTCAAAAATTAACGATCTATTTTTTTGAACATTATTTTAACTTGTTCAATCTAACAAGAGCTAAAAATAAAGTAACTAAAAGCTTTTTCCCTGACATGAGCAGTTTCCTCATCTACCATAAACTAGCCACTGCGCTGTATAATATAACATTACGAGTATATACCTCTGGACCAGTGGAAGCGGAAGTTTGGTCTGTTTTTGGGAGTAAGGGAGTAGTATGCATTTTTGCATCTGGACACACAAGGCACCTCAGCCTGACCTCCGTTCTCCCCCATCACCAGAAGAGGTTGCTGAGAGGTCAAGCAGGAAGAGGTTGGGTCATTCGAAGAGGTCAGTGGAGATGAAGATGGACGATAAGAGGCGTGATTTGAAGTCATTGCGTAGGGGGATTTTGTGTATTCCCACAAGTCACTAAGGAAGTATCCATCAACATGGGCTGAAAATAAAACGCATATTGCGCAATTTTATACGGCGGATTTAGGGTTTTCTCGACAGGGGGAGGGGGGATTTTCAATTTTTTTTTAGAAAATTTTGTCTTGTTTATTTTAGGTCGACCAAATTGAGTTTCCGAGCGGTCCCAAAATACTATAAAGATCCTATTTACACACAAATTTTTTGTGTCAAACACGATTTTTGTGTCAAAACTAAAAACCAAGAAACTTCATGTTCGAAATGCATGTTTTTTAAATTTATCTAGAAGATAGATAAACGGAAATTTTTGGCAAAATAAATGTATTTTAGTGTTTGGAGAGAGCTCGGAACATCAATTAGCCCGGCATAAAAAAGTAGACAAAACTTTTTAAATTTTCTAATTTTTCTAAATTTAAAAGTTCCCGTCGAGAAAACCATATATTCGCCCCTGATTTAAACAACGATCACGTATCATGGGCCTTCACGTATCATGGGCCTTCACGTATCATGGGCCTCAAACCATCGTACCTCAAGTTTATTGTACTGTAATTATATAGGACAATTTTAGCTTTTAGCAACATTAAGGCAAATGGATGTACAAATTTTCAGACTGGGGTATTTCGCCAGGTGTCAGTTTCCTCGTCAAAAAATCCATTTTAACAAGGAACTTATAATTATTGTTAATTTTCCATAATAAATCAAAAACCTAAAATTTTGGGGTATTTAGTGAATTCCATGAAAAAATTAATTTGAAAACGTAAGCAAGACCCTAATTTTTGAGTGACCACAAACTCGCATATGAAACAACCTGGATATCAACAAGACCGCTTTTCCATGCAACCCAAATATTAATGGTTAAATTTTTGCCTCAATTATGCCAACACAACAACATAATGCTAATTGAGGTAATGCTAATGATAAAATTTTGTCTGCAATTAACTTCTCATTATGACTATGTCTGTTGAAAGGGCTTAGTTCAACATGTAACAATCAGCACGTTTTGTGATTTCCCTATTATTTGCAACATGGGGGAGGGTAGTTAAAAGTTCATTAACTACCTGTCATGCAAAGCATCACGCCAACGAGAAAGGATGAAAGAAACATGATGCAACAAAATCGTTTTTTTTTAATCGTCCAGCGCTTTTATTTGTCTGCTTGCAAATCTTCCACACTTTCTGTGTTTTTAATCACCCAGCTCACTTCCGTTTTCCAGTGCCACTCGAGACTATCATCGCGTGAAATTTAGTCGGTTGGGGGAGGGGGTTGACCGAAATATTTGACCCAGTTTGCCCAAAAAGGAAGATAATTGACTACGCCAAGGTTCCTTCGGCACTGTCTATAATCGCCACATCAAATGCATTGCCCAAAACTCAGCAGTCCGAAATGTTGATTTCTGGTTGTTTGCTCTAAATAAAGATCCACAAAATTTAGTGGGTTATCTAGCATAAATGGTATCAATATCACTGCCAATCCCGAAAGGGATATCAGTAAAGAGAATAAACAGAATAAAAGTCAATTCTGAATGAGTTTTCATCATTAGAATTCATCACCAATTTTATATTTGAAACTTTAAGGGAAAATACTATCAAAACTTTGATATGAGAAGAATGGCAGTTATTGCGGTAATCTTTCTGAAAAAAATTTTATAACCGATTTTCAAGTCTCAAAAAAATTCTCTCACAACATCCTCACCTTGAAGTCGAGATAAAAATAGATAAATGGGCTTGTGGCTGTATGAACAAAACGCAAAATCTATTGCAGTAACAATTTTGCAGTATGTGAAGATAGTTTGAACAATGCACATAATTGATAAATGATGATTACGCCATATTCTTGATTCAGCGGGAATATTTGGAGTATCGTCGACCTATATTTGCGACTATTAATTAGCTTTCAGCTTCAAGTAAGCCCGCCCATTTACGAAAATGGCTGAAAAAAAAAAGATATCAACTACGCACAAAACATCAGTAACAATAAAAGACATTGTGAAAATCTAGATGGCGCTGATACAAAAGATGATTTCTTGTGATTTATTTTTTTAACCACCAAAACTTAAATGCGTCTATAATAAGAAAAAACTCATGTTACAAAAACCTTTTCAATTCTCATGTCATTCAAAATGAATTACTTTTTTTCGCATAAAATAGCAAAATTTTTTACCCTGTAAATTATTACTACCGAGGAATTCAATACTTGCGAGATTCTTCGCATGCCGAATGGACGCGAGCATATTGTCAGTTTTCGCAAGTCCACTGACAGTCCAAAACTTTTCTACATCAAATACCTAGAGTCTCTTCCCATAAAAATTTGCGACTGATGTTTCGAGGATCAAATTTTGACAGTTTTTTGCTTCCTAAAATTTTGTTATTTAGTTTCTGAAATTTTTTTAACGAAAACAAGCAGCAATGAAAAGTTAAATCTCGTAAATTTCCGTTTTTCAAACTTTAACGAGGAAAGCAAAAATAACTTTTTCACTTGCTATTGTCTTATTTCAATGAATTAGCTTCTTTTCGATTTTTGTCATTATCAATTGAATATTTCTAAGAATTGTAAATTCACTTGAAAAATGTTAAACGGTTTTTTGGAAGATAGTCCGACAATTGTTCAAATTAAGCGGCTTTCAGTTAAAAATAGTTTTAGAAAAAATTAAATTTCAAATAAACATACGCTTCTATAATTGAAATAAGAAACCAAAATAGAAATGATTTGCTTTTCGGAGAACATTTGATTAAAACATTGTTGTATTCAGATTAAAATGATAAAACAATGTAAGTTTGTATTGTTTTTTCTCTGAATTGAAATTACTTAAGGGAAAAAAACTGAGCTATTGATCTCTGACGATGTAGGGAGATGAAAAACTGAATTTTGAATGCATCATGAAAAAGTGGCCTTCTAAAACTTGGTAGTAGAAAAACTTGAACTATTCAAGTTATCACAAGTGGAGTTAAAGCACTATTTTTGAATTTGTAGTATTTTTTTAGAAGTTGATAGCCGAAAAAAATATTGTAAAAAACGTAGAGAAACGATTGGTACTAAAAATTTGTGGCTTAAAACCTATTGCTTTAATCAATGACAGAATTGTATAGCGTACAACATGATTTAGTTTGATGACTGCTCAAAAACTATTCCCGCAAAAATTTCTGTTTGCTAAATTTTCATTTTCCCCAGCAAAATTTGATTAGAAATGACTATCGGAACAGAAAACTAAAGTAAAAAAACTACTTAAGCAGGTTCCAAAAACTCTGAGCAATTCTATTGTTTTCTCTTTGTAATATGTAAAATTTTAAATAACATAGTTAATTGAAAGTTGTTTTTGATGTCATAAAAAACTATAATTGAAGTTACGTGGTTTTAAATACTTTTATTGAAAAAATTTGATCTGAAATAGTTTGTTTTCAATTTAAAAATAAAATTTTCTATTAATAATCTAATTCAAACATTTGTTAACCTCTACGATATGAAAACTAGCTAATGGCATCCTTAATTTGCTTTTTAGCAGCGAAAAAACAAGCTGTTTGTTAATAAATTGGTTCATTTTAAGCAAATTTTTGCGCAAGAATTGAAAAAGAAGTGTATCGTTCATATAACAACCGCACTGCTACGTTTTTATACTAATTTTTTTTTTCAGATTTTTTTTTGAGAAAACCATCACCAAAACGGTTTAAAAATTATATAGAAATAAATTTAGCAGAATTTGAATTTTAAATTGGCCAGATGACATGTTTTAATTCAATTTGAAGCGAATTGTTTAGACGAATCAAAGTTCTTTTTAGGTGTCATTAGCACAAAATATATCGAGCGTGAAGAACCCCAATTGGGCATTATTGAAACCCACATAACCATCATCAAAATCATCACAGATAAAAACTTTTAATCGGATTTGAACTCAAGACAACAGAAGTTGTTTAAACTTGTATACTGCAAAAAACTTGTCAAAAATTGCTGCTTGAAAACTCAATTTCGTTCGGAGAAACAAACCACCCCAAAAACGAAAACTCCATCTTTCAAAAATTGAAATAAATTAAAAATAAATTAGTTTTAAACAATATTAACATACATAATAAATTATATGAAGTTAAAAAACATACCTGAATCGTATGGGAGAGCATCATTAGGCCACCATTAATACGATTGCTATCATTTAGAATTTAGTTATCGGTCAGAAAAAATGTCTTTCAATCTTTTTAAGAACATTTGTAGGAATTGCGATGGGAACAACACGCCCCATTGATAGAAACTCATTGGCTTGAGTTTCAAATTCAAATGCAGTAGTCTTTGAGATTTTAATCTGTTATGAAAACTTTTTTTTTCAAGATATGACCTTCCAAAACTTGGTAGTAGAAAAACTTGAACTACTCAAACTATCACAAGCGGAGTTAAAGCACTATTTTTGAAATTGTAGTATTTTTTTTAGAAGTTGATACCCGAAAAAAATATTGTGAAAAGCGTAAAGAAACGATTGGTACTAAAAATTGTGGCTTAAAAACCTATTGCTTTAATCAATGATAGAATTGTATAGCGTACAATAACATTTAGTTTGTTGACTGCTCACAAACCAATCCCGCAAAACATTCTGTTTTCTAAAGTTTCATTTTCCCCAGCAAAATTTGATTGGAAATGACTATCGGAACAGAAAACTAACATTAAAAAACTACTTAAGCGCTTTCCAACAACTCTGAGAAGTTTTAATGTTTTCTCTTTGTATTATGTAGAATTTTAAGTAACATAGTTATTTGAAAGTTGTTTTTGATGTCAAAAAAAAATTATAATTGAAGTTACGTGGTTTCAGATACAATTATTGAAATAGTTTGATCTGAAATAGTTTGTTTTTAACTTAAAAGGCAAATTTTCTAAGAATAATCTAATTCAGACTTTTGTTAACCTCTGCGATATAAAAACTGGCTAATGTCATCCCTAATTTGCTTTTTTAGCAGCGAAAATACAAGCTGTTTTTTTTTTTAATTCCTAGTCCTAAAAGCGGTTTTGTAGGCTGCGGGTTAATAAATTGGTTCATATTAAGCAAATTTTTGTGCAAGAGTTGAAAAAAAGCGTATCGCTCATGTAACAATCGAACTGCTCGTATCAGGAAAAAACTTTGAATTTTCCGACTGTCTTTTAAGTTATATGGCGTACTGTTTGTTTTAAGAAAAATGGTGAAGTTTTGAAAAAAAGGTAAAATTTTTGAAAAAAATACTATGATTTTTCAGACTTTTTTTGAGAAAACTATCACCATATTGGTTTAAAAATTATACAGAAATAAATTTAGCAGAGTTTGAATTTTAAATTGGTCAGATGGCACGCTTTAATTCAATTTGAAGCGAATTGTTCAGACAAATCAAAATTCCTTTTAGACGTCATTAGCACAAAATATATTGAGCGTGAAGAACCCAATTGGGCAATATTTAAACCCACATAACCATCATCAAAATCCTTGCCGTTAAAAATTTTTAATCGGATTTGAACTCAAGACAACAGAAGTTGTTCAAACTTGTATCGTGCAAAAAAAACTTGTTAAAAATTGCTGCTTGAAAACTCAATTTCGTTCGGAGAAACAAACCACCCCAAAAACGAAAACTCCATCTTTCAAAAATTGAAATAAATCAAAAATAAATTAGTTTTAAACAATATTTATATACATAATGAATTATATGAAGTTGAAAAACATATCTGAATCGTATCGGAGAGCATCATTAGATCACCATTATTACGATTGCTATCATTTAAGATTTAGTTAACGGTCAGAAAAAATGCCTTTCAATCTTTAAAGAACATTTGTAGGAGTTGCGTTGGGAACAACACGCCCCATTGATAGAAACTCATTGGCTTGAGTTTCAAAGTCAAATGCAGTAGTCTTTGAGATTTTAATCTATCATGAAAACGATTTTTTTTTCAAGACATGGGCTTTTAAAACTTGGTAGTAGAAAAACTTGAACTACTCAAATTATCACAAGCGGAGTTAAAGCACTATTTTTGAAATTGTAGTATTTTTTTAGAAGTTGATACCCGAAAAAATTATTGTGAAAAACGTAGAGAAACGATTGGTACTAAAAATTGTGGCTTAAAAACCTATTGCTTTAATCAATGACAGAATTGTATAGCGTACAACATCATTTAGTTTGATGACTGCTCAAAAACCAAAATCGCAAAAAATTCTGTTAACTAAAGTTTTATTTTCCCCAGCAGAAGTTGATTAGAAATGACTATCGGAACAGAAAACTAATGTTAAAAAACTACTTAATCAGTTTCCAACAACTCTGAGCAGTTCTATTGTTTTCTCTTTGTATTATGTAAAAATTTTAAAAAACATAGTTATTTGAAATTTGTTTTTGATGCCATAAAAAACTATAATTTAAGTTACGTGGTTTTAGATACTTTTATTGAAAAAGTTTGATCTGAAATAGTTTGTTTTTAACTTAAAATGAAAATTTTTTAATAATAATCTAATTCAAACATTTGTTAACCCCTGCGATATAAAAACTGGCTAATGGCATCCCTAATTTGTTTTTTTAGCAGCGAAAAAACCAGTTGTTTTTTTTTAATTCCTAGTCCTAAAAGCGGTTTTGTAGGCTAAGAGTTAAAAAATTGGTTCGTCTTAAGCAAATTTTTGTGCAAGAGTTGAAAAGAAGCGTATCGTTCATATAACAACCGCACTGCTCGTATCAGGAAAAACTTTGATTATTTGGACTGTCTTTTAAGTTATATGGCGTACTGTTTGTTTTAAGAAAAATGGTGAAGTTTTCAAAAAAAGTAAAATTTTTGAAAAAAATACCATATTTTTTCAGATTTTTTTTTGAGAAAACCATCATCAAAATGGTTTGAAAATTATACAAAAATAAATTTAGCAGATTTTGAATTTTAAATTGGTCAAATGACATGCTTTAATTCAATTTGAAGCGAATTGTTCAGACGAATCAAAATCCTTTTAGGCGTCATTAGCACAAAATATATCGAGCGTGAAGAACCCCACTTGGGCAATATTTAAACCCACATAACCATCATCAAAATCATCGCAGATAAAAACTTTCAATGGATTTGAACTCAAGACAACAGAAATTGTTTAAACTCGTATCCTGCAAAAACAACTTGTCAGAAATTGCTGCTTGAAAACTCATTTCCGTTCGGAGAAACAAACCACCCCGAAAACAAAAACTCCAACTTTCAAAAATTGAAAAAAAAACAACAATAAATAAGTTTTAAACAATATTTACATGCATTATTAATTATATGAAGTTAAAAAACATATCTGAATTGTATGGGAGAGCATCATTAGGCCACCATTGATACAATTGCTATCATTTAAGATTTAGTTATCGGTCAGAAAAAATGCCTTTCAATCTTTTAAAGAACATTTGTAGGAATTGCGATGGGAACAACACGCCCCACTGATAGAAACTCATTGGCTTGTGTTTCAAAGTCAAATGCAGTAGTCTTTGAGATTTTAATCTATTGTGAAAACGATTTTTTTCAAGACATGGCCTTCTAAAACTTGGTAGTAGAAAAACTTGAACTACTCAAATTGTCACAAGCAGAGTTAAAGCACTATTTTTGAAATTGTTGTATTTTTTTTTAGAAATTGATACCCAAAAAAAATATTGTGAAAAACGTAGAGAAACGATTGGTACTAAAAAAAATGTGGCTTAAAAACCTATTGCTTTAATCAATGAGAGAATTGTATAGCGTACAACATCATTTAGTTTGATGACTGCTCAAAAACCAATATCGCAAAAACTTCTGTTTACTAAAGTTTTTTTTCCACAGCAGAATTTGTTTAGAAATGACTATCGGAACAGAAAACTAATGTTAAAAAACTACTTAAGCAGTTTCCAACAACTCTGAGCAGTTCTATTGTTTTCTCTTTGTATTATGTAAAAATTTTAAATAACATAGTTATTTGAAAGTTGTTTTTGATGCCATAAAAAACTATAATTGAAGTTACGTGGTCTTAGATACTTTTATTGAAAAAGATTGATCTGAAACAGTTTGTTTTTAACTTAAAAGGAAAATTTTCTAATAATAATCTAATTCAAACATTTGTTAAACCCTGCGATATAAAAACTGGCTAATGGTATCCCTTATTTGCTTTTTTAGCAGCGAAAATATAAGCTGTTTTTTTTAATTCCTAGTCTTATAAGCGGTTTTGTAGGCTAAGAGTTAATAAATTGGTTCATTTTAGGCAAATTTTTGTGCAAGAGTTGAAAAAGAAGCGTATCGCTCATATAACAATCGAACTGCTCGTAGCAGGAACAAACTTAGAATTTTCCGACTGTCTTTCAAGTTATATGGCGTACTGTTTGTTTTAAGAAAAATGGGGAAGTTTTGAAAAAAAAGTAAAATTTTTGAAAAAAAATACTTTAATTTTTTCAGATTTTGTTTTGAGAAAACCATCACCAAAATGGTTTAAAAATTATACAAAAATAAATTTAGCAGATTTTGAATTTTAAATTGGTCAAATGACATGCTTTAATTCAATTTGAAGCGAATTGTTCAGACGAATCAAAATCCTTTTAGGCGTCATTAGCACAAAACATATCGAGCGTGAAGAACCCCACTTGGGCAATATTTAAACCCACATAACCATCATCAAAATCATCGCAGATGAAAACTTTCAATGGATTTGAACTCAAGACAACAGAAATTGTTTAAACTCGTATCCTGCAAAAACAACTTGTCAAAAATTGCTGCTTGAAAACTCAATTTCGTTCGGAGAAACAAACCACCCCGAAAACAAAAACTCCAACTTTCAAAAATTGAAAAAAAAAACAAAAATAAATTAGTTTTAAACAATATTTACATGCATAATTAATTATATGAAGTTAAAAAACATATCTGAATTGTATGGGAGAGCATCATTAGGCCACCATTGATACAATTGCTATCATTTAAGATTTAGTTATCGGTCAGAAAAAATGCCTTTCAATCATTTAAAGAACGTTTGTAGGAATTGCGATGGGAACAACACGCCCCATTGATAGAAACTCATTGGCTTGAGTTTCAAAGTCAAATGCAGTAGTCTTTGAGATTTTAATCTATTATGAAAACGATTTTTCTCAAGACATGGCCTTCTAAAACTTGGTAGTAGAAAAACTTGAACTACTCAAATTATCACAAGCGGAGTTAAAGCACTATTTTTGAAATTGTAGTATTTTTGTTAGAAGTTGATACCCAAAAAAAATATTGTGAAAAACGTAGAGAAACGATTGGTACTAAAAAATTGTGGCTTAACAACCTATTGCTTTAATCAATGACAAAAATGTATAGCGTACAACATCAATTAGTTTGATGACTGCTCAAAAACCAATATCTTAAAAAATTCTGTTTACTAAAGTTTTATTTTCCCCAGCAGAATTTGATTAGAAATGACTATCGGAACAGAAAACTAATGTTAAAAAACGACTTAAGCAGTTTCCAACAACTCTGAGCAGTTCTGTTGTTTTCTCTTTGTATTATGTAAAAATTTTAAATTACATAGTTATTTGAAAGTTGTTTTTGATGCCAAAAAAAACTATAATTGAAGTTACGTGGTTTTAGATACTTTTATCGAAAAAGTTTGATCTGAAATAGTTTGTTTTTAACTTAAAAGGAAAATTTTCTAATAAAAACCTAATTCAAACATTTGTTAACCCCTGCGATATAAAAACTGGCTAATGGCATCCCTAATTTGCTTTCTTAGCAGCAAAAATACAAGTTGTTTTTTTTTAATTCATAGTCCTAAAAGCGGTTTTGTAGGCTAAGAGTTAATAAATTGGTTCATTTTAAGCAAATTTTTGTGCAAGAGTTGAAAAAGAAGCGTATCGCTCATATAACAATCGAACTGCTCGTATCAGGAACAAACTTAGAATTTTCCGACTGTCTTTTAAGTTATATGGCGTACTGTTTGTTGTAAGAAAAATGGTGAAGTTTTGAAAAAAAGTAAAATTTTTGAAAAAAAAACATAATTTTTTCACATTTTGTTTTGAGAAAACCATCACCAAAATGGATTGAAAATTATACAAAAATAATTTTAGCAGATTTTGAATTTTAAATTGGTCAGATGACACGCTTTAATTCAATTTGAAGCGAATTGTTCAGACAAATCAAAATTCCTGTTAGGCGTCATTAGCACAAAATATATCGAGCGTGAAGAACCCCAATTGGGCAATATTTAAACCCACATAACCATCATCAAAATCATGACAGATAAAAATTTTTAATCGGATTGAAACTCAAGACAACAGAAGTTGTTTAAACTTATATCCTGCAAAAAAACTTGTCAAAAATTGCTGCTGGAAAACTCAATTTCGTTCGGAGAAACAAACCACCCCAAAAACAAAAACTCCATCTTTCAAAAAATGAAATAAATCAAAATTAAATTAGTTTTAAACAATATTTATATACATAATGAGTTATATGAAGTTGAAAAACAAATCTGAATCGTATCGGAGAGCATCATTAGATCACCATTAATACGATTGCTATCATTTAAGATTTAGTTATTGGTCAGAAAAAATGCCTTCCAATCTTTTAAAGAACGTTTGTAGGAATTGCGATGGGAACAACACGCCCCATTGATAGAAACTCATTGGCTTGAGTTTCAAAGTCAAATGCAGTAGTCTTTGAGATTTTAATCTATTATGAAAACGATTTTTTTCAAGGCATGGTCTTCTAAAACTTGGTAGTAGAAAAACTTGTACTACTCAAATTATCACAAGCGGAGTTAAAGCACTATTTTTGAAATTGTAGTATTTTTTTTAGAAGTTGATTCCCAAAAAAAATATTGTGAAAAACGTAGAGAAACGATTGGTACTAAAAAATTGTGGCTTAAAAACCTATTGCTTTAATCAATGACAAAATTGTATAGCGTACAACATCATTTAGTTTGATGACTGCTCAAAAACCAAAATCGCAAAAAATTCTGTTAACTAAAGTTTTATTTTCCCCAGCAGAAGTTGATTAGAAATGACTATCGGAACAGAAAACTAATGTTAAAAAACTACTTAATCAGTTTCCAACAACTCTGAGCAGTTCTATTGTTTTCTCTTTGTAATATGTAAAAATTTTAAAAAACATAGTTATTTGAAATTTTTTTTGATAGTAGTTTTTGAGATTTTAATCTATTATGAAAACGATTTTCTTTTCATGGCATTCATCCAATTTTTTGCACTCTTTTTTCTTCTTAGTTAATAAAAACTAACTTTTTTGCTGTCTAAAAATATGCGGGTTCCTCAAAAATGACTGAAACTAAACAAACCATAAAATTTTTGTACAAGTAAGAATTACTTCAAACTTATTTACTTTTTGTTTGAAAATGAGCAGTAAAAACTAATGGACTGCTTTGTTCGCTCAAGTGTTTCTAAGGTAAGAAAAACTTTTAAAAAATTATCACCCTTATACTGTAATTTGGTCTCTCAGAAGCTTGCGCTATGCAGTTTTATTTTAGCTGAGTTTATATCAAGAAACTTAGTTTTTTAGTTAAATTTAGTTAGAACTAGTTAAAAAGTTTAATTAACATGAATATCGATAAGAGTGCGTGTATATAAACTTAACTTCAATGCCAAAAAAAATCATTTTACATTGACAACATTGAAAACGTACTTAGGCGTTTCAGTGCTTTCAAATCAAACTGGTAGATTTTTTCCTGGCTATGTGAACTTTATTTCTTGGTGAAAACAAGTGCAACTGAAGGAAAGAAATTGTTAACTCTTGCCGTCGTGTGACTTTTTTAAACGAAAAAATTTTTTTTTGTCGTTTGTCGTTTGTTTTTCGTTTGACGAAAAAAATCTAAATAGGTGTAGTTTTACGATACCATTTTTTTTAAAGTTCAGGGCTAGTAACAAAATAGACTATTTCAAATGAAATGTTTCGAAAAACGCTTTTGTTGATGCTTTTGTTGAGGCATTTGATTAAAAATAAACATAAGATCTAGATGAGCTTAAAAATCAAAATCTATATAGAGCTAGGAAAAATTATGAGGCGACGATTCGTCGCAAGTGACAATTGGTCACAGGCGACAATTCGTAGCATTTGAGAAAGCGACAACTCGTCGCAGAGAAATTTTCCTTCATAGTTGTGGAACCAATTTGAAATGAATTGATTTAGCAATGCACAGTAACCAAACGAACATGCCTTAGCGGGTGCGGGATATGGAACGTTTCGCGGAACTACCAAGCAAAAAATTCTGATCACATTCCACTGCGAACAATTATCGCTTTTTAAAATTGCAAAAAACTGTCGGCTGCGACCAATTGTCGCCTGCGACGAATTGCCGCCGTGCCAGGAAAAATTGATTGACATTTGTGATTTTTCTCGTTGACAAAGGTTAAACCAGTATCTAAAAGCAGATAAAAAGCAAATTATTTTCAATGAATTATTTCAAAAACTGCAAACAACTTTTTACCGTTGAAGTTTGTACGATGTTTGTCAGGCCTAGTTTTGAATGATAAATTAGCTTCCTTCAGGCACTTCAAATTTGTTCGAGCAAGACAAAAGACCGGATTCTGATGATATTCAAATTAAGTTTGAATTTTGAAAAATTATAGTCATTGATTTGTTATAACCTTGAGAATACATTTTTCAACAAATCCGATAATTTTAACTCAATTTCGAGACATTCGTCAGTTTTAAGAGTTTCTTCGGTTTCGAAGAAGTTTTGTTCCAGTTATATAAGTGATCGATCATTTTTTGTAACCTTAATCTATTCTTTCTCCACGCTAATTTTGTGAAAATTTTGATCGAAAATCATGTCAGTAATAGCGTACCTGTATTTTTGAAGTTAGATGTAAAAGTTTTCTTTGCAGCGTTGCGTCCAAGGTCCAGCTCTAAAAGAGGGTATCTTTGCAGACTTTTTAAATTATTATAGCAGGGTATATACACAAAGTGTGCAGCGTAAAGTATTTTTCAATGATTTTAACTTACGATGGTACGCGTGATGTGTGATTGCTTGTGGTGAGAAATAACCTTTTGAAAGGTAAAGATAAACATAAACAAATAAAAACAAATACCAAAAACAGCGACGACAATTCTGTGATGTAGAAAAAGATAATGAAATTAGGTTAATTCAATTATTGCTATTATTTTTCATATCAGTCAAGCCAGTCAGTCTTAATTTCAGTCAAAATTGCTTCAAGTCAAATTATACTCGAGAAGATTTTTTGAGGTGTTTTTAGGCCAATCAAATTTAATTTGCCTATTCCCTTTTTTAAGCGGACACTTCAGCACGGCGAATGATCTATACTTAAAGATTAACGCCAATCATTTTATTTTTACTCTTTACCTTTTCTGCTGTGAATTTGACGCTCATATCTCCATATAAAATTTTATTTGTATTTTAGAGACCCTCATTCAAATAATATTTCTTCCCATAGTATTAACGGTTGAATTCATTTATTTATGGGGGGGGTGGTTGTTGTGCTTTGTTTTACTACTCATGAACAATAACAAAAACCATTCAGGAACACATTTTTTGTTCACAGTTTCCCAGTTTGGTCAATTCTTCCTTTTACAGACTTGTCTTTCTGGTTTCCTCAGCATGAGGGGTTATTGTGCGTGCCCAAAATGAGTTAGAGAGTTGGATCAGGGGGCGGGGGGTGTATGGTGTTTAGGGCGAAAACATAGCGTAGAAAGTGTGATTACAAAGTGCTAATTTGTTTTGGTTCCCAATCGAGACAGAGTGCACTTTCTTTTCCCTTCCTGCCTGGAAGACGTTTCAAGGCCCCCCTTTGTTAGGCTGACAAAACCCAAGCAGACCTTGCGGATACCACTACTCTAAAACGTATGTAGAAAATACCTCCTTGCGATTGTCGAAATTGAAGTGAAAAACCTGAGGCATAAGCGTAGTACTCTGAGTCTCTTTAGTTTAGTTTCACCATTACTAAAAATTACTAAGACATGAATTCATGATTATAAGTTGATATTAACTGGGGAGTGGGCAACAGCGGGTATACGTATATAAAAACAGAGCAGCTTCAAATTTGGTCCTTCCCCCGAGGACAAATGTCTTGAAAAATGACTTATATCATAATAACCACAAGAAATCTTTTAATGCGTTGGAAGTCATAATATTTCGTCAACAGATAAATTTAGCATTTAAGCTCGTGAGGATTGAATGCATAAAAACTTTTTGGTCCATATGATTCCACAGGCGGCAATGTCCTATATTCGAAGTATTCCAGATGGCGTAAGATCCTGCGTCCCAATTAAAGAGTTTTAGAACTAAGAAATATGATCAGGAGGTAAAAAGCATTTTTCCGATACTTCTGAAACTTTTCAAAAGCAATTTTAAGTGCTGAAGCACAATTGGTAGCGAGAGCTAAATTTCACTTCGCCAGTTGTTTTCTCAAACTTTCGAAATCTTTATGTGTGTATTCTTAAGGAGTGCCTGTTCTTAATTAAATGAGATCATGTGACCTGGCCGTTCAAACGAGATTTTAAAAGGACATGACGAGAAAAGGACAAAAAAACTACCATTTTTGAGATGCCGACCTCAAGTACATTGATGATGACTCCCCCATTTATCGGCCCAAAAAATAAGATGATAAAATTAGAAATTCTAAACTTGGGTTCATAAATACAATCTCAACTGACAAAACTGGATTGAGGTTGATTCTAGTATGAAAAAAATATGTATATTAAAATGAGATTGATTTTACATCTTAAAAATTATGTAATTTAAATCATAAAAGTTAAGATTGATAATTGGATCAATTTTAAATAGGTTTAAAATAATCACAAGCCTTAGCTTAAAAAATCTATCCAAATCCATATGTTCCGCTATTTATAAGTCTTTGAAGGAATAAAGACTAAATCAATTTTTGTTCTAATTCAATTTTTTTTGCCAGAAAATCAGCTTTTGCATGCAAAAACTCACTGAAATGGCTCACTTGCTCTTTTTTCACATATTTTATCTACTTCATTTTTATGCAAGCTTTGTAATATTCGCCCAGAAATTACACAGTGACCGAGCGTAGAAAAAGAACCTATTGCTACTGGCTGACGCCAGTAACCACAATTCTACTCGTTTTTAACCGTCTAGACCTAGCCAGTTGTTTTTCTGGCCTGTTAAGGGTTAAGTAAAAAGTTACCATTTTTAGGCCATCAGCCAAACGACTTTTGATCAGCTTTCGATTACATGCAAAAATAACGACATAGCTCGGCCTCGGATCCCCAGACTACGTGATTACTATTAAAAAAACGACTAGAAAACCATCATTTACTATGTTTTTAGTGACATTTCTATACTAACTCCATTGGAGATGGATTTACTTTTTCCTGTTCTAACTACTCGTGTTCTAAAATACTAAACAATATCGGAGTTAATTAATTCGTTCAGGTCATTACAGTAGCTAAAATATGTAACTAAAGTCTCTAACAGTTTTTTTGGCACCGGGCCTTCAACTCCATGTTCGCCCGAGGATAAGGTCGTTATCTCCCCTATTTCGTGGCACGGGAGGGTACGGATCGGCTCCGGATATCCCAGTGGACCTTCCTTCCATCTGATTTTCCTCAGATAACCGTTACCACGGACAAGAGGCTTCGTTTTTCAGATAGGTTTTCCTTGTACGGGATAGTACGGATCCGCTCAGATAAGTTTTACTCAGATAAGAGGCTTCCTTTTTCTTTTGAGATTTCTTTCGACTGATTTTTGTCTCGTTAAGCCGGTTGTCTGTTTTTCTTGTACTTTCCGGACAAAATGGCTGTTTTTACATTTCTGAAAAAGATCCTAGCTCCAATCGAAATTTTGAAAAATTTAAATTCTAGAATTTTCCCACCCTACTTTTTGTAACGAATTCACTGTTAACGTCTTCTTTTGTTTGCATCGTCGGGTTTGACTGTACCAATCCGGGGAATGGCTCACTTCAAGGGTTTTATGTATGATGACGAAAGTATGATTACCAAACTATCTTGCAAAAAAAGCTCGAAATTAAATTGAATCCAACTAACTGGACATTTTAATTTCATTTTTTGAAAACCAATCTTTCATCAAGAATCTATTAAAACGAATTAAATTATAACACTGACCTATTTTTGTATTTGCTGTGTGCATGACCAAAAAAAATCGTTAAATTCAAAATTTTTCAATTTAGTTTTTCTTTGCTTGTACAAAGAAGAATTTTGCAACACGAAGTTCAAAACAAGGTTCAGCAAAATTTTCTAGTGCTCATCTTTAATGCTCATCTTTAGGTATTTCTTAGGACGAAGTGAAATTAAAATCTCAAAGAAAGAAAAAAATTTGAGGAAAAACAACAGCCACTTTAGACAGACAAAAATCGTGGAGATTTTTTGGAGCATATAGCTTTTTATGATGATGAAATGTTGGTTTTGATATAAAGTTGACTTAAGAATTTTTATGTTTGTTTTTGTTTCTTATGGTTCCGACCATTGAAAATGGGGATGATCTTTGCATTCGGGTATTTTAGTTTTTTTTTGTTTTCCACGCAAAATCAGGTACCACAAATAATGATCGGACTGGGTTGAGTGATGTATCAGATTAAAGCCCTTTCACTCGTGATTTGAACCACATTATAAAAATTTCACAAAAGTTTTCCCAGTGACGAGAAAAAATTGTTTGAAAATTCATTTTTCGTCTAATTTCGAGCGAGTGAGCAGGCTTATATTAGCTTATTTATGCTTAATTTATGCGTAAAACTTTAGTTTTACTCTAGTGAAAATATTCTTTGGAGTTTTAAGCTTCATCTAGGAATCAAAAACCTGAAAAAATTGGAAAAAAAATTTGAAAACTTATTAACAAACTTCAATTTTTTTTCTTTTTGTTTGTCTTTAAAAAGTGATTTACCATTCGCATATTTTACAATAACTGACTGACGAAAATGCTTAAGCTCTACTTTTGTACGCCCAGCCAAAAAAAACGACCCTAAAGTGACAAATAAATTTATTGTGATTTTCTAAGACTGGTCGGAACATTCTGCGATACTTGCACAGTAAACGGCTATCCGTGTTTTAAATTGAGCCTTGTTTCAAAGTTTTCTAAAGTTTAGGAAAAGATTTTAAGGAACACTCAATTTGAGTTACCAGTCTCTTCAAACGAGATCAAGAGAATGTTTTCAGATTTTTCCGAAAGATTACAAATGTGCGATATATTTGTCCGAAAAAAAAATCGATTATGAAATTTCAATGAACAATAATTCTTCGACTTCAAAAATTTGATTGAAATTCTCGCAAGCAAAACCCATTTTCTCAATTTTTGAAAAAAATTATCAAATGAGAAGCTCGGCTAATTAAACAAATTTTAAAACATAAAATAAATGTTGGAAATTAAAAAAAAATCGGAAGCTTTTTTTGACTTTTGAACCTTCGCTACGCTATTTTTAACAAAGATTTTAGCATGAATTGGACCATCACGCCATGCAGAGGGTCAATCTCTATTAAAATATTGATTATTCTGCTTTTCCGACAAACCTTTGAAAATTTATTAGAGATGACATTGACTTTATTATATTGACCTATTTTTATTAGCAGAACTTATCAAGTTTCAATAAACATTTAATTAAATTCAATTTTGAGATACAAATAGCATATCTAACCCTGTTTAATTTTGCAATGTAAATGATAAATTTGACAAAACTTGATGATGTTTGGTTTTTTAAATAATATTTAAAAATTTTTTCCAGGTTGGTTTTTTCTTAGTTAGTGATAGAGAACTGATTTGCTGATTAAACTTCAGAAAAGAAGTAAAAAACAAAATAAAAATACACCCCAAAATTAGGTTGAAGATTCAGTCCCAAAGATTCCGTCCAAAAAAGTCCGAAAAGTCCGCGAACTTTTCTTTAATTTATCCAAATCACGTTTAAATGGTTTTGATACCGCAACTGATACTTTTGAGATTTAGCTATGTGGAAGTAGTTGAAAAAACCCAATTTACATCATTGTTTATTCATATTCTTTCGAGAGTAGCCAAAACAAAAAAGATGGTTTCAGTGGCGGATCTAGGATTTTCTCGAGGGGGGGGGGGATTTTCAAAAAATTTTCGACCTTTTTTTAGGTAGAAGAAATTGATTTTCCGAGCTCTTCCAAAACAATTTAAAGTACCTGTTTAGGCCAAAATTTGTGCGCAGCAGGCAAAATTTTCAAAAGGCAGGCCAATTACACCAATAAAATGCAATAACATAAATGAATTGTACGAGCTTGACCTCCAGCATCCAGAGAGCATTACTAACGTCCAGAAAAAAACTCAGGTGGAATATCTTGTTCTTTCGAAAAGCAATTAAGTTTATTTGTTTTTACAAATAGTAAGTAATTATCCAATTTCAGATTTAAAGTTTTGAAGACAATTTTGACAGTCATCAGGATCGAATTTCAGCGGCCATTTTGACTACAATCTCTTTGGATGGATCCGGTGGTACTAATAGTTGGACTACCTTCTTGCTCTGGGCACCAATGACAATGTCTTTGAACTCAGACCCAAGATTTACGTTGGAACTCTTCGACAAATCAAGTCTCACTTGCCTAAAATGAATTTTATGTTTAAAAAAATGCCTAAAATTTTTGTATAACGATTTTAATGATGAAAGATTGCTTAAAATTTGATGTAAAATGAGATGATTCGCAGAACAAAAAGAAAAACTCATCGACGTGGAAATAGCAGAGAAAGTTCCAATCACTTAAGTTACCAAAAAAAAATCCAAAACAAAGGTATTCCAACCAATTTTTATCGACACCGTGGCACTTTTTTTCCTTTTTTTTTCAAATCTGATATTCGAATATAGCATAATCAATAAGTTTTAAGCCATCCAAACAAAAAACAATCGGATCATCACCTGGAACTTTTCCCACTGTTCTGGACACTGATAAAACCCATCTGGCCTTGCTTGAATGTGGTCACGTGCACATCTTCGATAGTCTTGGTCCGGATGACTCCTTTGGCTGCCTTGTCTGAAGACTTTTGAGTGAGGTCAAACAGAAGAGACTCAATCTGCTTGAAGCTGATGTTCTTTGCTTGAACCTCTGATAAAATGAAAAAACACAACTGTAATAAAACTGCAACAAACTATCAAGACTTGAAAACAGTTTGTAGATTTTTGCGGCGATGAGGTCAGTGGCTGACTTGGGGTGAGGGGGAGGACAGGATGGTGGACCCACCCCTTCATGCCCTCCCAAAAATTAGACACCATTATCACCCTATTGGTTCCCTTGAGACTATTTTACCATATTCAATTTAAGGCAAACTTTTAAAATGTCACTAAAGATTACAACATATGGTCATTTTGAAGGGAAACCAAACCGCTCGCCAAAAAAAAACACATTTTATAATTCAAAACTGATTCGCAAAAATAGAATACTCTAAAGCTACGATGGGATCAAACCCCAAAGAAGTACTATCCCACCTAATGCTGAATCCAGTGGTGTAAGTATCTTTCAATAATCTGAAGTATGTTTCAAACATTGTCGATTACTATCCCAATGCCGATAAAATAAATGTCCTATGGTAACCAGTTGGAATTCAGGATCCCCTACTAACTGACTGTCATGACGTCACCCTTCTCTGCATGCAGATTCAATTTGATTGGACAACAATGGTCCAATTGGAGGGCGTGGTTGAAGCCCATCTTGGTGAAGCTGTTCCACAGACCCTCCTCATCTTCCTTCGCCTCCATTTTGTTCATGTCCTTGAAGCCACTCTGAGTGATACAGTCATCCACAGTCTCCCACATTTCCTAAACACATAAAATTACATAATTTTGTACTCTCATAAGATATACAGGGAGGCTGTTTCCGAAATACGTTTTTCATGAATACTTTCTCATTTCACTAATATTTACGCTATTGAAGCCATTATTTTAGCAAAAGGCAACAAAAACTCGCCAAATTGATGATAAATTTCATTCAGTTGGAATATTTTTCATACACTCATGTTAAATTCTGATCAAATTTTCATCTTTACACACATTAAGAAAATGAGTTCTAGAAGAAAATATGAACTGAAGTGACTTACTGAGACAACCTGCCAGTCTTCTGATGAGAACTTCTCGCCAGTGCAGCACATCTGGAACATGTCCAGCTCACTTCGACTGATGGCTCCATCTCCGTCCACATCCACTAGTTCAAACAGGGTCTCAATCGCCTCCTTACACTCCTCCGACAACTCACCCGGACTGCTGTCGTCGTCCTTCTAAAAGGAAATGAAACTATTCTACGGAGTTGGAGCACAAACGTAACACTGAATTTAGCGAGAATCTATCAGTATGACAACCCACCTGAGTTTCGAATAACTATGGCGTCCCTAGAAAAACTAGGAAAATCAATAATTTGCTAGAACATTTAGAAATAGAGGTACGCAATTCCAAATGGCCCTGAAATTTTCCCCTAGCTTTGGCAATTTTCCGTCACAAAAATGTTTGATGTTGTTGTTCCTGCCTACTTTGGGGCAGCGCGTCGCTTATTTTGGGCAGCGCGTCGCTTATTTTGGGCAGCGCGTCGCTTATTTTGGGCAAGTACCGCATAGAATGGGGTGACTCATAGTTCATTATTTCATTTGTTTGTATGAAAATTATTTGCTGTGTGTTGGTAGCTGTTCAGTACTCCTTAGGAAGGTTCTTAAAAAGGTTGCATTTTCGTCTCGTCCAGAACCCCCCTCCCCCCCCCCCCCTGAAGCCCCGGGGATGCCTCTGGATAAAAAGGGACACATGACAGTAACTAGGTCTGCCGGTGTTTCCGGTATCGTCGACCGTTTCGGTGAAACACTAAGCCATCAATCCAGGTAGTGTTTTAAAAACTTTCGTTTCTTCCATATCGGTTGAACACCTCACCAAAAGAGGTAGTTGGTGTCATTGGTGGGGGAAGTTGAAGCATTTAGGACCTTCCTCTGGGGTAGTTGGGTTAAAGGGGTTGATCCATGAGTTGAAGATGGAGGAGTAACCAGAGCGAAGTTGTGCTAGGCCGCTGCGGGCCTTGATGGTTTGATGGTTAGTGTTAGCTCAGGAGATATTGGTATCGACATTTAAATTTGAAAGTTAGGAACCTGTTCTGTGTAAATAGACCCTGCTAAGGTTGTTAAAAAATTAAGCAGATTTTTCTTCAGATCACCTATTTGGAACTCTTTAAGCTCTTCCGAGATATTTGAGAAAAAAGCGTTATTTTTGAAAAATTAGCGTTGTGAGAAATAAGGTTTTGACGGCAAGATGACCTTTAAAAAAGGACTACAAAGTTGCGCTCCGTGAATATAAGTTAAAAGTGGCACCAAAAGCTCCGTTAGAAAAATGTTAGGGTTGATCAGAATAAAGCGGATACCGATAAATAGAGCAAAAAGAAATGAAGGGCAAAGTTAGAGCTAAGAAGGGTCTTCTTAGGTAAGCGCTACGGAGACATCATTAACACAAGTGAAAAACTTAGATTTTCACGAGAGTCGGAGTTCGGTTTTTATTTTTGAAGCTTCGAGCAGCTTTTTTGGGTTATAAAATGGATTAAGAAGAAGAATTATTTTCTCGTTACAAAACGGCATATTAACCAAATAAAAGTTAAACAAATTATTTAGCAACTCCGAGAAGACAGCGAACGAATCCATTTAGATTGCAGGAGGATGCTGACCTGAAATCGAAGACATTCGAAAAAAACTTAATTACAAAAGCATGAGAGAGGAATTAACATAGGCTAAATACAATTTCTGAAGAACAAAATTTGCACAAAAACTTAGCTTTTAACTCTTATAAAAAAAACGTCGCTCAATAAACTGGACCCTTTTAGTGGTATGTAAAACAATTTCCTGGCGATATACACCTAAAGATAGCAGGTTTAAATAAATGAACTTGACAAAATTGGCTAAAAATTGAAGAAAAAATTCTGATTTTGTATGTATAATCTTCAGAAACTCGTTAGTCGTAGCACCCTTGTTCGGTTCAAATTAAAAACTTAAACTTGTTCACTTAGCGGTTACTGCTTTTACTAACTGTACCTTGTCTCTAAAGCCTCCCTGACACCAATCGAATTGGATGCAGGCCATTTTGACGTTGGGTGCTGTTGCGGCAGTAACCAGTAAACAAGTCCAAATGGGGTTTTCAAATAGTAGGGACTAATTCAGAGACTTTGAGAAGTTCGGAGACATAGAGCTCATGAACTGTTAAATCTTTTTCAGAACAAAAATACGAACGAATGCTACCATAATTTCGTTTATATGAATTAGGCGCAATTTTATTTTCTGTATCATCAAAAGTGGCAATAGTTGAGTATAACTGGTGCAAACATGTACGAGAATTACGTATGGCAAAACTGGATTAATAATTGACTTAGATTTTTGAAGTAAAATTGACTTTAGAAAATTATGACGAATTTTTGAAACAATCCCGCATTGTTTTCTGACTTTGTTCCGCACGTAATTAATGTGAACATTGAATGATAACTTAGAACCAACATGAGCACCGAAATATTTGCACAAAACGCTTTTTAGATGTAAATTACTCACGTATAAGAGAGAACTGGAAGCATTAAGTGAGGATCAGTTTAAATACACAGTTTTATCCGTATTTAGTGATAATTTGTTAACATTTATCCATTCGTTCACCGCTTTAGAATCATTATTGAAAATTTCAATCGAGTAATTTAAACTTGTAATGTTTGTATCATCTGCAAATAAAACAGCTCCACACAAAGTGCAAAATTTGGGTAGATTATTGATATATATGAAGAATAACAGGGGTCCCAAAACCGAACCATGTGGAACATCGCAATTTACTTCCAGCCAAGAAGATCTGGAATTTCCAATTTGCACTAATGCTTACAATTTTTAAGGTAGCATTTGAACCATAGTAACGTCTGTCCACTTATTCCAAGCATTTCTAATTTATTAAAAAGAAAATTTTTTATCAAGTAAATCGAACGCCTTCTTCAAATCAAGAAAAACAGCTCCCTTTAATGACTTTTTTCTTAAGCAGGCGTATTTTTTCGGTAACTTCTGCAATTGCATCAAAAGTTTTATAATTTTTTTGGAATTTCAACTATTGACATAGATTAGGTAATAACATTCCAGGTATTCGTATACTCTGTTGTACATAGCACGCTCAAACACTTTACTCCAGTTTATGAGAAGTTAGTTTGGACAGTAATTTTCTAAAATGAGCTTTTATCCTTCTTTATAAAGCGAATGAACTACAGCTCTGACCAAAGAGCTGGGGAAGGACGCTGATTTAAACAATTTATCTATTAGAATTTTCAGTACGGGTACAATGGCTACTCTGCTTGCTGTTACAATGACATTGCTAATAATATCGAAACTAGTAGTTGTCTTATTCTGCATGGATTTAATACTTTTTATCGATTTCCAATTCTGAAATGACACGCATACAAAAATTGGGTTTCTCAATGATTTGTTCTGAGTAAGAATGTGGTATTTCACTGGACAGGTTGAAACCGATAGTTGAGAAAAATCTATTGAATTCATTTGCAATGTCAAGATGAAACAGGATTAGTTCTCCGTTTGTGTTTTTTTGAGGTAATTTTTTCTTTATTGCAACATTCAATGCCCTTAATTTCATTTAAACTTTTATAGACCTGCCTTGAGTCACCAATACACTTTTGAAATTTATATTAATATTATTGTTTTTACTTTTTTAAATTTCAATCTCAGTTTTCTTCGGAGCAATTTCGAATCCAAATCTTGCAGTCGGGGGTGATTTGTTTTTGACCATGCTTTATGTAGCCAATTCCGTTTTACAATCAATATTTTTATAAAATTAGTGATCCATGTACACTTAGCTTTTCTTTTCGTCGAACTTGATGATCTAAAAGGAGCAAAATGATCTAACTCTCTATTATATTTTGATGCAGACTAATTAAAGCAATCATCCAATGATTCTGAATAGTTAATTGTTTGCATCGTTTTAGATATCTCCTGATTAAACCTGTTAACGCTCAGTATCGATTTCACAAAGCTAGTGCCACAGTAAGTTTCAGTATCTTCGTCTTTTAAGTGTGATGAGTAAAATTCTAAAGTAATCGGAGAATGATCAGAAAAGGACAAGTTATCTCGTACTTGAGCAGATTTGACTTTCAAGTCTTTAGGAATAAAGTGATCTAAAAGAGTTTCACTTGTATTTGCAACTCGCGTTGATTTGGTGATAAGATGTTCAAAGCCATTGCTTTCGATGACATCATGATATTTTGAGGAAAAATTTCTCGCCTTCAAAATATCAATGTTGAAATCGGCGCAGGCTATAACAGGATAGTTTTTGAATGACAAAGCTTCAAGAGTCTTATTTAATTCATCAAGGAAGCAAAACTTATCGGCTTTCGGCGGATTATTAACAACGAGGATTTAAAAAGTTTCATGGAATCTTTCGCGTGAATTAACAAACTTTCTGCTAACTCGCTCGGTTATTTTTCAATGAGTGTAATATTGTCGTTACATTGAACTAAGATCCCTCCTCCGTTCTTTCTCCTATTTTTTCTCACTATAGTGTTGTAACCAGTGAGCTTGTAGCAATTAATATCGTCGGCTTCATGACGCCAGGTTTCACTTAGGCATAATAAATCAGGTGGAGATTCAAGGTTGACAATCAATGCTTCCAGTTCATCTTACTGTTTATGTAGAGATCTTACATTTGAACGATAAACGCTAGCAACTTTACTGTTTGAGGAATTAGCTACTTTCAAATTCAAAAACACAAAGGATTTCGTGAATAGTTGATTAGGTTTCTGGTGCAATTTGCTCTTGCCGAAAAACTCGGTTTTGAAAGCAGCTCATCATATCGTTATAGCTGTCTCCCAGCAACTCACTACCTTCGTACAGCCCATTTACACGATCAACACGTTGACCATTCTTCCATTGAACAAATATGGTTCCCTCTTTATACCAGCTTGACTGATTTCTTTGATCATTCGGAATCAATTGCATAAACTTTAATCGTGGGAGGCTCAGGTCTTCGAATATTCTGATGGTACTTGTATGCTCGTTCCCAGACAACTTTTTCTTGTTTTTAAGTTTGGCAATTCTTCTATTGAAGCGACCGATCACTGGTTTTTCTCGAATATTTTTCTTTCGCGTCGGTAACCCGTGTGCAATTGAAAACTCATTAATTGCCACGTTGGCTCCTATCTTTTCGCTTCTATCATTAACTTTATCAATTGTTTCGTCGTAGCTTTCCCTGGTTTCATTCATTCGCAATCCTGAAATTCGTATGTTGTCGCGCCGATTGTAGCTTTATAACTTTTCCGATTCTGACAACGTCTTCAAATAACAATAGTTCGTTTGATGGTTCACCTGGGACATAAAATTTTTCATTATGTCCTCTTTTATTCCAGCTTCAGCATTATTGACGGCTTGTTGAATGGAGGCAATTAACTTTTTTTCAAGAGTTCAACAATTTGAGGCACTAATGCACTCACTGTTTAACAGCAGCTTGGATTTTGTGCGATATATCATCAGTTTCTTCACATGGACTTAACACTGCGCACCCCCGCTTGTTTTGGAAATTGGGTTCATTGGAATTTGATCTCGATAACGTAGAGATGGATAGATGTTACCGTCAGAATATGTGTTTCCCGAGTTGGCGTTTTTACTTGTTATACCAATGGAGTCAAAGGTTTCAGTATTTGAGTTTGCCATTTGCCTTCTCTGAAACTATTTAATAATTCATCACAAATACTAGGCTACAATTTATCACAATAAATTGTCAAGCTCTTCTGTAACATTGAAAAGACCCGATTTGTTCCCGAAATTTTTGAAAGAAAGTGCTTGTCCGCCAAAACTCGGTTTTTGAGGAGTATTTAAAGTTTTTCATCGCGCAATCATCCCTCAAAGGAAATATATATAAGAAGTAGGCATTTCTTATAAGTAAGATGACCTACTTGTATAAAATTGCAAGTTTTGGGCTGCGTCTTCCGTCTCAAGAACCTGCTGCCCATTGTGAACGGAATTACTGAATAAGAGCCAGGTGGTAGATCCACTTTGAGGGAAAACGTCTGTCCGTCATACAAATCCGAAATGTAAGCACTCTGTGTAAAATTTCCAGAACTATCCAGTTTAATGCAAACCAGAAGAATGTCCAAGTCTTTCTTCGGGACGTGGATCACATTTCTCGGTTCGGCTGAGAGGTAAACTGCACTTGAAGAAGAGAGAGATAGAGTGAACGAAGTGCTCACGAGTTCTTTCTCTTCATAACGCAGAAATCCGAACTGCGGAATTTGGTCCCACACAGCAAGGTCCTTCGGTTCGTTTTTGGCGCGCATTTTTTCGACTATCTTTTCGTTCACGCGTTTCCGGGCGCTGTTGGGTCGGTTGGAAATTGAGGGTTGGACTATATTGTGAGCACGAGCGGTTTCGCTACAAGTTTCGTTGATTTTCGAACTAATTTTGGTGTAGTCGTACGAATCATCGGGTCGACGAGTGTGTTGGAAAAGTCTGAAACAAAGAAACAAAACGTGAAAAAGTTTATGAGCAACGATTACATATGATGATTTTAAGGTTGCTGTGCAAGAATCGCAAACATGCAACCAATATTTTACTGAGCAAAAACTTGAAACAGCTAAGGACCAATTACACTTAGGATATTAGATGGAACAAATCAAGGACAATTTTTTAGCAAACGGGTTTCAAAAACATACCTCGTTATACCAAACTTATGTTGCGACGAAAAAAAGGGTCCGGATTTATAAAACAGTTCTATTTAAAATAAACATTTTTAAAAAATAATACTTTAATATAGATAATTCAGAATAGATAAAAGTGGGATAACATTAGCGTACCTGAACAATTCGTCCAGCTCAGCCGGTGAAAATGGTTCCCCTGTTGACGTCAAAATAGACTCGAGAGTCTCCCTTGACAGTGACCCTGAGTTATTCGGGTCAAATGAGTGGAAAAGAGAGATGAGCGTATTTCTGTAATCTTGCCTCGCTTCTTCTCGCATTATCTTGCAGAAGTGTGTGTAGATTAGATATTCAGTGTCACTAGGCCAGTATTTCGACATAGAACGCTAAAAAAAACAGATAAAATGAAAAGTGAAATAAACAACAATTCAAGGTATGAAATCCTCGGAACATGAAAAATGGTGAAAAAAGAAAACTTCTCATTTAATCAGGATATCCCGAAAAGTAAATGTTCCGATTGTAACGAAAGAATCATTATCAAAATGTTTTTTTTTCGTTCCTAGGAACTCACTGATCAATTCGAGTTTGGCTTCATATTTAGGGCTCTCCAGCTGAGACTTGGATTTCGAAAAAATTTCACTAGAAAAAATTCACCGTGGGTCCAAACTCAGCAGTCTGTATTTTTGCTACTCAGACTAATTTGCCGCAGGGGAAGCGGATGAGAAGGGTCTCTTACAAACTGGTTTCATCCATAAAGCTCCATAAAATGTATTTGAGCCCTGTGAACTGATCCACCCTTATAAATCTCCATATTGAGCTGGGCAAGGTCATCGTTATCAGTCAGAAAAATAAATTTGTTCGAGAAGGCAAAAAATTTCAAAAATATTTACATTTGGCTAATTTTTTTTAATTTCCAAAAATCTTGAATGGCGGAAGTTGAATGGCAGTCCGTATATTTAAAACTTTTTAGGGCTTCTATACTCAGGGGAAAGTTAAGGTATTACAAACCCCAGGAAATTACTTTCACACAACTAGGGGCCCAGCTAAAGCTAGAGGTACCTGTTTGATAGTTTTTAGAATATGCTGTACTGATGCGGGATGAAATGAGTAATTTTCAAGGATTCAAAAATTTGACGTTACCCTAAACCTTCTAATAAAACACGGGATTTTTCCTTTCTTTAGAGAAGACGACTACTACCTGTTTTTTTTTTAATTGAACCCAAAATCGAATTACACAGGGCAGTTTTCAAGAAAAAACGGAAAACTTTCCTTGACCGTTAAAAATTTCGAAAAATAGATTTTTCCTAAGGCCATACCATCTTTTCTACAAAACATAGGATGAAACCAGTTATGCCGAGAAGATCTATGCACCATTTTCGGTCATTAAAACCATTAACTTCAGAAGTGGCAGGGAAGCTTTTAAGAAAAGAAAACTTCCACAAAACTATCGAAACCTCCAAAATTTGCATTGTCTTAAGATTATAACAGTTTATCTACAAAAATCTGGGGGGAGCTGATTTTGCCGCAAAGTTCCCCAGCTCTGTTTTTCGATTCAACCAGCAGCTGCGGAGCCATTTATGCTCGGAAGATTCCCATGGCCTGTTTTTCAGTTGAAGTCTAAATCTCAGAATTGGCAGGGTGTTTTTCGAGATTAGTGAAAAATATGACTTTTCCCAAGGACGTAACAATTTCAGAAATTGGACTTCTCCCAAAAAAAAACTAAATTTTTTAAAGAAAAAGTAAGGTGTCGCCGCTTTTTCTATAACAGACCCTTTTTTCGACAAAAAAGCCTATTTATGCCGCAAAAGCTCACAGCCTGTTATTTCGATTCAAATTTTAGTCTGAGAAATTAAAAACAAGACATTACCAGGAGCCGTAAAATTTTGTTAACAATTTCTGACATTTTTTTCGATTGAAAGCAAAATATAAGATTTGTGACAGTAGTTTTTGAGGAAAAGATTTTGAGACAAAGATTTAGTTTTTCCGAGAGCTATCATTTTTCGTATAAGAAAATTTAGACGTAGCCGCTGATGCAGGAGAGCTTCTGCTGAATCGTTCTCCTTTCAACTCAAAATCTCAGACTTGGAAAGGTATTTTATGGGAAAAGTCAATAAGTTTGAAAAACTTTCAAAAAATCACAATTTTGTCTTCTCCGAGGTCCACAACTTTTGACGTTTAGGCAAATGGCCGCATAGGCAAATAGAGCTTTTCACACAACCGTCTCATTCGATTGAATCAAAAATCTAAGATTTGGAAAGTTAGTTTTCGAGAGAAGCCGAAAAGTTTCAAAAAAAACGGTCAAAAATCAGGTGTTTGACTTTTTCGAGGGCCGTAACATTTTGTGTATAAACATTTAGGCGTAGCCGCTGAAGCAGGCAGGAGAGCTTCCCTGAACCCGTTCTTTTTATTGAATTCAAAATCTGTGATTTAGCAGGTCGTTTTTGAGAAAATGAAAAATCCAAAAACATCGGTAAAACATTCCCCTCACAGACTTATTCAAAGGCAGTAGAAATCGGGGTAAAATAAAAAAGAGAAAAGGGGAACGTGTAGGCACACAAAAGAGTGAGCGGTCTTTCAATTGGAACCAGTTTTATGGAAACTCGTGAAACTTTTTTGAGAAAACTTTAAATTTTTGGGAAAAAAAGTAAAATAAATTTCCAAAGCGTCTCAAAAAAGACAAAACCAAATCCCACACTTTTCATAACACCTGTTTTTATCAAGCTGAATTTTTAATGCCTTTTCAGCCGTAATTCTGACTAAATCATTTTAAATGAAAGCCATTTTTTGTGTCAAGAAAAACGCTTCCAGGGTAAGTGATGAAAGAGAATTACTGCCAATCTCATTTCACATTTTCATTTCATTCCACGGCCCACAAAAGAACAGCTAAATTCAGAATTTTTTTTCTTTTTCTTGCTGAAATTTTTGGTCTTCTTGCTGAAAATTTTCCTGATGCTAAAACTTAAAGCTGGTTTGCTTCTGGCTAACCAATTCGTCGGTGCCTATTCGTCAAATCTCAATGAAAACAAAGTGTAAGTAGGCCGATCAATACTTCTTTTTTATTGTTCTTGAGCTAACTTTTTCAACCTGGACTCTCTATTAAACAGTTTGAACCAATAATTTCAAATAAAAGCCACAGTTGAAATCTGCAGAAAAACAGAAAATGAAAGAACGCAATTTTCAAAAAAAAAACAATATTAAATATATATTTTTTATTATTATACAGATATTAATTTCAAATTTATACGCATTAAATTTTTTATGAGCGCTTTCATAGCTTTAAAAATTCTAGACGGATTTTAAATATAACCAACAAGTTGCTTCATACTATTGTGGGAGAGAATATTGACCAGTTTCATTTGCAAAAAAAAAATCATTTTTGAAAAGTTTTTTTTTTGTTTCGCATTTTCAAGGAAGGACTATAAATAAACATGAACAAGGATAGCTGGCTACTGTGCAAGTATCACAGAACATCCCGACCTTAGTCTTAAGAAATACAAAAAAAAAGTTTTTCCAAATTAGTCTAGTTTCTTAGGCTTATTCGGCAGTCAGAGAAAAGCAAGCAAAATATAAAACCGTTTTTTTAGAAAAATGACTGGACACCCAGACAAAAAATCAAAAAAAAAACTCAAATTTCTTGAAGTTTTTGATTTAAAAAATGGCGCTAAAAAACTCCAAAAACTAAAGCAAAACTCGAGTAGAACTAAAATAAGGCACAAATAAGCTATTATAACGGCTTAAATTAAGCATAAACAAGCCTGCTCTTTCGCTCGGAACTAGGTCAAAAATCAAAAATTTAAAACTGTTTTTTCTCGACAAAAAAAAACTTTAAAATTTTTAATGTCGTCCGAATTACAACTGAAAGAGCTTTTATATGATATATTAATCGACCCATTCTGACAATTATTAGTGGTACCTGATGTTTCGTGGAAAGCAAACGCAGCCGCACGTCTTACCCTTTCGGCCACAGCCGCTCACAGCTGTTAACCGTTCTCACCTTAGATGGACACCTCCCGGATCTGTTAAGTAGAGTGTACAACTGTTGTTTCGAGTTGATCCTTTCATTTGTGGACTTGAACATGGACATGTATGTAGTGCGGCACTCCTCGTAGAATGCACTCTCGGCGCTACTTTTGGTTCCCAGTGCAGATGCAGTGCTGTCCAGAGAACGAACAGAAGATTGACTGGACCGTCTTTCTCTCTTGTAGGATGACATAATTCAACAATGTGATCACACGTCACTGGAACTAATTAGCATGTAATCTGAAAGTTATCAGCATGATCAAATTTTGTTAGTTTGTTTTCTGGTCAAAGACAGGAAGATTAAACACAATTTTTTTATACGGAAAAGTGAAGTTTCTGGTGTTGCAATCAAAAAAGGTAACAAGAACTGATCATCACGACAGCAGAGAGCGAAAAACACGTGTTGCAAGCTGCAATGAACCATTCTGAAAATCGCAACTGAGTCATTATTTTTTTTAGCCTCTATCAAATAGGAAGAAAATATCAGTTTTAGTTTTTACAAGCGAATAAGAGTGGCGGGAAAAACCTAAGCTTGTGCAGCAACCGGCTTTTCTTATTTAAACGATTTTTGCTATTTTGAAACGAATTTCGATCAGTCAATTATAGTACGGTTATTTTTCGTCCGAATAATGAAGCCGATGGGACTACAAGTCCAATCTTAAGAACTTGAAGTCGGAATTTAAAATGAAAGTGTATGAAAGAACTGTCAAAACATGACTTTATTCCAATTTTTTGCAGCAGTTGCTTGAATTCATTTCCTTCCAAAACTTTTTCCCAATAAGAGTAAAAAAAAGACCAAGCACTTTGATTGTTTTGCATTTTCATATACAAAAAAAAAGAGAAAAAACTTACCAAGATGAAGAATAACTAGTGAGCGTATGTAAATTACTCATCTCTAACTGACTTTATTCTATAAAAACGTAGTGAGCCGTTTCTAATTGATTTTACATGAATGTAACATGCAATGATTATGTACAATAATTCATCAGTTCTGTGGAACGAAGGAGGTGGAATTTGGCGAGGCATCTACACCTTGGGAGTAAGTGGTTCATCGACATTGGGTTTATTTGGGTTGTTCCCTAGCAACCAGTCGGCAAGCCATGTGATCGGGTCCTCTGGTTTGTTTTTGCACAGCTCCGTCAAGCCCTAAAACACATTTTTTGGGTAAGTCTGACTTGTTGGGAGAATAGTTTGTTCTAATCTTCCAAAGTAAACATTTTTCACTTTAAACAATGGGCCCTATAACGCGGTTCGGTGTTAAAGCGTTTTCGTCAGACTTATGAGCTCATCGCTAAGTGAAAAAAAACCAGACTTCGAACGAGCTAGGAAAAAGAATCGGATTATCCAAAAAAATATATATGAATGTAGCATCAACCTAATCAAAGGTTAAACAATATGTAGCAGCAATATTTTACGGTTTTTAAGACACCTTGTTAAAATATGTTTTGAGAATTCATCAAATTTTGAATAGAAGATATGCGGAAATCTACTTCATGACTTTCGCTTATGTGATGACATTTCAAAAATTTTACACGATGATGAATAAGAAGCAAGCATACCTTCAGCAAGACGGGATTGACATTCCTGCTGAGGTAGTCTTTTGCAAACTGGCCGGCGGGAATAGGTTCGATTGTTGCCTCTGGGAACATAAACCTAATTTCCCTCTCAGCGGAAGTAAAAGTATCGCTTCCATGAACCGCGTTCCTAGTATCGTCCGTCCCGTAGAGAGCTCGAATGCAGTCGGGTTGTACATCCTTTGCAGTCTTCGGTTTGGTGGGACCAATTAGCTTCCGCCAGTGCTGGATTGCATGCTCCCGTCCCAAAGAGTAGACAACGATGGGACCGCTTGACATGAATGCGACCAGACTTGGGAAAAACATTTTGCCGTAGTGTTCTGCATAGAAATCACTAGCCTGTTCTGGTGTCAAGTGAACTCGTCTTTTCTGCAGCAGAGTGAAACCAGATCTGAGAATAATCTCCTCAATTTCATTGGCTCTTGAAACAGCGTCTGGTTTGATGATTGCAAGTGTCCTTTCCACAAAAATTTGCGGTTTTTCGACAATAACTTTTCCGTCTTCCATATTTTCTTAAAAAAATTAATTTCAGCGTTTCCTGATTTTTTCGTTTTTTTTTCTTTTAAAATGAGCAAATAGTAAAAAGCATATTGTTCTATCTGCTGAAACAGTTGAAAGTGATTTTGCCGATGGAAAATTTTTCACGCATTGATTTTTTTTGTTTTAGCAATTTTGCATGTTCCTAAAATGTGATAGGCGTGCCTTACTACGAGCGCAAAGATTGGACACAGAGGCGAAGTGTGAGCTTTAAATCAATTGCGATACACAAAAAGGAAAAAATTGAAATGTTATATACTAATTAGAGAGCCGAAAACCTGCAATTAAAACAGCAATTTTCCCTAAACTATCCACTAAGACAAAGAGCCAATGTTTTGAGCACAATATAAGTAAGTAAACTCGCTTGAGCCCCAAAAAATCAAAAACTAGTTGGTAATACTGTTGACAACTTTTTCCTCAAAAATTCTCGTTCTAAATACTGTTTTGATGATTAGACTTTTATACAGTAACTGAACTGTTTCTCCTTCTTCATTGACATGTAGTTAGTTTGATTATTTCAATAAGGTAAAGCAAGCTGAGTTAATTAGTTAAGGAAAAACATTTAAGATAGAGAATGTGGACATCACTTTTTCCCCATTATTGAATGTGATTGGAATGTTCTGTGCTACTGATGCTGCATTACATCGCAATCTAAATATGAAATTATATGTGGCCCGGAGATAGGTAGAAAAAAATAGAAAAAATGAGAAAAACAAAATGCGCTAAAATTACATGAAGGTAAATTTTTTTAAAACCACAAAAAGCTGCATTAAAAGGGCTAGGGTTTCGAAAAAATAGGCCACCTTGAAAGTTCTTACAAAAAATGTTAAAATTATTCAAAAGAAAACTATCATACCTTAGAACAACTAAAGGTAAAAAAATAGGATGTGTTCAACTGTATCGAATAATTTCAATTATCTTCAAATTCGAAGTGTAATTTTTAATAATTGACATGCTTATTTTTCTCTGACAGGTTTATTCGATTTATTGAAACGAAATAATACCAAAATAATACTCAAATTATGACCAAAAATAAAAAAAAAACTACGCGCGATATAGTTGATGTTTTTGCCTTCTGATTGCTACGTTTTGAAAGAGAAAAATATACTTCTTTTTTCAAGTAGATCCCTTGTGAAGGCTTTTTTTGCACCCCAAGTGTGAAACCACGTCATGAGGCGACAACAACTGACGGAATCTTAGCTACCAATTACTCATGAAGTGCTGATTGAAACGAAGACGAAATTCAGAAATGCGCTAACAGCAAACAAATCGACGTAAGAAACAGAACAAATCCAAATAATCAAAATCATCCCCCCATTCTCGAGAGAAGTTATCATTCAGCTGAAATTCTGGTGCAGGCATATCGAAGTTGTGCTTCCGATATACTGAAACAATTCACCACAACAATGCAACAGAAGATGACAATCTCAAAAACAATAGCTGTGACAAAAGATGACCGCAAACTTCAAACATTGACAATTATTGCTCCCCCGAAGCAGAGCAATTTATAACCAGCATGAAAAGCGAAGGAATCATTCTACTTTTTTACCGCTGATTGCCTATCATATCTGAACATCGCATGCGTTCTAGGGTGGAGATTCCATAAATTGTCACTATCTTCTTTTTTAAGCCACGTTTCGGAAATTCCTATAAATGTATTTTCGCCCATATCATCAAGAAATTTTTTCAATTGCATCCGTTTTCTAATAATACTTTGAAAATTCAAATGAACAAATTTAAGATTTGCACAATTTTTTGAGCAGATGCCGTAGACTGTGTGCCAGTCGGTCATGTCTGGAGGTTTGACCTTGAGAAACACGTAATTTTGGAGTGAAGTTTTAATTTTAAAAATTTCGAGTGGAGCCTGTCATGCTCAGTTTTGTCGAACCAACTGAAAACAAAAAGTGAAAAATCAGAACGTCCGAATTAACAATTGTGGGAAACTACTCAAGAAAAAGGCAGGAAATTGCTATTCGCAATTTCTCGATACGAAATAATAAGAGGGTAGAGCTGTCTTATCCCGAAAACAGGAGAATAGAACACAGACTTGAGAAAGGACGATTATTCAAACGGAACAGAGTGAACACTCAATGGAAGAGAGGACAACTCAAGTGTCCCGATGGTTCATGGAGAAACTTTGATTCTTGAGACAGAACTTACTTCTGTGGTTAAAACTAATTAGCATCAAACTTATTTAGTTATATTATTTGATTCTCGAGCTGCTTATCTTTTAGTAACTCCTCATACTCAAGTGCATCGACATGTGAGTTCTCAACTTAAATTTCTCGAGTGTATTTTATGACAGTTATGTTGAGATAAGGCGAGTTTTAGGTTGATTCATCTGAAATGGATCAAAGTTCCACTGTCTAATAAAAAGTAACTAAGCGGATTGTTCCGACCCGGTTTTTAACGGCGTTCATGTATTTTGGGTATTTCGAGACCTAAGTATGGGGACGTTTTTATTTCTAGAGTGGGGGGGGTATTTTGGTAGTGGCCTTTAAGCTGTAACGGGTTCCAGTCTCATGTCGCAAGCGAACCGAATTGGCTCCGACCGTTCTTGAGGTAGAAAAACACAAGAGATAGTGTCCCTGACTCTTGAGCCAATGGTTATAGGGCCTATTTTTCTTAAGCCTCATGTGTGACTGCAGTAGACGAATGTTACATAGTGTTTTTATGGCGCTCCTGGGTGTTTTTACGACATCATGACTACGGAGTCGAACCCACTTGACACAGCTCCGGGCTACATGCCCATTCTAGAGTACCGGTGGTACGGTTCAGCGGGAACGTGTAAACCTTCCGGTTGTACCGTGATAGCTTTTTAGGAAAACTCAAGAAAACTTCCTGGTACGCTCTCCGAACGAGGCTTAGCTAACCGAGTGAAGGGGGGCAACTAGGGGGACAAAAACACGAGCAAAAAAGAATACAAAAAGGAACAAAAACCATAAAACGAAAAAAGACAGTGACTTTGATACCAAATTAGTTGGATCAAACCTTTGTATTAATTAAATAGTATACACATACTGTTTTATAAAACCGATCGTTTCGATCAATCTAGCAATTTAAACCAGTGACTTCAGTAAGGTGCCCGAGTGGGGGGCGTTGTTAAGGGTTTTCAGATAGATTGCGACCCAACCGGACCACTAGGAGACTTGACTGGAAAGGGTGACCAGTCGAGTGGGAAAGTGGTTCACAAGGATCGAAACGGACCACTAGGAGACTTGATTGGAAGAGGTGACCAGTCGAGTGGGAAAGTGGTTCTGCTGTCAAGTGCAGAACAGAGACAACCAGCACAGGACCACTACAAGAGGACGCACAGGGGTGTTCTCAAGTCGAACAACGGGTATCGTTAGAATCCACATTACATTATAGGAAATAAGTGTAAAATTGGATAAGCGGAGTCCCATTGTTTTGAGGCAGTTTTTACTCAAGCAGGCCTGGAAACAGGTCTACGGTTTTCTCTCGAGAGGTTTAGCACCCGGCGCTTAAGGGATTTTTCGGCTTAAGAGGGGGGCTAAAGAGGGGGGAGGTTAGTAGGGGGGCTGGTTAGGTTAGAGGTCGGCGGTTGTAAATTGTAAAAAAGGGGGAAATTAGAGTAACTAATTAATCGACATCGTTGATTTAGTTACATTAGCCATCAACACGCGTTGGTAATAATAGGTGGATATCCAAAATTTAACTCGAGTTAAGATTGGTACGCTGGTTGGATTGGTAGGGGGGAACGGATATAGACAGTTTTTGTGATACCCCATAAGATCGCTAGTGGGGGGAGGAAAACGCGTGGCAGTTAGGTACCAGACATTTTTTTCGACAGAAGGTCGACATTTGCCTCCTTTGGATTTTAGGTGGGTTGATTTCTCTGTTTTATTATTATTTTTTCTTGTTTAAAAATATTTTTTTTTATATTGTTGCATTTTGGTGAAGATTTGTGATTGGTTTTTATTGCGACGGTCATGTCTGGAGGTTTGACCTTGAGAAACACGTAATTTTGGAGTGAAGTTTTAATTTTAAAAATTTCGAATGGAGCCTGTCATGCTCAGTTTTGTCGAACCAACTGAAAACAAAAAGTGAAAAATCAGAACGTCCGAATTAACAATTGCGGGAAACTACTCAAGAAAAAGGCAGGAAATTGCTATTCGCAATTTCTCGATACGAAATAATAAGAGGGTAGAGCTGTCTTATCCCGAAAACAGGAGAATAGAACACAGACTTGAGAAAGGACGATTATTCAAACGGAACAGAGTGAACACTCAATGGAAGAGAGGACAACTCAAGTGTCCCGATGGTTCATGCAGAAACTTTGATTCTTGAGACAGAGTTACTTCTGTGGTTAAAACTAATTAGCATCAAACTTATTTAGTTATATAATTTGATTCTCGAGCTGCTTATCTTTTAGTAACTCATCATACTCAAGTGCATCGACATGTGAGTTCTCAACTTAAATTTCTCGAGTGTATTTTATGACAGTTATGTTGAGATAAGGCGAGTTTTAGGTTGATTCATCTGAAATGGATCAAAGTTCCACTGTCTAATAAAAAGTAACTAAGCGGATTGTTCCGACCCGGTTTTTAACGGCGTTCATGTATTTTGGGTATTTCGAGACCTAAGTATGGGGACGTTTTTATTTCTAGAGTGGGGGGGTATTTTGGTAGTGGCCTTTAAGCTGTAACGGGTTCCAGTCTCATGTCGCAAGCGAACCGAATTGGCTCCGACCGTTCTTGAGGTAGAAAAACACAAGAGATAGTGTCCCTGACTCTTGAGCCAATGGTTATAGGGCCTATTTTTCTTAAGCCTCATGTGTGACTGCAGTAGACGAATGTTACATAGTGTTTTTATGGCGCTCCTGGGTGTTTTTACGACATCATGACTACGGAGTCGAACCCACTTGACACAGCTCCGGGCTACATGCCCATTCTAGAGTACCGGTGGTACGGTTCAGCGGGAACGTGTAAACCTTCCGGTTGTACCGTGATAGCTTTTTAGGAAAACTCAAGAAAACTTCCTGGTACGCTCTCCGAACGAGGCTTAGCTAACCGAGTGAAGGGGGGCAACTAGGGGGACAAAAACACGAGCAAAAAAGAATACAAAAAGGAACAAAAACCATAAAACGAAAAAAGACAGTGACTTTGATACCAAATTAGTTGGATCAAACCTTTGTATTAATTAAATAGTATACACATACTGTTTTATAAAACCGATCGTTTCGATCAATCTAGCAATTTAAACCAGTGACTTCAGTAAGGTGCCCGAGTGGGGGGCGTTGTTAAGGGTTTTCAGATAGATTGCGACCCAACCGGACCACTAGGAGACTTGACTGGAAAGGGTGACCAGTCGAGTGGGAAAGTGGTTCACAAGGATCGAAACGGACCACTAGGAGACTTGATTGGAAGAGGTGACCAGTCGAGTGGGAAAGTGGTTCTGCTGTCAAGTGCAGAACAGAGACAACCAGCACAGGACCACTACAAGAGGACGCACAGGGGTGTTCTCAAGTCGAACAACGGGTAACGTTAGAATCCACATTACATTATAGGAAATAAGTGTAAAATTGGATAAGCGGAGTCCCATTGTTTTGAGGCAGTTTTTACTCAAGCAGGCCTGGAAACAGGTCTACGGTTTTCTCTCGAGAGGTTTAGCACCCGGCGCTTAAGGGATTTTTCGGCTTAAGAGGGGGGCTAAAGAGGGGGGAGGTTAGTAGGGGGGCTGGTTAGGTTAGAGGTCGGCGGTTGTAAATTGTAAAAAAGGGGGAAAATAGAGTAACTAATTAATCGACATCGTTGATTTAGTTACATTAGCCATCAACACGCGTTGGTAATAATAGGTGGATATCCAAAATTTAACTCGAGTTAAGATTGGTACGCTGGTTGGATTGGTAGGGGGGAACGGATATAGACAGTTTTTGTGATACCCCATAAGATCGCTAGTGGGGGGAGGAAAACGCGTGGCAGTTAGGTACCAGACATTTTTTTCGACAGAAGGTCGACATTTGCCTCCTTTGGATTTTAGGTGGGTTGATTTCTCTGTTTTATTATTATTTTTTCTTGTTTAAAAATATTTTTTTTTTATATTGTTGCATTTTGGTGAAGATTTGCGATTGGTTTTTATACCAACAGGTGATCACAAGATACCTGCGCACAGGTTTTGGTTTCAAGTTGCTTGGAACATAGAAAAATAGGTAATTCAAAAAGGGGGGTTAGCATTTGGCCATTAAGAGAGGGTTTTTGGGATTTTCACTAGAGCTTGTGTGGTGGTACAAGGTACAGTGAATCAAGAAGTCCCTACAACGAAGAAGAAAGAGATCCGATATCCAGACACTCAGTGACGAGTCTTGGGACAGTACCGAAGAGGTCTTGGGACATTGCAGTCTGGGGACAGTCTTGGGGCAACACAGTCTTGGAACAGTGCAGCCTTGGGGCAGTCTTGGACCAGAGCAGTCTTGGTACAAAACAGTCTTGGGCCATTGGTCTTGGGACGTTAGTCTTGGGACGTTGGTCTTGGGACATTAGTCTTGGGACGTTGGTCTTGGGCCATTGGTCTTGGGACGTTAGTCTTGGGACATTAGTCTTGGGACGTTGGTCTTGGGCCATTGGTCTTGGGACGTTAGTCTTGGGACGTTGGTCTTGGGCCATTGGTCTTGGGACATTAGTCTTGGGCCATTGGTCTTGGGACATTAGTCTTGGGACGTTGGTCTTGGGCCATTGGTCTTGGGACGTTAGTCTTGGGACATTAGTCTTGGGCCATTGGTCTTGGGACATTGGTCTTGGGCCATTGGTCTTGGGACATTAGTCTTGGGACGTTAGTCTTGGGACATTGGTCTCGGGACGTTAGTCTTGGGACGTTGGTCTTGGGACGTTGGTCTAGGGACGTTGGTCTTGGGACATTGGTCTGAGGATACCAATAAGAAGTACTGGGACAACACTGAATAGTCTTGGGACGGTAGAGAGAAAGTCTTGGAACAGTATTAGGAAGGGGGTACTACAAGAGTACTAAGTTAGGTTGAAGTAACCAATTATAACAACACATTCCCTATCCTAACCTAACACATAAAAGTTTTCAAGAGTTTAAGAAAAATTGTTTTTAGCGAATTGTCAATTTCTTTTTACTTAGAGTTTTAACCTTAGAGTAGAAATTTTGTAGATAATATTACTGTAAATAATAACAATTGTAAATAATGAGGCGGAGCAGGGTACCGGTAGCTGAAAAAAGATCTACCGAAGCAAAGACAAAGTATAATTCGTCGCTACGCAAAACAACATCAATGGGTCCGAAGATAACAAAGAAGAGCTTTTCAGTTAATATGGTCAGCACAAGGAGTACAACGGAGAACAGAGCAAAAGAGGGCACGGAAGGGGAACGAGTAGAACCCACCATCGAGATTGATCTAGAGACACCTGATCAGAGTGTGGATGAAACAAGGAAAATGGCGACGGAGTCAACTCCAATGCCCAATGCAGAAGAACCAAACCCGAAACCCATAGAGTTCTCACCAATAGACAATGTGGAAGATGCAATAGGCAACACCGAGGAAACGGTAAAAGAAGACTCTCAAGTAAAAAAGACATCTTTTACAGAAAAGTTGGCGATGATGGTCGGATTAAAAACGAAAGAAAACATGGCCGAAGAGCCAAACGCTGAAAGAGCGCGAACATTTGGGACAGTGAGCACGAAGACGACAGAAGCCAATCCAAGAGAGGAACAAACTAAAGCAGAGGCTACGGCCAAAGACAGACCGACGGCTGACCATGAAGAGGCTACGATTGAGCTGGGTGACTTGATGGCGAAACTGAATCAGATTGACAAAAAACTAAAGCACAGCGAAGAGGACAGAGAAGTGATAAGAAAAGAGTTAAGATACAACAAACACGAGTATCTAGATAGTTACTTTAACCTGGCCAAGGCAACAGATGAGAGACTCAAGGAGATGTCAGATAAGGTAGACGCCACCAATGAAGAACGAGATAAGAACATCAAAAAAGATATGCAACAGTTGAAAAACCGATATGATGATGTCAACAGCCAATTAGGTGGCCTGGAAAAGAGAATGGACACAATGGGCAAGAATCAGGCCGAAAGTTGAAATGCAATACAGGCGAAATTGGATGCAATCTTGAGAAATTCTACCTCACAAGAAAGACCGGCAGCGGATCGCACGCAAGGCACCAGAGTTGACTTTGTGGAACCACAAAGGAACAAACGGCAATCGACACCGTTGCCCTTAACCCGGGACACGGTGAGCATAGCACCAACAGCTACTAAAACGATCATGAGGAATGGAACGTCAAGTACAACGACTGGTCCGGGGGACTCAACAGCTAACAGCAACGCAGGTCCGGATGCTATGACATGGGCAAGCACTTGGGAAATGATGAATAGAACTCTAGAGGCCTTCGCCACGAGGAACACTGACTCGAATGATAGAAGAGAGGGAAAATCCAGAAAAACATTCAAAAAGCCAAAAGAATTCAAAGATGACTCTGATGGATGCATTGATACTTGGGTGGAAGTGATGAGATTACACCTAGAACAGGACAACTTGAACGATGAAAGACAAGCATGCACAGCCATACTCAGCAATTTAGAAGGCACAGCATTAAAATGCGTGGTTGCGAAGAAAGAAGAAGAACGCGATACCGCGGACAAAATCTTTGAAATACTGTTGAATAGATTCGGCTCAGGCATGAAGGGTCATCAAGCGATGATGCGATTTGAAAAAAGGAGACAGAGAGATGACGAATCGATAGACAGGTTCCTAGATGATCTCGAGAGCTTGAGAAGGAGGAGTGACCCAGAAGAATCTACCAATAGAAGAAACTTCAGCATAGCCTCAAAGTTCATTGATGGGGTAAAGTGTGATGACTTGAGAACGATGTTAGCAACGTATTACACATTGTCGAAAGATAATGCGCCAACTCCAGAAGAGATGAGGCAGAAGTCAAGGGAGTACATGCTGATGAAACCCAAGAAATACTCGTACTCAGACAACAGAAACACCCAAGGGGGGAGTCAGCCACAGAGGTCGCCATGGTACAAGCCCAGAGATGACATGGACAAACGCAGGTCGTGTGCTAACTGCGGGTCAGTTGATCATCATGTGGCGGATTGCACGACATACAAACAGGGCATGAAGAGTTTGGGATATGCACCTGATGAGGAAGATATGAGTCAAATGGAAGAACACGAGTTCTATAGCGGCTTGATCACCAAAATAGGAGCAAGATGCTTCTTCTGCAACCAAGAAGGGCACTTCAGGATGGACTGTCCGTTGTTTTGGGAAGCGGTCAAGAATCAGAGTGATCAGAAACACAAGTTGGCGCTAGCAACGGTGCAGAACCAGAGAAACAGACAAGGCGAATTTGAGACGAAGAAACTTGAGGGACGAAATGTGGAGCTACCAACGAAATCAATGAAAACTGTAACACAATGTGGTAGTGCAGCAGAGGCCACGGCGAAGAAAGCCCCAGAAATAGATTACGAAAAGGCGGCAGCGGAGGCCATCAACAAAGTGAAGCAGGATCTGGCAGCGAAAGAAATAGAACAACGACTAAAGCAGGAGATCGAAAAGCAGAGTTTCAACGAAGCATTAGCTGGATCGAATCCAGCACCAGAGGCTGTATCGGGCTCGACAAAGACTGGAAATTGTAACACTGTAAAGATGGTGACAGGAAAACCATTCGGCATATCAAAAATCGGGGCTAGAATAATGTCGATAATCAGAGTGGGCGGCCACGAGGTAACCAGAAACTTGAGCGAACCGAGCGACCAGACAATAATGCACATTGATGTGTACGCAGATTACTTGAGTTTAATAAGTCCACAATCGACTTCTAGAGCATTGAGAGCACTACTCACGCGAGGGGGTAGCAAGTCGGTACGTGTTGATAACAGATACACAGAAGCTTATGGTCCACATGAGGTGATGTTGAATTTAGATGGAATCAACATCTATACCAAAACAATGATAACATGTGATGAAGACCTAATTGGGCAAATCTACGTAGGGAAGGAAGAGTTAAAGGTGAGATCGATTGGACACTGCGCCATGCTTGAAGAAGATGCGATGCACATCGGGACAGAGGCAGATGTGACAGGGCACGTGCTAGACATAAGTGACAAGAAGACTCAGTTACGTGGGTTACTTGATACGGGAGCGGTCTTGAGTGTCATACCAATCGAAACTTGGGAACGAATGTGCTTCAACAAAGATGACTTGATAGATTCGAGAATACGGTTATCGGCTGCGAACAAAGGGGCCTGCGCGTGTTGGGCAGAACGCCGATAATAGCGCTCAATCTGGGGGAACGTAACCTGTGGATGAGTTTTCTTGTAGTAGAAAACCTAGATGAGTCCGACCAATTTATTTTAGGCAGAGACTTCATCAGGAACTTTGATGTAGCGATTGATCTAAACAACGCAATGTTCAGGATACGGAACCCGAATAGGAGGTACGCAATCAAACCGGTAAATTTAATAATGGCAAATGAAAACAAAGCACCGGTATTCTTGAGTAGAAGGGTGAGACTAAAAGCGAATGAAGCGGCAATCGTTGGCTTGAGAATGAAAAATTACAATGAACTAAGTGACAACAAGCAAGTGTGCGTAGTTCCAAACCCTAATAGTCAAAGTGCTGCTGTTTTAGGAAGATCCTTCTCGATAACGAAGAGCGGCCTCTGCGTCAGTGTCTTGTTGAATACCCTTGATATACCGATCACGATACAGAGAGGGAGGAAACTGGGATATGCTTTACCGGTTAAAACTCGATATGAAACGATTGAGAACTCAAAACAAAATGAAGTTGTTGATTGTCCCAATCACAGGGACAAAATTTGTATCTTGAGACGATTGCAGAAAATAAAAGATTCTTCAGGTCTTATTAAATCACTTAAGTCAGAAACGGACGATGGGCTGTCGAGCTGTTCGAACTTTCCAGAGCGACCCACACTAGATGAAATGCAAACTGATAAACCGGTTCTGCCGGAGATTGAACATTTGAGGGGCAAACTGAAAGATGAACAGCTCGAAGCCATCAAGGACGTACTAGAGCGGAACGAGGAAGTTTTTTCGAGGCATAAGGCGGATATCGGGTGTTGTAATTTCGTTGAGCATGAAATAGAACTTGAGGAAAACGCGGTACCACACAGGGAGGGGGCGAGGCGCATGACCCCACACAAATCGGACGCGTGTAGAAAAGAGATCGAGACGTTACTAGAGTATGACATGATAGAACCATCCAAGTCACCGTGGGCGTGTGGAGTAGTGATGGCCAAAAAGAAAGGCGACCAGTTGAGGTTTTGTTGTGACTTTCGATACCTGAACTCCGTCACGGTGAAGGATGCCTATCCCATACCTAGGATTGATGAGAGCCTCTCGAAGTTAGGTGATGCAAAATTTTTTTACGACTCTTGATTTAGGCTCGGCCTTTTGGCAAGTACCACTAAGGAAGCAGGACAGGGACAAGACAGGGTTTGCCTGCGAGTTGGGTCTGTTTCAATGAAAACGGATGCCGTTTGGACTTTGCAATGCCACAGCCACGTTTCAGCGATTGATGGCACTCGCGCTGATAGGCGTGACAAAGAAGTATGGCAATCTGGTAATGTGCTACGTGGATGACGTGGTAATAGCAACGCCAACACTAGAAGACCACATTGAGAGACTGGACGAGGTGTTCGCGTGCATGAAAAGATCGGGGCTAAAGTGTAAACCATCAAAGTGCGAGATACTCAAGGACTCAATAAAATACTTGGGCAGGATGGTAGACAAGTACGGCATCAGACCTGATCAGACGCCGTGGAAGCAGTCCTAACCTGGAATTCACCGAAGACGGAACACCAGTTGATGAGCTTCCTGGGCTTCGCTAACTACTACAGAGAGTTCATCAAAGGCTATGCGGACAAAGTGTACCCGATGCAACAATTAATGAGGCACAAGGGCAAGAAGTTCACATGGAACAACGCAGCAGAAGAGTCATTCAAGAGGATAAAGAAAGAGCTATGCGAGGCACCAGTACTAGGGATGCCGACTGAGAAGGGGATGTACGTGCTGGACACGGATGCATCGGTAGTTGCGATTTCAGGAATTCTCCATCAGGAACAAGAATGGAATGGGAAGACAGTCTTGAGACCAATAGCGTACGGGAGCAAAGTCCTAAGTGACACAGAAATGAAGTACGGAGCACCGAAAGCAGAGATGTTCGCAGTGGTCACCTTTGTCGAGAAATACAGGGCATACCTAGGCAGTGAGCCCTTCAAGCTGCGAGTCGACAATCGAGCACTAAGCTGGCTGAAAACGTACTCAATGGACCAAAGTTACATTGGGAGGTGGATAGTTCGCCTAGACGGATACAACATGATAATTGAGCATAGAACACGAGATAAACATCAAAAAATGCTGACAGCTTGAGTAAGAAGACGGAGTTCTACGAGAGACAAGAACAAAGAGAGGCGGACAGACCTGAGATCAAAGATGGCTTCTCCTTCATGGACAAGGAAACGTACGACAGTCTTCCACTCACGAGATGGCTGGACAAATCAGGCAAACCGATTGAAGATCATCCAGAATTACCTAAAGAACATCCAGAAAAGACCATCTTGAAGAAAAGCAGAAGGATTCCGGTAGAGATAATGCTCAAGTCCAAGATCGTGAGGTAAACACTCAAGGCAAAAGGTTATGATCTCGATCAGGTAGAAGCGGGAACTGCCCGAATAGATGAAGATTTAATGAGGCTGCTTGAGAAACTATCAGATGACAAACCCGTGATCCAAGAGAAGGGTCAAAAGGAACCGGAAGTCACCATACTTCGGAAACAAGAAACAGTGAACAATACTGACCTCTCAACAGGGAGCGTCGCTGATAGCAAGGACGTCGTGCGGTCACTAGTTGGGAAGAATGGAAGAAGAAGAAACCGGAGAAGGGAAATTGTCCGGGGAGCATGAAGAATGGGATAAAGACTCGGATGAGAGCAGTGAAGACCAGGATAGTCTGTGCATGATATTGGCGGAAGAGAAGATAAGACAACACGACAGGGAGTTACAGACGGATCCATCTTCAGGAACGTACAATCTGGACATACAAGAGGTACGAGGTGGTGAAGAACTTGAGAAAATTGCGGTTTCAAGAAAGCCATTCAGGGAACTGTCGTGCAACTCGAACGTCAGAACGAATCTGGTACCAGAAGACGACATGAAAATCGTGAAAAGGATGATATGCGTGAAACTGAGTGATGACATCCACAACCCTGCTGAGATGAATGGACAGATCATGGCGCTAAAGGAGCATGTCAAGGCGAGATATAGGCTGTCAGACCTAATAAGAGCCCAGAAGAATGACAAAATGACAAGTAATCTCTCCAAATGGATTCAGTCGGGGGTCAGGGAGAAGGGGGAACTTGAGGAAGACAGCTACAAGATCTTGAGCCAGTTCTACAAAGAAAAGAAAGACTTACTTTATCACACAGCTGATGGGGTGGTAGCGTGCAAGAAGAGAGATGAGGAAAAGGTATTACACAAACACAACCTCATCATACTACCACAATTGTACCAAACGGAGGTGCTTTTCAGATCACACGACCAGATGGGCCACCAGGGGATAGATAAAGTACAACAAAGGATACTTCATAGGTTTGATTGGCTGGGAATGAGAAAAGCTTGCGAGAGATGGGTGAATGCCTGCCTAGCATGCCTTCAAGTAAAAGACCCAAGAAAGATGAAGTTTCCCCTCAAGTCTGTCGAGAGTTCGGAATTCAATGAAGTGGTGCAGATAGACCATCAGAAAATCTGCATGACGGAGTCGGGTTATAACCAAATACTAGTTATAATAGATCACTTCACAAAGTTGGCGGAAGCGGTCCCGTGCCAAACAGCCTCAGCCGAGGAGACATGTGATCATTTGATAACGCATTGGATATCGCGGTATGGTTGTGCAATGACTTTCCAGTCGGACAACGGCAAAGCTTTTGTGGGGGACTTGACGAAAGAATTGATGAGGAGATCGCACATTGCTCAAGCACACTCGACGACCTATCATCCACAGACCAATGGGTTGGTAGAGAGACAGAACAGGACACTGGTCAACATGTTAAGGGTGTACTGCCCAAGATACATGACAGACTGGGACAAATACCTGCCACAGGTAGTAGGAGCCTACAACAGTACACAGCACTCAACGACGGGCATCAGTCCTTTCATGATGTTGACGGGCAGGGACAGGGCGATGCCTCTAACATTCTTCTACCCAGAATACGAGGGGAAGAGGACGTCGCCTCAGGCATACGTGAAGGAAGCGATCAAAAGACAACAAGAGCTAAACGAGCTATGCAGGAGGAACACGGCGCAAGCGCAAATGAGACAACGCAAGAAATATGACGAAAAAATATTACAAGCAAAACCATATGAAGCGGGCCAGTACGTGTGGGTCTTCCAAAATGTCATACCGCCCAAGGGAACAAAGAAACTACTCAAGAAGTGGAGGGGACCATTCATGATAACGGAAGTACATCAACAAGGACGGTTCTACCGCTTGAGTACTGGGCGAGCAGCACATTACGAAAATCTGAAGCCTCACGTCCCGTCCCCGGAAGACTGGTGCCTACCGAAAGACATGGAGGGTCTCGAGTACCTGGTGGTAGAACCAGCGTGTGAAGTGAATGAGAAGGGCATCAGGGAGAAAAATGATGGCAATGAAAACTTGAGCTTGGACGACAATGAAAAGATAGAGGTGGAGTCTGAAGCAGGATCGTTTGCAGAAGAAGACTGGAACGACCCGGAGCAAGATGAGGTGCCGAAGTGGATGGAGCCAGATCGACCAATATCACCGGGAACCAGAACTGGCAATCGTAAACGGACGGGTATGGGTACAACAGATACGGGGATGACTTCTTGATTGACAAGATACAGCCAGACAAATTGGGCGAGGAATTACTGAGTGCAGGCGAACTGGAAGCCGAAGAGGAATGGCAGGTCATTGATGATGGAGGACACTATCCACAGGAAGATTACTCAACACCAGAAATGGACACGGACCTCGAACAGAGCGAGATAGAGAGGAGGGAGAACACGAACTTGAGGATACTAGAGTGGATACGCGACGTCAAAGACGAAGGCCATGGAGGACAGAGTATCCAGCAAGTCGACGTGTCAGCGGAAAGACACAAGAAGTCAGAAGACCCTCTCTTCGGCTGGACGGCGATAGACAGGCCGCTGGACATTCCACCGGACAATTCAGACCCGACAACATCGACGGGGACGTCGATAATTTTTTTTGTCCGGGGAGTGGGGGTAGGACTTACCCACACCGAAAATTTGATGATAAAGAAGCTCAAGGAAGTGAGAGAAACAAGCGAATTAGAACTGGAAGAAAAGGAGCCAGAGCCTAACATAGGCCGGAATTTCAAAACGAAATTTGAAATACCCAATCAGTACTCGGAAAACATCATGATAACAGATAGTGACTTCATCCTGTCAAACAGAACGAGCGCGATCTGCATCACGGCAGACATGAGTTTCAAATCAAGACTGGAAGCTGACTTCAAGAGAGAATACCAGAACGTAGAGTTTCTGTTCAGACAGAGACCAGGACTGGGAGGGATGGCAGCGCTCCCACCATCAGTAGCACAAGTCCCGGGGAAATACCTGTGCTTCCTAGTGACGAGGGTCAATGACAGGAACACAATTGATCCCGAACACGTGATGTTGGCACTAACAAGACTACGAGACTTCATGATTGAAAGAGGGATAACAGAGGTCTCAATGCCGGTGTATGACCCAAACAGGGGCAAACTGAGCCCAAGGGAATTGTACGCTATCCTACATGTAGTCTTTGCAGAAACTGAGATAGTGGTGTATCTTCATAAGAAGTACTACTTGAGCATCGCCTGAGTCGGGTACACGGGGGTGTCGAGTCGGGTGTGAGGGGGGAGTCTTGAGCTAGGTACTGGGGTACAAAACAGGTAAGGGATTTTAGGGGTGATTGGCATGACAATTATTATTTTAAATGATTGATGGTGCTAAAACATAAAATGTATCTGCAGGTTTTTAGAATATTTCAATTGAACTATTTTAGTAGGGCGAAAAGGAGAGGGTTTTTAATCATAAAAGTAATGGGGTTTTCTGGTTAGGGACAGAGCTTGTCAGTCTAAAAAATCGGGTGTTATTTTCAGATTGATTTGTTGAACTCACGTTGACTACTCATCTATATTCAATTGAAGAAAGAAAACTCAAGCTGCTCAAACTCAAGTTGCCCAGGTAAAACTCAAGTTGCTCAGGTGAAACTCAAGTTGCTCAAGTGAAACTCAAGTTGCTAATACTCAAGGACCCAATTGAAATCACAGAAATGGCAGATCGATTCTGGAAGTCCATGCCATCGGCTCTGAAAAAGCCCACACTTGACGAATTGTACAGGCGGCTGAGGGACCTGGATTATACTCAAGTGGACGAGAGAATGGCAGTGATGCTGAATGCCATCCTCCAATTGGAGGAACAGGGCGAATGTCGGGAGTCTGCGACGGAGGCGGTTTTGATGGTAGGCTACACCACTGATGGAGTGTCCAATCAAGAACAAACCAGATGGCTGTCCTGGAACGTGGATGGAGCGATAAGGGGGTTCGATTTGGCGAGGAACCCTGGCCTGAACAACAATACGGAGTATGGCGCGGGGGAATTCCCACTGCCGGTCAGACCATCAGTCAGGTCCACGAGCCAGAGTACGAGTAAAGTACCATCGTTGACACGGGCACAGCAGACGGAGGAAGCTTATCCGGACGTCAGTGCTATGAAGAGAGAACTCGAGAGAACCCAGCGGGAAAGAAACAAGGCGAACCTCGACCGGGATCAAGCGGTGCTTGAGAGGGACCAAGCGCGGAGAGAACTGGACATGATGAGAGCTGAACGGCTACAGGCAGAAAGGGTGCGGGAGAATGCCGCGAATTGTGAGCAGCTGAAGCAGGCTCTCGAGAGAGATCAGGCAAAACTTGAGAGGATCCAGCGACAACAACGCGAGCTCGATATGCAGAAAGGGGCTAGGCCCAAAGAACGGGTAGTGACTGTCTCAAGGCCAGAGTCACGCATGGAGGTAGATGAAGCTCCTAGGTCGAAGGGACGATTCAACCTCGATCGTGCGGCTCAGGAACATATGAACGAGGGGCTGGAGGTATGGATCCCACCCGAATCAGCGTCCTCCCTGCGCGGCATGGAGACTCAAGTAATACGACCATTGATGGACGTCGCGCTGCCTGGATATACGCCGAGTTCGACCCCGGGTAGTAGTCAGGTGAGTGGCAGCTCGTCACGATTGAAAGAGTTGCACGAGCGGCTACAGCTGAGTAGTCGCGAGGGTTCGGCAAGAGCGGACTTACCCTCGACGTGGGGGGAGCAACCTGTCAGGAGTGTGGTGATCTCAAGCTACAAGAAGAATACGGAAGGGAGATATCGCAAGCACAATCGGATAGACTGGAACGCGGCGCAGAGGGAGAGGAGAGATTGCTTCCACGACGCGACTTGGGTGGAGTACTTCACGCATCCGCGAGTGCCTGAAGGCGTGGTTCACTAGATCATTGGGGACAGCTTGCTGCGGGTGCTGACCCGGATCCAGTCCCATTGGCAAACGGGAATCTTGAGCTTCGCCGGAGCCGCAACGCCGCAGATGTTAGCGACACTTGAGATGTTAGGGATGGTGAGTGCATACACGGTCACCCTGATGGTCGGGACGAATGATGTGTCCAGGGGGGAAGCAAGGAAGGTGACAAGGCTGCACGAAAAGATGAGCTGCATTCTCGAGGAAATACGGATCCAAATGGATCCGGCCATTCTCACGGTATGTACTGTTCCCTACAACATGGGAGCGGATCAACATGCAGTGGAGATGAACACAAAAGTGCGAGGCCTGAACGAAGCAATCAGGAAGGTACATCAAAGGAGTGTCCTTCCCCTTAGGCTACTGGACGTGGCTGAACAAATGGAGCTATCCTCTTTCCCTGACGATGCATCCGCGAATGGCATTCACTTTGATAGGCCCAGAGGGGTGGAGTGGTTGAACAACGTCTTCCAAAGACACATATGTGCGCTAGAGGCAGAATTGCTGGAGACAGCACAGGTCACGTTCGGACCACCTCCAAACCCACCCTTCTTCAACCCGAGGTCTTTGTCCAGTCGCTTAGGCGAGAGAGCCGATTCTAGAGACAGTTCGAAGAACAGCCGGATCAAGTTACCGAGCACCACACCCATGGAAGCTGATGAAGCGATATCAGCAACTTCTCAAGGGTCGATAATATCCTCAGTGGTGGTTGCGGAGAAGAAGAGGTCAGAGAAGCCACTGGAGACCAGCAGGTCGAAATATGAGGAGAAGGTCAAGGAACTGGATCTGGAGGATCTGGAATGCAGGCAGGAGCTAGCGAGAGCTTTGGGTCTGGAACAGGTGTCACACGAAGACTTGGGGAGACACCAGTGCGTGGACTGGTTGAAGGCTCATGAAACACATTTCTCGAGAGCGAAGTTGATGGAGACTGCGGATCTGACTGGAATTCCCAGAAAATTGGTGATGGGAACGATTAACTACAGACCTCTCAAGTCATTAGGGAGCCCGGGATTGGTGGTGGAGCCTCCCAAGCACCGAACCAGCACTGCCAGAATTAGAGTGGCCACTCCAGCACAATTGAGAGTGGTAGACAAACTGATGGACCCGAAAGAAATGGAGTTACCAGACGCCGCTTATGAAGGCACAAGACTAGCCAACGACCCCCGATATGGGATACCCTGCGGGCAGACGCAGCTGGCCAAAACCCTGGCAGTTTACGACAGAGCAGATCCAGCTGCAGCAAGGGTGGTTATCGTAGCAGGATCAGATTTTGAAGGAACGTCTCCCAAGTTGTTCTGGCCAGAGACCCTGATATATGCCTTGCCGGGAGCGGAGCTAAACCAGATGTTGACCCTGGTGGTGGCAATGAAGTCAGAAATGCCCTGCCAACCTGAGTTACTACTGTTTGCAGGGATGAACGATCATCTGCATGCAACGGGATTTCTTGAGCAGCTCAAGGGTGGTGAGCCCACGCCAAAGAGGATCTGGGAGGCCATCCAGACCTTATTTGCGGCCATAAATGAAATACAAGAGAATGTTGCCTCAAGATTCGGCTCCAAGACAAAAGTGGCGTTCACAACGTCCCCCGGGTACTCGAGCATGCCGCTCGCTCTGCAGTTTGTGTACGCGATCTTGATCTTGATCGCAGAGGGGAATGGGTGGCGTGTCCTGATGGCAGCTCCCAACCGAGAATTGGAACCGACGAACTTGAGACTGCGCAGATCAGAACTCGCGGCGGCATGGGCGGATGTCTCCCATGCGTTGAGAGGCTTTTACGAGTTGGCCGACATCCTCATCGTACTAGACGAGGTCCTCTTGTTGGAGATATCCAACTTCGCCAGGCAACTCAAGCTCAGCCCGATTATAAGGGATGATCATCCAGTGGTGGCTCACCTGACGGCTAGTCTGTGGTTTCGGGACATGGAGTTGACCATCACGAGCTCAACCAGCAGATCTAGAGGGCCGAACAACGAAAGGAAGAACGTGGCCGCATCGGAGAAGCAACTAGAGTCGATGGTGCATCGGTTGGCACAAGAGGGAGGCAAGTGGCCCTTCTTGACACCAAGACTGGAAAACGCCACGGAGAAAACAAGAGAAGATGCGCCGCTTCTGGTGAAGCAGATCTGGGATTTTCTTGAGGAGCAACTGGGAATAGCTGAGAAGAAGGAGATGACGGTTGGCAGGTTCGTCACAGCAGCCAATGAGGTCACGATTGGAGGGTTCTGGAGGGAGCATGCGAGAGGTGAGCTAAGGACGAGGAGGGATCATGAGATTCTCGAGTTCTTGAGTCCTTGTTGGGGAAAAGAGTTCCTGACCGAGGTGTACAGTGCGAAGGAGACTATCTTCAAAGCATTCATGCAGGAGGTATTGAACATGCCTATCAGTCTGTTGCTGGCGCTGTACCTGGTTTACCCGAGGCACTTGTTTAACATGGGCCCAGCATACATGTTCAGTCGTGGCGTGGATACCCTCAGAATAGACGGGTACTTGACGTTAGTGCTTCTGACCCACGGTGAGCTGGCGTCATTTCACCGATTGATGAGGTACGGGGAACCCCTGTCGATGGGAAGAACACACTCGAGTATTGAGACCTACTCGTACAAGTGTGCGGCAGGACTAAAGACGCTGCTAGTGCAGTACCTGTTGATGCAAAACAGGCACCTGACTGGTGAAGAAAAGAGCCCGAAGACAAGAGAAGAATGGAGAAGAGCGAATGCAGGCATGCCCCTATTGACGGACCTATGCCTGGCCATGAGATCGGACCCCATGGGGATGATCCGGGGGCTGGGGGAGGTCGTGACCTGTATCTATGGACCGGCCGTCACGTTTGCGTTCCCAGACCCTCTGGTGATGGCTTATCGATACTCTGTGACCCACGTGAGCCTCATAAGCGTATTAGATGGAACGACAATTAACTGGTGTCAGCAAGAGGTGCTAAGGGCACAGATGAGCAACACGGTGCTCTTTGGAAAGGTGAAGGATCCGGAGTTGATCGTGTACAGTTTCCGAGGACAACTGCAATGCCGGATGGGAGGCAAGCGCGAGGGCCCCATTGAAACTTACCCCAAGTTTTGGAACTTGAATCCCTTGACAGCCAATGGGTGAGAAATCTTGAGAATTCCTGCATGGACGAAAAGCTTCGAGCTAGTGAAAAAGGAGCTAGAGGCGATATTGGAGAAAGAGGTCCTGCCAGCGAGCATTCCTGAGTTCCCCATAGTGAGGAGAATGACCCTGGGGATGAACAGTTCCCTGGTAGTCCCGTCCCCTTACGCGAGAACCACAACCGAAGAACGGCAGAAGGAGTTTGCCGACGGCTGGGATCCGCTCTTCATCGTTTACACTGCAGCGATTTATTTCCATACCAGCGATGCGAAGATAAATTCATGGACAACTCAGGCCAAGAAAATGAGAGGTTCGATGCCCCCGAAGTTCGAGGTGCGAGATGCCTTGAGAGTACTTGAGCGGGCAAGTCTAGAGAACCAGTTGCCAGCATGGGACGACGGCAGGATGATAGTGAATGAAGAGCATATCGCACTGAAAGCAGACGAGATGCTGTTTGCCACAAGGAGATACCGGGCACCTTACGGACTAGAGCAGGTGAAAAGGAATCAGGAAGGAAAAAAGCTGGATGCGGCAGGTCCATTGTACGTGGCACTGACAGAGCACAAGGGGACGAATCCAACGACACCATCACCCCTTTCGGTGGACACCCCTGGGGATAAAAGGAGTGGCACCGTAGAAGATCGATTCAAGAGGATTCTTGAGAGAAGAGAAGCAGAGTCGGGAGACGAGAGTATGGATGAAACTCTCAGTGAGGCAGGAGAAGATATGGAGGTGGGAAACACACCGGAGCAAAAGCCAGCGGAGGAGGAGTTCACTGCGCAGGAACTGTTGAAGGATCTGAGTGAAGAAAACTGGGCAGATATCCCCACGCCACCTCTGACCTCATCCCCCCGCAAGGACCCAGAGATGTCATTGACGAGCGAGAATCCCAACATGGGGATGATCTTCTTGAGTGCGGAGAGAAGGGAGAAGAATACCTTCGAGGGAAACAGAGACGCCTTCCTGGGCACTCTGGACAAAGATGCTTGGCAAGAATTCTTGAGCGATTTCAATCGAGAGGTGGATGAAGACACCACATTGGACAATTTTAAAGAGGAACTGTGGGACACAGTGGTGAAGTTCGGTGAACCTGTCCTGATGGGGACGGGTTTAGAGGAGAAAGCTAGAGGAGAACTGCTGAGCAAGATGGTCGAGTTGAGGAAAACATCAAAAAAGACCAGAGAAGACAAATGTAAAGACAGCTCTACTCCGAAACAGAAAACTGACAATAAAATAATTAAATATACAAGGGGGGATAAGGTGGGAACTAGTAATATGATTAAAAGTACTAATATCCTTAAGGCTCGAGCAGGGGGGAGGCAAGAGTTGGTTGGAGAGAAGGAAGTTGAATCAGTGATGATAACGACGACGCCCCCGAATAAAGACGTGAGGTCTCGCAAGAGGAAGAGAGACGTGGAGGGATTGGGCAGTCCTTCAGCTGACGCGGTCTCGGAAAAGGACTTGAGAGAGACGGCCCCCATGGTTCTGGCGCGATGGAAGACGGCAGCCTACAAGAGTAGCTATGAACCGAGGAAACTGCTCGACATAGAAAAAGAAATGGAAAACCCCACTAGCTCAGTGACGGAGGAAGATTTCAAACCTCAGAGAATAAAAATGAAGCGAGGTTCGACGAGCGGGCAGACCTGGGAGGTGGACGTCGGCAAAGAATGGGTCTCAAGTGAACATCAGGCTATTGGGAAACAAGTGACCAGCGATCCTCTTGAGAAGAATAAAACCAGAAATACCTCCCGACCATGGTGGATAGCCCTTGGGACATTGAAAGAAATGGAAGACTGCTTGAAGAAATTGAACAGTGGAGTAGCCCGCAAACGACACAGTTGGGCCACACAGCAGAAGGCTGAGGTTAACAAGATAGAATTGGCGAACCAGCTGAACAGATCCTGGCAAAACTTATTGAAGGATCATTTTGAAGAGGCTATGAGGACACCTTTAAGAGGCTATGAGGCGAATCCCTTTATCAGGACTGCAGGACAACTGATGTTCGCGTGGAGCCTGTTGGGGATAGAGCTGGAGACACTGACTTCGTACGATAAGTTGAAGCTGGGAGGCAAAAACCTAGAGATATATCGAATGCTGATGCAGCACGTAGCCAGGGACAACTCAGGCTTGAGTCTGGCAAGAAGGAAAGATGCAACCTGTTTCTTGAGATGGACGATGTCGATGATGACTGACAGCACCATCCTAGCATGTCATCAGAAAGCAGTTGGAAGCAAGACGCTGGAAAGGAGAGTCTCCACAGTCATCTGGAATAGAGAGGGAGGATGGTTCTAGGCAATCTCTGGAGAGCCATAGGAAGTTAGATGAGATACGAAGATTCTACAACAAAAAGTTCGAGGAGAAACACGACGTTCACCGCAACCTGGCTTCGTCAGGGGAGTACTTAAAACTCAACAAAAAGAGAGAGTACCAGCATGTTTCTGGAGTGATGGGAATGGCGTACAACCCCTTCATGGACTTGGAAGCCGGAGGTGCCCACAGAAACTATGAGGTGGCGGAGCTACTGAAGTTCTGGACAGAGAAGATAATGGAGATAGACACTGTGGAGAGAGAGAGACCTAGCCTGGGTCTGACTCTCGAGAGAACGCCGGAAGTGATAAGTGTGCCACGCTCAATTAAAAGAGTGGAACTAAAAATAGGCAACGGGAATGGCGTGTTGACCACGAATCTGGAAGTGGTATGGAAATTACTAAGACCCTCCTGGTGTCCACATCCCCATGCGAGCCTGATTGAGGAGGTCACTGAGCGAGTGAGATTGGCACCGACAGAGGATGAGGATTTGGCGACCTTGAGTATAGTACATAGACTGATCCTGCCTCAGATGAAAGACTCGAGTGAGGTGACGAGTGGAACAGGGTCGGTGAAGAGGATGGAGCCGGGCAGTTGTCTTGATTCGACATGTGGCAACGGCGAGCATACTTGTGATGGTCGATCATGCGTCAGGATACAGTCTTTCCAGAAAGAGGACCTCATCACCTGGTTTGAGGATATCACTGAAAGGGAGAAGAGCGAGATACAGATAGTGGCTGAATGTTACGCGAGTACCACCGTGAACCTAGCGACAGCCTTGGGATTTTTCTCAAGAATGTGTAGTCTCCAGTCACTGGAGAGGCTAGAGTCAGAACACCACCTGGTGACCGCGTTGAGCGTGGAATCATGGCCCGGAGTGTTACAAGTGAACCAGAAGCACATCAAGAGTTGGAAAATTGGACTCGAGGCGGAGATGGGATTTCCCATGAGCGAAGCCTATGGATTGCCTCTGAATGCGAAATCCTTAGTGGGGTCAGTGTTGGCTAACCTATGTGGAAGCCACTATCCACTACACATGGCGATGGTGGAGGTGTCCAGCCAGAGGGAATTGATAGACAAGGCCTTCTCAGTACCCAGGTGCGTGAGACTAGCTCGGATGTCACATCATTCACACAAGCTGTTGAGGAAGATCCGAGGAGCAGTACCGAAGGAACAAAGAGACGACTTGAGTGAAATCTGGGGTGAAGAACTTCTAGGCTTGGAGAACGAAAACACAAGTGATCACGGAAGGCAAAACGTGGTGGGGAAACCCGCAATAGGTACTCCAAGCTCGGAAGAAGTCGACGTGATACACGAGAAAATGATGGAACTTGAGCCTCTCCTGGAAGCCTCGGGAGAACGCAATCTTAGAAGCATCGACCTCACGCATGGGGATTGTCCATGCCACTGTCTGGCGCAGACAGTGTGGTACCGAGAACGCGCCAATCTATGTCTGATTTGGGACATAGAAAAGATTAAGTCGTTGGGACTACCGGAGCATCGACAAAAGGTGACCATCTTGGTGGTGAGCACGATGCTGGCTCTACGATGGATTGAAGAAAACGTAGCGAAGTATAGAGAATCGAGAACGCCAACAGCTGAGTCGATTCATGCGATAGATTACAGCAGGAGACTTGAGTTGTTCGAGACCGCATGCAAGGTGTTCGCCATACCAGTGGAGATCAGACATATATGGAGCCGCCTGAGATTCTTTCCTTGGTTTCGTGCGACATTAACATCCTGGTTATATGTGGTAACAAAGGACCACATGAGGAAACATCAAAAGGAATATCGACAATTCCAAGCCGAGATAGGACCAGATGCCTTCAAGAGACCCCTGCTAACCCAGCGAAATGCGATCACGACGGGGTGGAAAAGAGTGGGCAGAGTATCCAGAGACAATTCTAGAGCGAGGGAATCAATACTAGAGGAGGACCTGGCGAAGAATATAAGCATGAGTCTTCACAATTCCTTCTGTTTGAACCGGCAGTCGAAGGTAAAGAGCTTACCAAATCAATCGAAGAGGTTGCAAGAGCAGAGGGAGTGGATGCGATCCTATGAACAGCTGAAGGCCTGGGAGGAAATTGTGATCAGCTCCGATGACGAAGAAGCACTGTTGGAACAAATTACAGTGTCAAGAACACCGGTGTCGGGTACCTCGAGGGCGAAGGACACGAGGTGAGCCGGTGGCTCGAGGGGAAAATTCTAGAGTCTTGAGTCTTGAGAGGGAGGGGGCTCGAGGGTGAACTCGGATGAAATCTGGGTTCACGAAAAAGAAATTTTAGACGAATAAGATATTGTTATTAAAATGATAGATCTATTATATAAATCAGAATGATGCATGACAATTTCCTGACTGAATAGGACAAAAGAAATTTTAAAATTACCAGCTTAAAAAGCGGGGATTCATTGGTGCAGGTGTATGCAGATTTTGATTGCTGTTTAGCGATAGTGTGAAAATTTTATATGGTTGTGAATTTTGGAAGGTAGATAAATTTAAGTCCGATGCAAACTTCTGTAAATGACCACTGGCACTGTATCTTGAGCAACACTCGGTTCTCTGGGACTCACTGGCAGATGACAACACACGATGGGGACATCGATCTCGAGTCCGGGGAGTATGTGCCAGTCGGTCATGTCTGGAGGTTTGACCTTGAGAAACACGTAATTTTGGAGTGAAGTTTTAATTTTAAAAATTTCGAATGGAGCCTGTCATGCTCAGTTTTCTCGAACCAACTGAAAACAAAAAGTGAAAAATCAGAACGTCCGAATTAACAATTGCGGGAAACTACTCAAGAAAAAGGCAGGAAATTGCTATTCGCAATTTCTCGATACGAAATAATAAGAGGGTAGAGCTGTCTTATCCCGAAAACAGGAGAATATAACACAGACTTGAGCAAGGACGATTATTCAAACGGAACAGAGTGAACACTCAATGGAAGAGAGGACAACTCAAGTGTCCCGATGGTTCATGCAGAAACTTTGATTCTTGAGACAGAACTTACTTCTGTGGTTAAAACTAATTAGCATCAAACTTATTTAGTTATATTATTTGATTCTCGAGCTGCTTATCTTTTAGTAACTCCTCATACTCAAGTGCATCGACATGTGAGTTCTCAATTTAAATTTCTCGAGTGTATTTTATGACAGTTATGTTGAGATAAGGCGAGTTTTAGGTTGATCCATCTGAAATGGATCAAAGTTCCACTGTCTAATAAAAAGTAACTAAGCGGATTGTTCCGACCCGGTTTTTAACGGCGTTCATGTATTTTGGGTATTTCGAGACCTAAGTATGGGGACGTTTTTGTTTCTAGAGTGGGGGGTATTTTGGTAGTGGCCTTTAAGCTGTAACGGGTTCCAGTCTCATGTCGCAAGCGAACCGAATTGGCTCCGACCGTTCTTGAGGTAGAAAAACACAAGAGATAGTGTCCCTGACTCTTGAGCCAATGGTTATAGGGCCTATTTTTCTTAAGCCTCATGTGTGACTGCAGTAGACGAATGTTACACTGTTTCAATGGTTTCAATAGGACCAGGGTTTTTTTCAACATCCCCACTTTGGGTCAGTAACAACGCAAAAAGGAAAAAATGAGTCAGTGTGGTAGCTCTCCGCTCATTTATCCCACATTTCGATGATAATATCTTTTGATGGCAGCTTAGATAGCCCCAGTAAACAATGGTTTTTTCTATATTTTCCATCTGAGCCTTGGAAATTAGAAAAGTTGCACAAAACAACCAGAATTTAATATTCAGCATAATAAATTAAATAAGTTAAATAATCGCCAAAGTTTGCACCAAGAAAAAATGCGAAACTAGTATTTCCTAAAGAATTTTGCACCGTTTTGGAAAAATTGTATCATTTCTGTCGTTTTTGGATCTAAATTTGATGATTGTTTGGTTTGCTTCATTCTGGGGCGGGTTGTAATCTCACATGTGTTTGCATTAATATCAGAACCTTTAAAAGAATCTCTAAAACTTAGGCGGTAAAAAAGAAAGGCGGTGGCGTTTTGTTATATATACCAGTCAAATTGGCTCCGAAATTAAGGCCTGATTTAAATTTATTTGATAAAGAAAAATATGAGTCAGTGTGGGTTGAGTGCAAATCTACATTTAACATTTCCAGTAAAGAAAAAATGTTAGTTAATTTGTGTTATAATCCAAGCAGATCAAACTTTATTGATTTTTTGGAACAATTAACGCTTAACATAGATAATGCATTTTCAGTTTCTAATAAAATTACGCTTCTGGGTGATTATAACATAAATTATCTGGATAGCAAAGAAAAAGAAAATTTAGATTCTATAATTATTCCATATGGATTGAAGGTTTTTTGTCCAAACGATGAGACCATAATTAGTTCCTCAACTAAAACTCATATCGAATACATTATCAGTGACTATGAAACAAACGGCATTGAATTTTGTTTTGATACACCTTATAAAACCGACCATTTTGCTTCATTTATTTTGACGGACATAAAATGCGGCAAAAGTTTACCGAGGATAATTTCGACTTTGAATAAGAAAAATTATCAGAAAAATGAATTTTGCAATACACTCTCCGCTCTTCCCTGGTATCTCTTATATCAATCTACAGACGCACAAAACATGTTCTCGACGATGATTTATTTAATTTCTAGTGCTCTTCAGCAACATTCTCCAATCGAAAAAAAATTTGTTCGTAATTTTAAACCAAAAAATGCATTGAAAACGTCAGCAATTGTTGAATAAGAAACAGAACTCACTCAAATCATATCGCAGTCAAAGCACAAGCGATAATTGGTCAAAGTACCAGTTTTTACGTAATCAAATGAGCCAATTGATTAGAAGTAAACAACTCGATCACTCAAAAAATTGTTTTTCACCTCTCACCACTATCCAACAAAAATGGAAATATTTTAACAAAGTTAGAGGTACATGTTCTGGCAACAATCGAATTACAGTTCTACGAAATTCCTTCAGTGAAATGATAACCCAAGACAAAAAAATTGCCAATCATTTAAATTTTATTTTTTCGAACTTAGGCGAATTTTTTGGCGCTAAAAAGCCTCCGAATTACAACAAATCTGCCTCTGAATCTGCACCTTTCCATTTTCAACACATTACAGTGAAGCAATGTTTTGATTTAGTTCGAAAAATCAATGTTAGAAAACCTCTCGGACCTTGTACCGTACCTGCTTGGGCAAACATTGACGGTCAATCAGCTATAGTTCCACATTTAACTTTTGTAATAAATACTTGCTTAGATGAGAACATTTTCCCGATCGAACTGAAAAAAGCACACGTAACCCTTTTGTTTAAAAAAGATGACCCAATGGATGCAAAAAATTATCGGCCAATATCAATAACTTAAGCTTTTTCTAAAATTTTTGAAAAAATTTTACATGCCCAATTAACAGAATATCTTGACAAATTTCAAATAATGACACCATTTCAATTCGGATTTCGCAAAAATATTTCAACACAAGATGCTCTTGTTTATGTGACAGAAAGTATTCGAAATCAAATAGATTAAAAAAAAATTGTACATGCAGCTTTATTAGATCTGTCCAAGGCTTTTGATTCTATTTCGCATGAAGTTTTAATTGAAAAAATGTTTTCTCTCGGTTTTTCAAATGGAGCAAATGCTTTAATTGCTAGCTTCCTAAACAAACGTATTCAAAGAGTAAACGTCCATGGAATTTTTCAGACTGGATTGAAATCAAACGAGGTGTCCCACAAGGAAAGGTATTTGGTCCGTTGTTGTTCAATTTATATGTTAATGACATACAAGAGCGATTATATGAAGGTTGTACTTTAGTTCAATATGCTGACGACTGTATGGTTTTTCCTCTTCTATAATTTCTGAGGATGCTTTGAAACGATTGCAAAAATCACTTAATAATCTAACGGAAATTTTTGGCAGAGAACCAATTGAATCTGAATGCATCTAAATCGGAATTTATAACATTTTGTCAAAAAAATGATAGCAAAAATGTAGATACTGATACAAAAGTAACTAATGGGCGTTATGTAGCCAAAAAATCAGAATGCAAATATTTAGGCCTTATTCTTGATTCATGTTTATCTTTTCATGCTCAAATCAAAACAATTCTCCAAAAAATGGCACAAGGAATTAAAACTATAGATACAATTGGACAACAACTGCCGACATTATCATTAGTTGCCTTGCTTCATTGATTGTCTTGTTTTATCAAATTTAGATTACTCAGCAATATTTTTACAACAAATTAATGCTACTTTGATGATATCTCTAGAGAAACAGTTGAACTGGGCGTTAAAAAGAACATATTTCAGATCGAAATTTAAATCTTCTTCCCTTCTTTGCATTAGCAAATCGTTCATTGGAATCGAGAAAAGAATTGAATTAAAGGCTATAACATACTTATACCAATATCTTACAAACAAAAAGAAGGCTTTTCAAAATACATTGAGACTACCGACTGCCAATTACAGGCTCAATAAAAGAACGAAACAAATTGTTTTTGACAAACATTGTTCAACCGCTTCTCTAAAAAAATCATTTTTTCATTTGACTTCCAAAAAATGGAATTCACTGCCCATAAGTTTGCACAATTTAGAGAAATCGAGAACAGGATTCAAGAAAAAATTGAAAGAATTTTACCTGAGTGAATTGAGAAACAATCCAATATGTACAAATACAAATAAGTGGCGTGATTTCCGTTTTTGCTAGTTCTATATGTTTTAATTTAGTTTAATTTTCCAGACATTTTTTGAAAGAGAATCTGTATATACTCTGTATATACGCTGTATGTTTGGACTATCTATAAAATCGTTTGTAAAGTTTTGATACCAGCTCGTTCTTAATTCTTAAAACTGATGTTTTTTTAGTATCCGTAACTTCATATATTTTAATCAACCAATTTCTGAACTGTAACCGAACTTATTTTGTTTTGTTTTGTTTTGTTTATTGCTTGTTTTCTGATGTTGTGTTTCTGTTTGATGTAACCAATGAATTTTAACCAACTTTATTATTTACACTTTGCTATACTGATGCCTCGGCTTTTTACTGTATAGTAATTCAGGTGTTCTTTCTTCTTCTTCTTCTTACTTAACAGGACAGTATTTCCCATGGGATGCTTTCAAAGGTCTCATAGCCTCAAGAACATTTACGCTAAACTAGGCAAAATCAAATGATCGAATTGGCCTTATGTATGCAACGATATCGAAGCGAAAGCAATTCTCCAATTGCCAGAATACATTCCAACGTGAGACTTGTATCGTAACTGAACCGGGTCAGTATGTTTACACAAAAAGAGCAATTTTAGAAGTTAAAATACAAAACGAAGAACAAGAGAAAAAGCTGACGGACTGATCTTACAAATCGAGAATGGGTAGCTTTAAAATGTGGGAAGTCGTAGAAAACTCGTTTCACATACCTTCACTATATTGAACCAATGTTGATGGTTAATTTCACTAAGTAAATCTTTGAGGGCCAAGTCAAAAACACTGTCAGTTTATGTTCTTTTCATTTGGCTCGTCATACTACAATTAACTTGGATACTGTTAGTAAATGCCAAGAATTATTAAATGCAGAATTGGAAAAATCAAGCAGACTCGACATAAGGAAAGAAGTTTTATATCACCCAATTTTACATGGTGGGATAGGCTTAGCCTGCCTACAACTCAAGCTTTTTAGTCTGAAAATCATCGATTTCTATGCTTCCGATATGTCAGATCAAAAAAGTTTTTTACCAACAAAATTTAATTTCCCAAAAGAAACCAAAAACTTCTTGAGAAATACGAACATCTACGAACATACGAAATACGAAAAAAATTCGAGTGACATTGCAACAATTTCAAGCTTTACAAATAGCCGTTTAATTATAACACTGCAGACAAAATCGCGAGAAGTTTTTTGTTTTTGCTTACGAAACTGTAGTTTTCAACGAGCTGCAATTTCCCGCTTGTGGTTTGCTGCAAACCGTTATCTCTGTTCAGAAGAAAAATTGAAAAAAAAAATACAGGCAAAGTTTGGAAAAATTCAATACTTGATGTGTGGGAAAAAAAACTTTTTTTTCATAACTTTGCGTACGCTGTTTCTGAAGATCGAGAAAAGCGGTGGTTTTTATTTCATGAGAATGCCCCCGAATTATTATTTTTTGTAATTTAGAATGCGAAACAATCAAACACCTAGTTTTCAGTTGTCCCTCGCTGCAACCTCCAGGAACCATATTACAGGTTAACAAATGGTGAGACGTTTTTGTATCAACGAACATTACAAGGCTTAAGTATGTTGCTGCGGTTATTCGTGATGCATATTCAAAGTCATCGACGTCATGGAAAATCAATTTGCAAACATTTGTGTCATGAAAATTATGGAAGATACGAAATACAAAATGCTCCTTCTGATAAAAACTACCAAGGATACGTTAGACTACAGCAACAAACCAGGATACCCGGTATCCATTAAAAGTAATGTCTGTTGAACAAAAACTATTAAGAAGTAGAAGGTAGATATTTCAAGCGTAGCAGCATACTCTGTATCCGGTACTAAAAATGTATTTCAAGCACATTTCACAGAGAGAACAAAAAAACAGTTTGCCGACCAGCATACCCAGTATCCAATTGAACAAAAAATGTACAGAAACAGTTCAGAAACTATCTAGACGAGCTCTTAACGTTTTACAAGCTGTTTCTTGTGTCAACAATTAGGTTACTAACTCGATGAGTTGTTTTTGATAAAAAAAATGATGTTATTTGATGTTCATATTGATTATGAAACTTTCAACTAAAAAATTTAAACTACAATTTCAAAAAAAAATTGTTGACATTTTTGTCTTCTGATTTCTCTATTTTGAAAAAGAAAAAATCTAATTTCTTTTTTCAAATATATCGTGGGTAGGCTTTTTTGCCCCACGAGTAAAACTATGTATCATGAGTCAACAACAACTAACGGAATCTCAGAAAGCAATTAATCATGAACTGCTGATTGAAACGGAGACTAAATTCAGAAATGCGCTAACTGCAAGCAAATCGACTGACGAAAGAAAGCAACTTCGAATAGTCAAAACCACCTCGCCCTTCACAAAAGAAGGAGGTATGTCGAAGTTGTGCTTCCGATATACTAAAACAATGCCTCACAACAATACAACAGAAGATGACAATCTCAAAAACAAAAACTAAGACAAAACATGACCGGAAACTACATAAACTGACAATTATTGCTCCACCCGAAGCAGAGCAATTTATAACCATATTCAAACGCGAAGAAATCATTCTACTTAACAGAACAGAGTTTCCCATGGGATGCTTTCCAAGGTCTCACAGACCCAAGAACATTGAATCTAAGCTAGGCAATATCAAGCTGTCTAATTTGACTTTTGTAGGCAAAAACATTTATCAAATTACCAGAAGAAGTCATTCATAGCCCTATAATGTAACGTAAGACCTGTATCAGAATTGAATCGGGTCAGTCTCTTTATACAGAAAGAGCATTGTTAGAAGTTAAAACACAAAATGAAAAAAAAATAGAAATTGCTGGCGGACTGGTCTTATAAATCGAGAATGGACGGCTTGAAAGTGTGGGAAGATATAGATTTCTCGTTTCACATACGTTTACTACATTAATGTCAAAATGCCTGGATTTTCAATCTCATACATCACGATAGTAAGATCCCCATTCACCCCCCCCATTGTTCCTTGTTTCGGGTGATATTGTTCCTTGTTTCTGATCTGTCTAGTTTGATTTTAAAAATTTAATTAATTTAATTGTCTTTTTTGATTTATAAAATTCCCACTATCCACTTATTATGGGTTAGTTCAGTCCCCCCAAAGTCCAGTTAAAATCGTTTTTTTTAACCTTCACGCTAGGTCAAGATGAGGAAAACAACAAAGAGTGTACAAGTAAAGATTGCTTAAAACCTTCAGGACTGTTATTTTAGGTTGAATGTGATTGTTGTTGTAGTTGGTATCATATCAATTGGGTAAACTTTTCTCTTCGCGACTCTAAGAAAAACCAATAGTCTCAACGTCCGTTATGCGTTGATGTAAAATCTGTTAGAAAAGCAAAAATAAGTAATGATTTAGTACTGGACAATTATGTTGATACAGCCATCTCAAACGGTCCGAGTACTCAAGAGAGTACCAAAAAACTCGCGTTTTCTCTCAGCGGAAAGTCCGCCTGACAAAAAATGACATCTTCTACAATGCAGAAGATATTCCAAAATGGCTAATTTTTTTATTGTTTTTTTACCTACCAAAAAGACTTGACGCAAACAGACCACAAGCATGAGCTCTTTGATAAAAAAAAATTCGAGCAAAAGACGTGTAATTTTCAAAACTCCAACCCCAACTTTCAAGCTCTTCTCTGAGTGACCTCGAGCAAAGACAAAAGCTAATAAGTATTAAGGTCAATGAATGAAATTCAAAGGGAGGGATAAAGCTCGCTGCTTCGGATAGCAAAATGCTACTTTTTCATTTGATAACTATCAAAAATTGTTGTCTAAGCACTCTCAGCGAGCAGAAATTGCAGCTACAAAACCAAAAAATTTAGATTACTAAGCTGATAATCCTCATTGGTGATTGCAAAATACTCGAACCCTAAGAACTTTATTTTTTGGCTCAAGACCTATCGCCCTTATAAGGATAGACGGGGGGTTGAGACCGATTGTCTTAGAAAACACGCTGAGACGTATGGCGTCTAAATGCGCTTGAGACAAAGACCACTCCGAGCGACAATTTTTTTTCGGAAGCCTACAGATATGATGCGGCACTAAACGAGGAGAAGACATAGCTGCATACTCATTGCGAAACCCAACTGATCGCAACGACAATGCAAACTGCACTGTTCTTTTGAAACTAGGTTTTAGGAATGCCTTCAACTCTCTAAATAATGAAACAAATCTTAATCATGTTTTTTCAAATCGTCTCGAATTGTACAAATAGACCCATTGCGCATATAGTAAACCTAGTTAGTTACCTTTTTAACGGAAGCTCTAGCATAATGTTAGAAGACGGAACTCAGTAAGGCGTTCCCATAGCACCACCAATTTTTGCGGAAGCAATTCAGACACTAGTCAAGCTGTTGGATTCGAAAATTAACATCTGTTATTTAGATGACAAAAAATGAGCCAATGACTATAGGATAGTTCTCCGGGACCTTGAAAACATTCTGAAATCGGAGCAAACTTTTCGGAGCTTGAACACTGAAAAATGCGAACTTTGTTTTTTTGGGACTGACTACATGTACACTGAATAACTCAATTTAAACACAAATTTGAAAAATATGCCCTTAATTAAAAGTAAAAACAAAAGAAGAATTCCTTATATTGGGATCTCCAAATTGCCCGACAAAAAAAACGAGGAGTTTGAAAAAATCACGGATGTCATTGACATACTAGACGCCCATTATGATTTTATCTCCTGAACAATTGCTCGACTTGCCATAACTCCAATGTTTTTTGCGTACGAGCGTTTGTTTTTCGCCAAAGCATTTTTTGGAGTGCTACAAAATAATAAGAAATTCGTTATGCAAGGTCGCTAATATGAAATTGGATAAAACCCAGCTTTTACAAGCAGTTTTCCCGGCAGCCAAAGGTGGCTTGGGTGCTCTTTTCACTCGTCTACTAGATTTACCCGCTTTTTAGTATGAGAAAGAAATGCTTTCAGCAAAATTTTTGGTTTGGAGCATGTGGATGAAATCTATGCTGACGCGCTCGCTTAAACGGTGGTTGGAAAACACTTCAAGAAATTGAAATGGATCGGGAAAACGAAATCCAAAACAATTGGACAGAGCCAAATTTTGACAGCGAAGTTGTAGACTTGATTTTGCGACTCGAACCAACAGACGTAGAAAGATTCAACTCGTTTGAAGCTAGATTTTGCTCCCAATGGTTGAACGTCATCCCGTGCAATAATTGGAGGTTAAAACTGTCGAACCAACAACTCAGAATTGCGATAGGACTTCTCAATCAGGCTCAAAAATTATAGGGCTCAAAACGTTGACTCAAAAATTTGCTCAAAAAGTTGCAACGGTATAGAAATTTGTAAGGCTCAAAAATTTGCGCCATAGGCTCAAAAACTTGCGAAAGACATAAATGCATGTGCGGAAAAAACTTACCGGAGAAGGTTGGCATGGCCTTTCTTGACTCAAAGCGTAAAGAGATTCTCTAGGTATTCAAACCTGAATACTTTTATAAAGCAGAACTTGTCTTCTACTCAAACTCCGTCTGTTTTAGAACCACGACGCTTCTACAGGACCGACCATAAGCGACCAGACGGTTTGACTCTCGTTCCATGGGCTGCTGGTAAGCAGCTCTTGTGGGATATAACGAGAGTAGACTCCTTTGTTTCTAGTAGAATTAGTGCCGGGTCTATTTGTAACCCTAGTACGGCTACTGTGGAAGAGGAGGAGCAAAAAATTACATGTATAAAGACTGATTAGATTATGGTTAACTTTTTCAACCGCTTGCTTTTGAGATTCAGGGCGCGGCTGGCCCCAATATATTTTTTTCTGACCAAGCTTTGTGAGAAACTAACATAAACCGTGAGGAACCCAGAGCATGCAGCTTTTTAAAACAAAGAATCACCCTGGCAATAAGGATTGCAAGCGCCGCTTGCTTACTCAGAACAAAAAATGACATAACAACTTCCGACCAAATTTTTTATTTGACACACAATTATATTTGTATATTTTATTTTCTCGTGTCGAGTTGAAGAAACGTAACACGTATCGAGTTTGTTTGTTAGGACATCAACTCTTATCATCTCCTTTTTTATCATTATCCTTTCCATATCTAGCAATTTACAAGGATTTTGACTGGAATACGTGATGAAAAGACTTCTGACTGTAACAACGGTTACTATGATACTTTTGACCTTCTTTTTACTTATCTTACTCCGCTAAGAAAAAAGAATCTTATAATAATAGTTCTCGAGATTTTTTTTAAAAAAAGTTTTTTTTTTCATTTTTTTCCTTTAGAGTGGTTTAAGTCATAATCAACAACTTTTGTTTAACCGCGTCAATTTTGATGTCCTTTCAAAAAATCAAAAATCATATTTCAATATTGTTTCACTTTTATCTCGATTATAGCCATGACAATTTCGTTTAGAATCTTTTGGTTCTAAACAACCATGTCTTGAAATTGACCAATCCAAAACGAGTAGTTGAACACTCCCGCTCAAAAGGCATGTTCAAAGAGAAGTTTGCATATCTGTCCCAAACGAACACGTGGAAGTCTTTTTGTCAAAATGTCCGCAACCATAATTGTAGTAGGAAGATATTTTAACGTCATCTTACTAGAGCGAATTTATTCCCGAACAAAGTTCTTTTATGTCGACATGTTTGGCTCTCGATCTCGAAGCTGTTTCATGAGCTACACAGATTGCTATTTGGTTGTCACTAAACAAAATAGGGACCGTAGTTTTCTTTTTATCACTCTAAAATAAGTTTTTTTAGGATCAAAACTTCCCGGATCAAAGATGATATAGCCATATCATCTAATTCACATGTAGATAATGATACCGTACTTTATTTAGCAAATCGCCAAAAAACCGGTGTCCTTTATAACTTAGTCTACACAGTTTTTCTGGTCTTGACGTTGCCTGCCCGATCGGCATCAGTGTACGCAAAAAAGCCTGGACCAATATCATGTTGTGAATAAGTTAAGGATTATTTCGTGCCCTTTAAAAAGCGTAGTACTCTTTTTGCTGCAATAAAATCTTGCACGCTTGAGAGAGTAAAATTACTCTAGCAGCAATATCAGGTCTAGTTATTACAGCTAATTACAAAACGCCCCTGCTTACTGCTGAAAAAGGGAACAGTAAGTAACAATTTTATCGTCAGCTAATTTTTGTGATGTAATCACAGGTTCATAAACTGGTTGGATTTTTCGCTTATTCCGTTTTCCGGTTAAATTTTTGACGTATCTTTCTTGAGAAGTTATTATATGTTTTCCATCCCCTTGAAATTTTATTCCCAAGTACCATTTAGGAACGCCCTTATCTTCAATTCGAAGTTGCTTACTAAGGTTGGCCAGCAGTTCTTGTACTGAAATTTCGGCAACATCAAAAGTTTCATACCATCAACAAACACAGCAGTGAAACTCATTTTCTTAGGATGATAAAATTCATAGGTGTCTACAGTGCTTGTTAAGAATCCAACTTCCACTAAAACTTTTGTTGGAAACTGGTTCTAAGGTTGACTTGCTTGTTGCAAACCGTAAATATACTTATTTGACCAGACAAAAAACTACAAGGTTGCTCAAGGAAAGTTTTATCCTCGAATTTAGAATTCAAAAAAGCTGTTTTGACATCAATTTGTTACATTTTTGGACCATCTTTTGCTGCAATGGAATATTTTGAGCGAATAACTGTCATACTAATTGTAGGTCAAAAGTATCAGTGTAATTTTTACCATAAATTTTACTGAATCCCGTAGCCACAAAACGTGCTTTATATCATTCAACCATCGTTTTTACGCTTTATATGAAAAATCTGTTTTCCTTTTATTAAAAGTTTTCCAGGTTGAAGAGGCCAAAGATCTCATGTTTTAAATTTTACAAGACTATTGAATTGAATTTGCATTCCAGCTTACCACTTTTCAACATCAGCTGACAAAATTGCTTCCTCATAATTGTGTGGAACATTGCTATTGACACTAGCAGCGATTGCAATTTTACAGTTTTCATCTGTAAGTTTCACATGTATCTAAGTAAATTGGAGTATCTTGAATCTCCATTTGCACATTATTAGGACTTGATGCTGAAGATAGTCTTTGAGAAATATTAAAAGTTGTAGCAGTATACGTATTCTATCAATAGCAGCGTAGTATACGATTTCTTGTGTTTACAACAGTATCAACTACCCTTACCCGAAAATTTTCGGGTACCGTTCTGACGTAAGTAAAAAAGCCCTTGCTTTGTCAAAAATCATTCGCCAATAAAGGTCGGCTATAATTTTTTGAAGAGCAGAAAAAGGACTTGTAAGTTGCTGTGCAATACTTTTGTTCTTGCGAAACTTTTGAAATTTGCGTGAAATATCCTCCCCACCATTAGCTGACCTGAGTGTAAACCCAGTTACGTTACTTGGTTGGACCACTCTATTAAAAATAATGTAGTTACAATTGAAATGACTTTAAAGGCCATGAAATACATCGTTGAATATCTTGAAAAATCATCAAAAAAAGTTTTTGCTTTTTGTTTCCATGCAATGATTCTGGAAAAAGTCCGCAATTATCACTTTGATTTAGCTCAAATTTTTGCGCTGCCCTTACTTGAGGGCTTTACGAAAAGTCAGACGTAAATACAATACATTCTGAACACGTAGTACATTTATCGGTTGCAAACGAACCGGAAAGAAACCATGCCATTTATTACAAGGCTTCCAGTTTTCTTCATTGTTTCAAAATTTATATCTGAAACCCTGCATGCCACGTAAAAATAGACAATGCCGAGTTATTCGGCTCTTTTGCACTAGGTTCCAAACAAAAGATTATCCCTTTAAAAAATCTTTTTGTTGTCAACCAAACATATCCGGATTTTCGTTGAAATTCGCTGTATTCCCTGGCTTGAAAAGCAATTAAACGGATATCAAATGAAACTTGAAGCTAGGTACAAACAATGCGCGCTGGAGATTGAGCATGTACTTAGCCTGATAAGGATCGTAAAAGTGGATGCAAGTTTCTCCAACACCATATACTTGCTGTTGCGTCCCATCTTCATTAGTATTAAACATCGCACTTTCGTCCCATTCCAGCATAGAAAGCGCCTCGAACATCGGTTTGTTTGGAACGATATAGTTCGTTTATCCACAGTCTATCACAATATCCATCGACTCATTTGAAGTTGCAGTTAGTGCAAACCCAGAGAAACCGCTCTGATGGTTGCCGAATTTTGCTTGTTTACATGCTTCGTTGCATGGCACCTGTCATCACTGTTATTGTTACGTCCATACTTCGTATAGTACAAAACTTTCTTGTTTCGCTGTCCAGTTCCCCCATTGTATCGTCCTTGGCCAATATCATGAATAGCTGGAGCCGCATCGGACGTAGCAGTCGTGCCTTCTCTGTTTGAGCTTCCCAGGTGATCTTTTGATCTGTCACTCTTTCAGTTCTTTCGGCAATGATTTACGAACTGTGGCTACTGTCAGGTTTGCCGCTGATCTTTTTATCTGCAGATTGTAGTTTGAACACAATTTTGTCCACTTTGTTTAGAAATTCTATCGAATTACCAATCTTCTTTTCCAGAAACTCTTGCCAAAGCACAATGATTTGGCTTGTTCGAATCAGTTAATTGTTTTTTTTTGCGGGTACTTCAAAATTTCGTATCCATTCCTGTTATTATGAACAATGATCAACTGCAAAGTAGCATCATTGAGACTGATAATGAGTTCGTGATACAATTTCCGGTGAACAGTATCCCTGTTGGCTTCGCTAACTTTCAGAATTTTCCTTTAGGTTTTTTTCTTCAATATAGGCTAGGAATTGTTCATAACATACTGGAAAATTTCGGGTTTTCCATTGAAAATGGGCAGTTTCTTTCGTTCGGAATCCACCAAGATGTTGGTACTTGGAAGCTTCATTCGCCCATACCCTCTTACAAAATTAGTTCTTGATGTTTAAATGATAAAAAATTTCTCATCCTTTTTTTTAACAAAAGTAAATTAAGTCAAATCAAAAACGTTTGCTTAACCGCGTTATTTTTGATGTCAATTCAAAAAACTTAAAGTCATAAGTGAATCTTGTTTCACTTTTTTCTCGATTAAAGCCATGACATTTTTGTTTAGAGTCTTTTGGTTCTAAACAACCATGTCTTGAAAAAAACCAATCACAGACGGGTATTTCAACAAAAAAAGACAATTTAAGTAGCAAAAATAACAATTGTAAAAGTTCTACTGACGGACAAAACGCTTAGAAAAAAAATAGCATGAAATTTTACCAATCCCTTAGTTAATTCTATCACAGAAGAAAGGGCCCAAATTGAAATCTGAGATTTTTGAAGAAATCTTGGTTGGAGGGAAGTTTTAATAATTTTACTATGTGCGAAAAACCAGATATCTTTTCCGTGAAAATTTTTAGCATAGGAAACCTAGCTCAATTACACTCACCTATGAAAAAATGAAATGGCAACTGGTGAAAAAGGTGTCCCGTTTCATTTTGTGCCTCTAAGAGGCAAAATATCAAATCTTGAAAAATATACATCGGAAATTACTGGATAAATACAATGTTTCAATTGATTTTATACCGGGCTCAAATTTTCTGGTGGTTTTTTAACGTTATGATCATCATACTTGAGTTCTGCAAAAATAACTGCTTCAAGTACAGGTTTCCAAATGCTAAAATTTATCAAATTTGATTGATTTCTTCTCAACACTTATGCGAGCCCAAACTCCTTCCAGGAAATTAAAATTCTTTGCAAGTAAGCACAAGATTTTTACCCAATCAACTGAATTTTATCTGGACGTCGAATTTAGAGCAAGTTATCCTAAGTTATGACAATGATTACAGTTCTTCAAAACTAATGCCAGACGATGCTCGTATCAAACGATTTACCAAACTCAAAGATCACATGTCTGATAGTTTTGGCTTTGTTGATTTCTCACTCGAGAATGATTTTTGTGATTACACACATTATGACAAACAACCTAAAACTTTTGCGCGCCTGGATTACGTTTTTATGAATTTCGAAACAGAGTATGACTCCATGAAAAGCACTCAAATATCATTATCTGATCATTTGCTTTCAAGAGTTTTTGTTAAGCCATCAAACTGGTATCAGTGCGAGCCTAGTTTCTTGTATTTTTTTTGACAAAAACTTTTCAAACAACGACAGTTAATATCAAACAGATCTAAAAAAAAGTTGAAAAAGAATCACCAAGTATTTATAAAAAATTTTATGCATAATTATCGTGACCTTCTGAAGTTTATTCAAGAGAACGAAAAACGTTTGATCAGAGAGAACTCAGTAATTGAAAGTATCAAGGAAAATTCTTAGAAATTGCATTCACAGCGGAAAAGGTCTGAATCCGAGTGCTGAAACATCTTCAAAGGTCTCAAACTGAAAAGAATTTTCAGATTTTTGAAACATTCATTCAGAGACCTCACAGCTGAATTTTTGAAGGAGTGCACTTTTTTTTCTCAAGTGACCTCAAAGAAGGTAATTTACTCAACCAAGGGAAAACAAATGAATGAGAACGTTTATTACACTGATGAGGATATTCCTGATCAATTTTTAAAGTATTTTTCGAAAGTCATTCCATATAGTTTCACATCAGACTCTGAACAATTACTAATGATTTTTTAAAAATCAAACAATCGAATGAAAATAATGGGATTGATGGCTACAATCAATTCACAGAAGATGCAATTTACTTGGCTAAAAATAAACTGAATCTAAAATGCTCGACCGGATTAAACGGCCTGATATCTCGGCTACACAAGACTTTCACTGATGAATTTTGTTCATTTTTAGCTAAAATTTTTAATCATTTTGTTCAAAGTGAAAAACTCCGGAGCAATTTTTTAGCAATAGTCGAACTGCCGCCAAAATCCGAAAATGCCACAGCAGTACAAATTGTTCGCCCGATTGGTCTCATAAATACTGACGCAAAATGTTGCCCATGTAACTTGTAATAAAATTTAAAAAGAACCCTGCAAAATTGTAAAAAAGCATCAGCATGCGTAATTTTCTGGAATACAAATGCCCACAGCAATAAGAAAATTAAAAAAAAATTCTACAGAATGATTGTACAACCGAGGTTCATGTGCAAATAAATAAGACTTTTCTGAAGCATTTGACAGACCATTTTTTATCAAAACTTTGAAAGGATTAAATCTTGATGGGTTTTCCGTTAGAGATTTGTGTTTACACTCAAAAGCAGTAAGTTAGATAAGCAGTTTTTTTATCAGTCAGTTCCGAAATTCATCGCGGTGTGCGAGGATGTTGCCCTCAATTCGCTTTTTTATTTATAATTTTTATCCAACCCTTCTTCACGCAATTGAATCTACAGAAAAGAACTAAAGGTTTCGGGTTATTGTGTACCAATTTAGTTTTATGTGCAGTTGACATAAGTGGCCTTATCAAAAATTGATTTAATGACAGCTTGTTTCACCCAATCGAAATAATCTGCAAACAAACTCAAATGATGAATAAAAATTGTAAGAGTGAAGTGCTTTCTATACTTGGCTTAAAACCCTATAAAACTGTCAAGGAAACAAAATTATTTGGTGTCTTGTTTTATATTTTCCAAAAAGCCAAAAGTATTGAACTGATGTTCTCAAACTTAGAAACATCGATGTTTAAATTGATTCAGTAAACTTTTGAAGGCCAAGTCATTAACACTGTGATCCTATTTTCTCGTTCAATTTTTTCAAATGGCTCGTCAAACTACAGTTACTTCGGAAACAAATTGTAGCTGCCAACGTTTACTAAATGCTTAATTGGAAAAAAAAGACAAACTCGCATGATATTTATTGTTTCTGCTTAAAAAATTGTAGTTTTTAACAAGCTCCAATTTCTCGTTTGCATTTTGGCAACTTTTTTTCACTGCTTAACGTGGGGGAACTTTTTCAAATTCGATTACGTTGTGTTTAAAGATCGAGAAAAAGCGGTGGTTTTTATTTCTTGAGAATGCGCTGAATAGTTCTTTCGTAATTTAGAGTGCAAAATGTTCGAACACTAAATTTTTATTTGTCCCTCATTACAATTCACGGAACAAAAGATTAACAATAGGCGTGATATTTTTGTTTCAACAAACTTTGTAAAATACTGAAGCTGAAGTGTGTTTGTGTGGTTATTGGTGGCGCAAACTCAAGATCATCGACGTCACGGAAAACCACTAGGGATTTTTTTGTGTAAAGGTAAGTATGAAAGATGCGAAACAAAATGGCTCCTTTTGATACAAACTACCAGAGGTAGAGCAGACTTCAGCGAGAATCCAGGATACCCGTTGTCCGGTTAAAGTAAATTAAATTGAACAAAAGCTGCTCAAAATAAAAAGTATATATTTCAAGCGTACCAGGACACTCTGCTTTTGGTACTAAAAATGTATTTAAAGCACATATCAAAGACAGAACAAGAAAGAATTTGCGGAACAGGATACTCAGTTTCCGGTCAAACAAAGAATGTACAAGAACCGTTAAAAGACAATCTAGCTCTTGACAATTTACAACTACTATTTCGTGTCAAAAATTAGGAAAATAATTTGATGAATTGTTCTCGATAAATTTGACGTATTTGATGTTTATGTTGATTATGAAAGTCTTAACTAAGTAAACTTAATTTATAATTTTCAAAGAAAAAATCTATATTAACGTGCAATATAGATGACGTTTTTGTCTTCGGATTTCTTGAAACTGAAAAATTCACTTTTTTTCTTGTAGATCTGAGTGTAGGGTTTTTTGCCCTCACGAGTAAAATTAAGGCATGAGTCAACAACAGTTGAAAAAACCTCAGCTATCAATAAACGATGAGGTGCGGATTGAAACAGACAAAAATCAGAAATGCGAAAGAAGCTAGCGCCTATATTGCCAGCGACAAGATTGACGAAACAACAACTGAAAAGGTTTAAAAAATGAAGGTCGCCGAGACAATACCACCAAAAGTTTTGGAGAAGGAAACTGAAACAAACAGTGCAGCAACCACAAGCGAAGAAAAACAGAAAAATTTTCTCAACAATCAAGTCATAGATTTTCAACCTTACTCTGCCAGGGAAAAAATTAACTTATCGAAAATAACAAATATTAAAATTTTTTGACCAAAAAATGCTTACAAAATCAGAGCTTGAAATTTCGCCAACATATTTGTCAATGTTACCACTCTTGAAGGGCCTAAAACAAAATTCAAAAAATCCGGAGAAGACTTGGTTTGAGGGAAAGTTTGGCGTTTTTTACTAGGTGCGAAAAAACCAAATAATTTTCCCTTTTTTGGAAAAGCCAATCCAGCTAAATTACACTCATTTGTCAAAAACTGTCAAATACCTTAAAAAATTGTCCAACTTCATTTTGTGCATCCAAGAAGCAAAAATATCAAATCTTTTAATTATACATCTGAGTTTACTGAAAAACTACAAAGATTCTTTTGATTTCATACCGGTCTGAAATAATGCTGTTAGTTTTTCTAACGTTATGATCATCAAACCTGGATTCTGCAAATTGAAAAGCTTCAAGTACAGGTTTCCGAATAACTGATTTTGTCAAAATTGATTGGTTTGTTATCCGGAAACAACAGCAACCAGTAAACAGCAAACAGTGCAGCAACCACAAGCGAAGAAAAACAGAAAAATTTTCTCAACAATCAAGTCATAGATTTTCAATCTTACTCTGCCAGGGAAAAAATTAACTATCAAAAATAACAAATATTAAAATTTTTTGACCAAAGAATGCTTACAAAATCAGAGCTTGAAATTTCGCCAACCTATTTGTCAATGTTACCACTCTTGAAGGGCCTAAAACAAAATTCAAAAAATCCGGAGAAGACTTGGTTTGAGGGAAAGTTTGGCGTTTTTTACTAGCTGCGAAAAAACCAAATAATTTTCCCTTTTTTTTTGGAAAAGCCAATCCAGCTAAATTACACTCATTTGTCAAAAACTGTCAAATACTTTAAAAAATTGTCCAACTTCATTTTGTGCATCCAAGAAGCAAAAACATCAAATCTTTTAAATATACATCTGAGTTCACTGAAAAACTGCAAAGATTCTTTTGATTTCATACCGGTCTGAAATAATGCTGTTAGTTTTTCTAACGTTATGATCATCAAACCTGGATCCGGCAAATTGAAAAGCTTCAAGTACAGGTTTCCGAATAACTGATTTTGTCAAAATTGATTGGTTTGTTATCAACTTTTATGCTAACCCCAACCTCTTCCAAGTAATTTGAACTTCTTCAAAATTAAGCATCTAATTTTTACCTAAGCAATCCAAAATTTTTTTGACGGTGATTTTAAAGCAATCAGTTATACTATGCTTCTTTAATACCAAGCCAATTGATGCACCTTTTGCTTTATAGTTTTGCTTTGTTTATTTCGCACTCAAGAAAGATTCCTGTGATTATACGCAATATGACAAACTTCATAAAAACTTTTGCGCGCTTTAATTTTGTTTTTATAGTATTAGAAACAGTGTATGATTTTATGTAAAGCACTCAATTATCAATTTCTGATCATTTGCTCTTTCACATTGTTTTTAAGCCATCAAACTTATATCAGAGAGACCCTCGTCACTGGAAAAAAATGCCAAAAACATAACAAACAAGTCCAGTTCAATTTGTGCGGATCTACAAAACTCTTTTGAAAAAAAACCACCAAGTAGTTACAAAAAAGTTCAAGCGTAACTTGCGTGAACTTCTGAACTTTATTCAAGACACCAAAAAACGTGTAGATCGAAAAAATCAACGGTTTGATTTATCAAAAAAAAATGTTTGAGGTTGCATTCACAGCGGAAAGTTTCCGAGTCCTAAATTAATATAAAAAATCAATTATTGCAGAAAATTTTTTACAAGGCTTCAAGTTTTTGAAAAACTCAGTTATAACTCAGCTATACTTTCAAGGGTTTGTCCAAATTTTGTAGTCATTGAACCTCAAACAACACAAGTAACTCGATCAAACAATTTTAACGTTAGAACGTTAATCATACGTATGAAGATAATCTTAATCCCTTGCCTAAGTATTTTTCAAATCTTTTTCCCAGTAGTTCTGCGTCAAACTCCAATTAGTTAATATTTACTTTTTTATCAAACAGTATATAAGAACAAAATGCAAATGATGGCTAAAATTACTTTACAGAAGAATAGAATTTGTTTGGCTATAAATAAACTGAACTTGAAAAGTTCGCTTGTGCAGCAAGACCTTACATCTTGGCTCTACAAGGCTAAAAATGATGAATCTTGCTCAATTTTAGCCAAAAGTTTTAATTTTCAACATTCTCCTAAAATGTGAAACTGCCATCTGAAAATGTTTTGCTAGAAATGCCATAGCCAAGGCTACGCAAAGTCGTAAAAAACTATGAGCATGCATGTTTTCAAGGAAGACAAAACACACAGGAGGACAGAAGGTAAAACAAAAAGCTAAAAACCCAAAATGACCGGCTATCATAAGTTTATGAGCAGTAAAGATAAACTTTTCTAAAGCGTTTGACAGAGTTGACATATCACACTTCTCATCAAAAATATAAATGGGTTCAATTTTGATGGGTTTTCCGTTAGAGCAATGGAAATATTGTATTTGGATTCAAAAGCAGTAATTGAGATCTGCCAGCTTCAAAACCCATCGCGGTAGGCAACAGGGTTGCCCTCTTTCCGCATTTTTTGTTTATAATTTTTATCGAACGCCTTTCTCAAGCAATTGAGTCTACAGAAAAAATTGAAGGTTTGGGATTATTGTGTCCCAAACTAGTTTCATATGCAGACGACATAACTTGCCGTATCAAAATGCGATGTACTAACAGGTTGTTTCGATTAATCAAAAACTTTTGCAAACAAATTTTTTAAATGACGAGTGTTATAAAAAGGGATGAAGTGCATTCTACACATGATTTATCAAACTATAAAACAGTCAAGGAAACAAAAACACATGGTGTCTTGTTTTATCTTTAATTTTACTCGAGGCTTAAGTTTTTGAAGGGCAGGTCAAAAACAACGTCAGTCTAGGTTTTTCCTTAGTTTTTGTATATGGCATACTACAGTTGAACAAGAAAACTTAAGTAATTGCCAGGTTTTACTAAAGAAAGAGTTAGAAAAATCAAACAGACTCGATATAAGGAAAAAAAATTTATCAGCTCAAATTATATGCTGAGATAAGCTTACCATGAACACAATTTTTCACTTTTCAAATTATCAATTTCTATGCCTCCGATATGTCAGATCAAACAGTTCGTTACCAACAGACTTTAACTTCTCAAAAGATTTCAAAAATACAAAAATCTCAAATGAAAAAAAAAGCTAGTGATTATGCTTTTATCTTAACTGTAAAAACAGCCGTTTCAAAATAACACTGGAGACAAATTCCAAACGGTTGCTATTTCTTTTTGCAAAACAATTAATTTCATCGAGCTCCAATTTCCTGCTTGATCTTTGCTGCAAGTCGTTATTTCTGTTCAGATGTAAAATTGATGAATTTTTTTTGGCAAACTTTGGAAAAATTGAAAGCGTGATGTTTGAGAAAAAAAAATTTTTTTTTAAAATTGCGTTCGCTGCTTTTAAATATCAAAAAACTTGTTTGTGTTTTTTTCTTGAGAATGCGCCTGATTGTTTCCTTTGAAATTCAGTAAGCGAAGCGTTCGAACAAAAAGTTGTCCCTCACTGCAAGCTTCAAGAAACATATTACAGATTATAGATTGGCATGAAAATTTTGTATAAACCAATTTTGTAAAACTTCAGCATGTCGCTGCGGTTATTAGTGGTGCTCAAATTGATCAACGTCATGGAAAACTTATTTGCAAACTTTTGTGTAATGGGAAACCAGGAAGATCAAAATTCCTCTTTCTGATACCAACTAACAAGGATATTTTAGACTTCATCAAGAAGGCAGGATAACCGGTATCCGGTAAAAATAATTTAAATTGAACAAAAACTGAAGCTGAAGACTACAGTGCAGATATTTCAAGTCTACCAGGATATTCGGTATCCGGTACTACAAACTATATTGAAAAGGCAAGTCAAAGACAGAACAAAAAACAGTTTGCAAGCCCAAATACTCGGTATTCGGTCGAACAAAAAACGTACAGTAACTGTTCGGAGACTATCTAGAAGATCTCTTAACCATTTACAACCAGTATCTCGTGTCAACAAAAAAAAACGACCTCGACTTGTTGTTTTCGATAAATATGATATAGTTGATGTTGATGTTGTTTATGAAACTAAGTGTTACATTTCTAAAAAAAAAACAATTCAATCCAAATTACAATAATAGGAACTTTTTTCAAAAAAGTTGACGGCCGTTTGGTTTTGACGAAGAAAATTTTTACAAAATTCAAGGAACCGAATTGAACTATGAAACCAAAAAACCAAGGCGATCTTCACAAGAGAAGATTTGGGTACAAGTGATAAATTGGCAATGATTTACAGAACTTGCGCTTCTGAAAAATTCAAGCAAAATCCAATTAAAATGAGATGAAAATCACGATTTTGAAAAATTTTACAACCAACACATACAATAGAAAACATCAGCGTTTGGTGGTTGTCGCTCCCCCAGCATCAACAGTTTATCTCAAGCATAAAATTCATGGACTGCTACTAATGGTCTAAACTGTTATCCCAATGGGTTTCTCAAGAAAAAGACGGAATACGGACTGCTCTAAGTTGTCCTGGATCAAAATCTGCCGTTTGTTTGTTATGATCAAAACGGAAAATCCCTAGCTACCAAGTGGAACTAGTCACAGCAAAATACTATCACAAGAAAGCTGCAAAGTCAATGAATCTGGCAGAAAATTTTTCTCAAGGCGAAGTGTACTCAAAAGGACTATCCACAATCAAATTCGGAACAAATAATTACGAGACTGGTCATACAATTTGCGAATGCAATCCTTCAAATGGAGGAGAGTGTGGATTTCTCATTTCAATTCCCAACTTTACATGAATGTTTAATTTGTTAATTACTTGGAAAACAAGACAAAAATGATCATGTGGATTGGTGTTTCGTTAGAAAAGAAAAAAACTCCTTGTTCAGAGTTCAAACAGTGGTTTATTAGGTGATTCAACGAAAAATAAAACATCTCGATATGCATTTCGAACAAATTTCTTTGCATTTCTGTGAAAATATTCAGCCCCCGCAAATTATTCAATGCAGCAAAGCAACACGATAGGAACAGATTCTGCAGAATTACAAAAATAATATCAAAAACTAGTAACAAAGAAGATCTTCCGCAGTGTGACACAGTTGCAAACAAACTTTTGCAAACAAACTTGAATGATGATTAATATAAGTAGGAGTAAAATTTCTTGTAGACCTGAATTATAACCCTATAAAACAATCAAGGAAACAAAATTACTTGGTGTCTTGTTTTAATATTCCCAAAAATTTTGATTAAAAGTTGAGTTCTCAGATTTAAAATCATTGAGGATTAATTTCACTCAGTAAAATTCTGAGGGCCAAGTCTTTAATACTGTTAGTCTATGTTCTCACTAATTTTTTTTCGTATGGCTCGTCATACTACAGTTTATTTGAAAACCATTAGTAGCTACCAAGAATTAATAAGTGCAGGATTAAAAAAATCAAACAGACTCAATACATTACCCTTTTTAGATGGTGAGATATACTTACCATGCCTACAACTAAAACTGCTCTGTCTTAAAGTTATCGATTTGTTGCTTCCGATATGTCAGATCAATACAATTTGTAAATTTGTTACCAACATACTCCATTTTCTCCAAAAGAAATCGAAAACTTGTTGAGAAGTATAAAAATCTCAATTGAAAAAAATTCTAGTGAATTTCCATTAATTTCAAATGTTACAAACAGCCGTTTTATTAAACCACCTCAAACAAAATCGCAAGATGGTAATTGAATCTCATTACAAAACTGTAGTTTTCATCAAGCTCCAGATACGCGTTTCCATTTTGCTGCAAACCGTTACCTCTGTTAACTAAAAAATGTTTATTTTTTGCAAGCAAAAAAAAATCGGTACTCAATGCGTGGGAAAAACCTTGTTTATAAGTTCGCGTACTCTGTTTTTAAAAATCGAGAAAACCTGTGGTTTTCATTTCTCGAGAATGCGCCCGAAGGTTTGTTTTGTAATTTAGAGTGTGGAACATACGAACACCTATTTTTTTGTCCCTCATTACAACCTTCAAGGAACATATCACAGGTTGACAATTCGCCCGGCATCCTGTAAAGTAGTCTAAAATTAAGGAAACTGCTAAAACAGAAAACAGATAATTCAAGCGTACCAGGATACGCTGCTTCCGGTACTAAAAAATGTATTTAAACCACGTTTAAATGACGAGTGTTATAAAAAGGGATGAAGTGCATTCTACACATGATTTATCAAACTATAAAACATTCAAGGAAACAAAAACACATGGTGTCTTGTTTTATCTTTAATTTTACTCGAGGCTTAAGTTTTTGAAGGGCAGGTCAAAAACAACGTCAGTCTAGGTTTTTCCTTAGTTTTTGTATCTGGCATACTACAGTTGAACAAGAAAACTTAAGTAATTGCCAGGTTTTACTAAAGAAAGAGTTAGAAAAATCAAACAGACTCGATATAAGAAAAAAAAATTTATCAGGTCAAATTAGATGCTGAGATAAGCTTACGATGAACACAATTTTTCACTTTTCAAATTATCAATTTCTATGCCTCCGATATGTCAGATCAAACAGTTCGTTACCAACAGACTTTAACTTCCCAAAAGATTTCAAAAATACAAAAATCTCAAATGAAAAAAAAAGCTAGTGATTATGCTTTTATCTTAACTATTAAAACAGCCGTTTCAAAATAACACTGGAGACAAATTCCAAACGGTTGCTATTTCTTTTTGCAAAACAATGAATTTCATCGAGCTCCAATTTCCTGCTTGATCTTTGCTGCAAGTCGTTATCTCTGTTCAGATGTAAAATTGATTAATTTTTTTTGGCAAACTTTGGAAAAATTGAAAGCGTGATGTTTGAGAAAAAAACCTTTTTTTAAAATTGCGTTCGCTGCTTTTAAATATCAAAAAACTTGTTTGTGTTTTTTTCTTGAGAATGCGCCTGATTGTTTCCTTTGAAATTCAGTAAGCGAAGCGTTCGAACAAAAAGTTGTCCCTCACTGCAAGCTTCAAGAAACATACTACAGATTATAGATTGGCATGAAAATTTCGTATAAACCAATTTTGTAAAACTTCAGCATGTCGCTGCGGTTATTAGTGGTGCTCAAATTGATCAACGTCATGGAAAACTTATTTGCAAACTTTTGTGTAATGGGAAACCAGGAAGATCAAAATTCCTCTTTCTGATACCAACTAACAAGGATATGTTAGACTTCATCAAGAAGGCAGGATAACCGGTATCCGGTAAAAATAATTTAAATTGAACAAAAACTGAAGCTGAAGACTACAGTGCAGATATTTCAAGTCTACCAGGATATTCGGTATCCGGTACTACAAACTATATTGAAAAGGCAAGTCAAAGACAGAACAAAAAACAGTTTGCAAGCCCAAATACTCGGTATTCGGTCGAACAAAAAACGTACAGTAACTGTTCAGAGACTATCTAGAAGATCTCTTAACTATTTACAACCAGTATCTCGTGTCAACAAAAAAAACGACCTCGACTTGTTGTTTTCGATAAATATGATATAGTTGATGTTGATGTTGTTTATGAAACTAAGTGTTACATTTCTAAAAAAAAACAATTCAATCCAAATTACAATAATAGGAACTTTTTTCAAAAAAGTTGACTGCCGTTTGGTTTTGACGAAGAAAATTTTTACAAAATTCAAGGAACCGAATTGAACTATGAAACCAAAAAACCAAGGCGATCTTCACAAGAGAAGATTTGGGTACAAGTGATAAATTGGCATTGACTTACAGAACTTGCGCTTCTGAAAAATTCAAGCAAAACCCAATTAAAATGAGATGAAAAACACGATTTTGAAAAATTTTACAACCAACACATACAATAGAAAACATCAGCGTTTGGTGGTTGTCGCTCCCCCAGCATCAACAGTTTATCTCAAGCATAAAATTCATGGACTGCTACTAATGGTCTAAACTGTTATCCCAATGGGTTTCTCAAGAAAAAGACGGAATACGGACTGCTCTAAGTTGTCCTGGATCAAAATCTGCCGTTTGTTTGTTATGATCAAAACGGAAAATTCCTAGCTACCAAGTGGAACTAGTCACAGCAAAGTACTATCACAAGAAAGCTGCAAAGTCAATGAATCTGGCAGAAAACTTTTCTCAAGGCGAAGTGTACTCAAAAGGACTATCCACAATCAAATTCGGAACAAATAATTACGAGACTGGTCATACAATTTGCGAATGCAATCCTTCAAATGGGGGAGAGTGTGGATTTCTCATTTCAATTCCCAACTTTACATGAATGTTCAATTTGTTAATTACTTGGAAAACAAGACAAAAATGATCATGTGGATTGGTGTTTCGTTAAAAAAGAAAAAAACTCCTTGTTCAGAGTTCAAACAGTGGTTTATTAGGTGATTCAACGAAAAATAAAACATCTCGATATGCATTTCGAACAAATTTCTTTGCATTTCTGTGAAAATATTCAGCCCCCGCAAATTATTCAATGCAGCAAAGCAACACGATAGGAACAGATTCTGCAGAATTACATAAATAATATCAAAAACTAGTAACAAAGAAGATCTTCCGCAGTGTGACACAGTTGCAAACAAAGTTTTGCAAACAAACTTGAATGATGATTAATATAAGTAGGAGTAAAATTTCTTGTAGACCTGAATTATAACCCTATAAAACAATCAAGGAAACAAAATTACTTGGTGTCTTGTTTTAATATTCCCAAAAATTTTGATTAAAAGTTGAGTTCTCAGATTTAAAATCATTGAGGATTAATTTCACTCAGTAAAATTCTGAGGGCCAAGTCTTTAATACTGTTAGTCTATGTTCTCACTAATTTTTTTTCGTATGGCTCGTCATACTAGTTTATTTGAAAACCATTAGTAGCTACCAAGAATTAATAAGTGCAGGATTAAAAAAATCAAACAGACTCAATACATTACCCTTTTTAGATGGTGAGATATACTTACCATGCCTACAACTAAAACTGCTCTGTCTTAAAGTTATCGATTTGTTGCTTCCGATATGTCAGATCAATACAATTTGTAAATTTGTTACCAACATACTCCATTTTCTCCAAAAGAAATCGAAAACTTGTTGAGAAGTATAAAAATCTCAATTGAAAAAAATTCTAGTGAACTTCCATTAATTTCAAATGTTACAAACAGCCGTTTTATTAAACCACCTCAAACAAAATCGCAAGATGGTAATTGAATCTCATTACAAAACTGTAGTTTTCATCAAGCTCCAGATACGCGTTTCCATTTTGCTGCAAACCGTTACCTCTGTTAACTAAAAAATGTTTATTTTTTGCAAGCAAAAAAAAATCGGTGCTCAATGCGTGGGAAAAACCTTGTTTATAAGTTCGCGTACGCTGTTTTTAAAAATCGAGAAAACCTGTGGTTTTCATTTCTCGAGAATGCGCCCGAAGGTTTGTTTTGTAATTTAGAGGGTGGAACATACGAACACCTATTTTTTTGTCCCTCATTACAACCTTCAAGGAACATATCACAGGTTGACAATTCGCCCGGCATCCTGTAAAGTAGTCTAAAATTAAGGAAACTGCTAAAACAGAAAACAGATAATTCAAGCGTACCAGGATACGCTGCTTCCGGTACTAAAAAATGTATTTAAACCACAATTCAAAGACAACAAGAAACAATTTGCGGATCAGGGTACTCAGTATCCGGTCGATTAAAAAAAGTACAGACTATCTAGATCGTAATGATTTACAACCATATTTGTGTGACATTAATTAGGATTCGATGATGAATGTTCAAATTGTGAATTACATGGAAAACAAGACAAAGGTCATGATGTGGTTTGGTGTTTTTTAGAAAAGAGAAAAACTCCTTATTCGGAGTTCAGACAGTGGTGTATTAGGTGATTCAACGAAAAATAAAACATCTCGATATGCAAGTCGAACGAACTTCTTTGCATATCTGTGAATGTGTTCCTCACCCCACAGATTATTCATTGCAGCAAAGCAACACAATAGGAACAGACTCTACAGAATTACAAAATCTATTATCAGAGTTTTCTTTTACGAATAAGTCCGTTTTGCCCCCACAGTCAATTTGAAGCAATCTATGGAACCAAAAAAATTCTGGCCTTGGAAAACATTCCAAATCTCAACCATTGCAGCTCCCTGACTCAGGGTTTTACCGATGTGCATTTTTCGGCTGTTGTTCATTTCGACGGAAACTACAGACATGGATCTCTGCAATCAGGTCATAGACTTCTATGATTACACCAACTTTTCCAAATTTAACCAAAATTTCATTGAAAAAAGAAACAGATAACCTGGTTTTTCGAAAAAATTGAGAGTAAAATCTCAGCTAACAACGACAATTTAATTCTCAGATCTAAATCACTAGTTTGAAAATGGATCACCAAGTAGTTACACAAACTTTATGCTTTCTGAAAATTATTCAAAAGGACAAAAAACGTGTTGATCAGAACGAACTCAATAACTTGGATTATCAGAAAAACTTCTGAGAAAATGCATTCACAGCGGCAACGATTTGAATCTGAGTTTTGTTTAAAAAAATATTTTGGTTCTGGAACATCTTCAAAGGATCTCAATGGAAAATGATTTTTCGGATTTTCGAAAATTTCAGAAACCTCAAAGCTAAATTTTTCAGGGTTTGCCCAATTTTTGTTCTCGATGTACCTCAAAGAAGTTAAATAACTCAATCAAGCAAATAAAGTGGGCGAGACTGTTTATCACCCGAATGATAAGTTTTCTAATCAATTTCGAAAGTTTTTTTTTCAAGTTACTTCCAAATATATTCACAACAGACTCCGAACAATTACTAATGACTTTTTTAATAAAAAAACAATGTGACTGAAGGATACATAATATGAAACTTACTTCGCTAAAACCAAACTGAAATTGAAAAGCTCGCCTAATCAAACGGCCTTACATATCGGCTATGGAAGACTTTCACTGACGAATTTTGTTCAACTTCAGCTAAAGTTTCCAATCATTCTGTTGAAGGTGGAAAACTCCGGAACAATTTTTATTTAGCAATAATCAAACTGCTCCAGAAATCTGAAAGTACCATAGCAGTAAAAGATTTTTGCCCGATTAGTCTCATGAATACCGACACAAAAACGTTTGCCATGTAGCCTGTTACAGAGTTAAAAAAGACTTTTGCAAAATTGTAAAAAAAAAACATCAGCATGCGTAAACTCCTGGAAGACAAATGCACACAGCAAATTGAATGTTGAAAAACAGATATTACTTCAAAAGGATTGGCTAACTGAGGTTCATGTGCAGTAAAAATAGACTTGTCTAAAGCATTTGACGGAGTTGAGAGACCACTAATCATCAAAATTTTGAAAAGGTTGAAGCTTGATGGGTTTTCCGTTAGAATTATTGAAACTTTGTATTTACACTAAAATGCAGTAAATGATATAATTAGTTTCTAATCAGCCAGCTTCAAAACTCATTGCGGTGTGCGACGAGGTTGTCCTCTTTCCGCCTTTTTGTTTATATTTTTAATCGAACGCCTTCATCAAGCAATTGAGTCTCTAGAAAAAATTGAAGGTTTGGGGTTATTGTGTCCCAAACTAGTTTCATATGCAGACGACATAACTTGCCTTATCAAAATCCGATGTATGGACCGGTTGTTCAGCTTAATCAGAAATTTTTGCAGTCATACTCAAATGATGATTAATACAAGTAAGAATTAAGTGCTTTCTATACCTGATTTATAACCCTATATAACCTTCAAGGAAACAAAATTAATTGGTGCCTTGTTTTATATTTCCCAAAAATTCAAAAATTTTGATTTAAAATTGAGTTCTCAATTAAAAAACGTCGAGGTGTAATTTCACTTAAAAAATTCTGAGGGCCAAGTCAATAACACTGTTGGAAACCATTTGTAGCTGCCACGATTTTTTAAACGCAGGGTTGAAAAAAAAAATCAAACAGACTCAAAATGAGGAAGAAAAGTTTATATCACCCAATTTTAGATCGTAGTTTAGGCTTACCATGCCTACATTTCAAACTGTTCAGTCGTAAAACTATCAATTTTTTGCTTCCGGTACGTGAGATTAAAACAAATTGTTACCAGGATACTCTATTTTTCCAAAGCAATTGAAAGCTTGTTGAGAAATACAAAAATCCCAATTGAAATAATTTCTAGTGACTTTGCAATACTTTCAAACGTTTGAAACAGCCGTTTTTTTTATAACAGAGCGGACAAAATTGCGAGATGTTTAATATTTCTGCTTACAAAACTGTAGGGTTTAACAAGCTTCAATTTCACGCTTCCATTTTGCTGCAAACAGCTACCTCTGTTCAAGAACTGAATTATTTAATTTTACAATCAAAAACAAAAAAATTCTTTGCTTGATGTTTAGGAAAAATTTTTTGTTATAAATTTGCGTACGCTGTTCTTAGAGATCGAGAAAAGTGGTGGTTTTTATTTCTTGAGAATGTGCCCGAATGCTTCTTTTGTAATTTAATTTGCGAAACAGTCGAATCTTCTAAATTTTGTTTGTCCCTCGTTACAACCCTCAACAAACATATCACAGATTAACAATTTTTTTGTATCAACAATTTTTGCAGAGCTTAAGAACGTTGTTGTGGTTATTGGTGGCGCATACTCAAAATCATCGACGTCACGGAAAGTCAATATGCAATTTTTTGTGTCATGATAAGTATAGAAGATGCGAAACAAAATGGCTCCTTTTGATACAAACTACCAGGGATATGTTTGATTTTAGCAATAACCCAGGGTAATCGGTATCCGGTAAAAGTAATCTAAATTGATCCGTTCAGAGACTATCTAGCTCGTAATAATTTACAACCAGTTTTTGAGTCAATAATTAGGAAACTAACTCGATGATTTGTTTTCGATAAAATTGATGTCTTTGATGTAATGTTGATTATGATACTTTTATTTAAGTAAACATAATTTATAATTCTGAAACAAAAAAATCTAAATTATGTGCAATATAGTTGAAGTTTTTGACTTCTGATTTCTGCAATTTGAAAAATAAAATCATTTTTTTTACAAATGTATATACGGGTGTAGGGTTTTTTTTGCCCCCACTAGTAAAACTGAGCTTTGATTCAACAACAATTGACGGAAACTCAGCAATCAAATAACGATGAAGTGCTGATTGAAACGGAGACAAAATTCAGAAATGCGCCAACACTAAACAAATCGATTGAAGAAACAAAACAAATTCGAATAATCAAAACCACCTCCCCCCTCACAAAAGAAAGAAGCATGTCGAAGTTGAGCTTTCGATATACTGAAACAATTCTCTCAACAATGTAACAGAAGATGACAATCTGAAAAACGAAAACTTTGACAAAAGAGGACCCCAAACTGCTGAAACTGACAATCCTTGCTCATCCGGAAGCAGAGCAACTCTTAACCATAATCGAAAGCTAAGGAATCATTTTACTTACCAGGACGCTGTTTCCCATGGAATTTTCTTTAATGTCTCATATAATCGAGAAGAATTACAGTAAATTAGCCAAAATCAAATTGCTTAATTCGATTTTTGTTTGCAACGATATCGAGGCAAATTATTTCTCCAAAGACCGGCAGACATCATTTATAGCTCTATAATCTAAAAAGAGACCTGTACAGTAACTAAACTTTAACGTGTCAGTATGTTTTTACAGGCAGACTTTTTTTAGCAATTAAAAAACAATATGGAGAACAGGAGAAAAAGCTGACGGACTGGTCTTCTAAACCGAGAATGGATGGCTTTAGGTTGTGAGAAGGTCTAGAACTCTCGTTTCACATACCTTCACTACATGAATCTCAAAATTGCAAGATCTCTAGACGCCAAGAAAAATGTCATCGCGATTATTGGCGCAACATAACATATCAACAAACCAATAATCAGTCTCCGAAAAAAACTAGCGCCAATATTGCCAGCGACAAGAATGACGAAACAACGAAACAACAACTGAAAAGGTTAAAGAAATGAAGGTCGGCGGTATATCACTATCAAAAATTTTGGAGAAGGAAAGTAAAACAAACATTGCAGCAACCACAAGCGAAGAAAAACTAAAGGGTGAGTATCTCAACAATCAAGTCGTAGGTTTTCATTCCCATTCTGCCAGGAAAAAAATAATTTATCGTAAAAAACAAATGTTAATATTCTTCCGACGGATGAATGCTTACAAAATAAGAGCATGAAATTTCGCCAACCTCTTTGTCAATTTTACCACTCTTGAAGGGCCTAAAACAAAATTCAAAAAATCCGGAGAAGACTTGGTTGGAGGGAAAGTTTAGCGTTTTTTACTATGTGCGAAAAAACCAAATATTTTTTTCAGTTTTTTTTGGAAGTGCAAATCCAGCTAAATTACACTCATTTATCAAAACCTAACAAATACCAAAAAAATTGTCCAATTTCATTTTGTGCATCCAACAAGCAAAAACATTAAACCTTACAAATATACATCTGAGTTTACTGAATGAATACGATGTTTCATTTGATTTCATACCGGGCTGAAATAACGCTGGTAGTTTTTCTAACATTATGATCATCAAACATGAGTCCTGCAAAAATAATTCGTTCAAGTACAGGTTTTCAAATAATTAGTTTTGTCAAATTTGATTGGCTTGTTATCAACTTTAATGCTAGCCCTAACCCCTTCCCAGCCATTTTAATTTCTTCAAAAATAAGCATACGATTTTAAAACAGGGTATGACTCTATGCAAAGCACTCAAATATCAATCACTCATCATTTGGTCTTTCACATTTTCGTTGAGCCATCAAAATTTTATCAGCGCGAACCTCGTTACTGGAAATTAAACGATAAAACTTTAACAAACAATGCCATTTCAATTTGTACGGATCTATAAAACTATTTTGAAATTGAAATATCAAATAGAATAAAAAACGTGTAGATCAAAAAGGACTCACTCATTTGATATAACTAGACTAATTTTTGCATTCACAACGGAAAATCTCCGAATCCTAAATTATTTGGAAATTAACATTTGTTGCTGGAATATCTTCAAAAGACCTCAAAAGAAAATCATTTCAGCTATGTTTTCGAGGGTGTGCCCAAATTTTGTAGTCAATGGACCTCAAACAACACAATTAACTCAATCAAACAAAATCAAATGGAAAAGAACGTTTATCATACGGATGAAGATATTCTTAATCAATTGCCGAAGTATTTTTCAAATGTTTTTTCAGGAAGTTCAACAACAAACTCCGAATATTTACTGATGAATTTTTTTTGAACAAAAAACTAGAAAAAAATGTAGTACGAGAGATATTGAGATAAATGTTTTTTTATCAGCCAGTTTCAAAATTCATCGTGGTGGGCGACGAGGTTGCCCTCTTTCCGCATTTTTGCCTATACTTTTTTATCGAATCCCTTCTTGAAGCTTACGACACAACTTGTCTTATCAAATCTGGTGTATTGACAGGTTGTTTCGCTTAATCGGAATTTTTAGCAAAAAAATTGTTTGCAAATGATGATTAGTTTAAATAAGAGTCAAGTGTTTTCCATACCTGATTTATCACTCTAAAACATAGCAAAGGTTGGTATCACTTTTACAAAAGATGATGACCTTCTCCGCTAACTCTTCTCGCGCTAACCTATAATCAAACTAACCAGTTTTCGATTCAGATGGCACGAATCCTTTATTAATTGAAAATTATTGAAAAGAGAGGGAGAAAATGACTACCGACCAATTATTGATACAGAAGTTTCGAATGCGGATAAGAACGGCTTATAAAGATTTTTCTTGGACCAGTCGGACGTACTTTGGGCTTTAATCAGTAGTTTATTGATAAGGATAATGATACTTTAATTGAAGTCTTCATTTTCAACCTTTCCAATTTGAAAACTCGTGCTAGTTTTTTTTCTTGCATTTATAAGAATTGTTGCCTAAAACAAGAAATGCAATATGGTGCAAAACATTTGACCAATGTGTTCAATGAACAGTGATGCTAAAACCTTTTCTCATGTGGCATATATACGCTTAAAAGAGTTCGCTCTTCTTCCTCATCTCGTGAAAAAAAATTCCAGAGGAAAAATAGCGGTCGCCCAGCCACCCCCTCCCCTCAGCACGCTACTGATTCCACAGAACAGATTGATTCTTGCAAACGATGTCAAAATGTCTGATAGACGTTATTTTTTTTGTTTTGTTTTGCAAAGTCTTCATAAAGACAATATAGGCTATAGACAAAACAGCTCAAACTTGTGATAACATTATGACACTGTATAACCCTGATAACTCCTATTGTCCTATTGCATATTTTAGTCTTGTTCCCGAATCTGGAAGATAAGCCCTTTGAAGTTTAGTCGTTCTATGCTTTCAGAATCAGTTAAAAAAAAGAATAGACACCCTTTTCAGTGTGTCAAAATAGTTTAGATTGTTGTTGATAATCTTTTATTGTCATTGAAACATTCAATTTTATCAAATATGGTATGGATAATTATTTAATTTGGGCGGACTTTACAAACACAATCAGAAAGAGAAAAAAAGCGATCTAGAACGCCGAGGAAAAAACGCAACTCATTAAATCAGGAACCTATGAACAGTGGGAGTTATTTCAATCTTCCAGAGCAAGTATCACTCGCCTCATTTTTTAAGCATTGTAATATGTCCTTTCAGTTTATATAATCACGGGGCAAAAATTTGCTACCTTTTGATTTGAAGCAAAAGAATATCTAGTTTTAGATGTGTTCTTGCTGTAGAAAGATTCTGATTTTCAGGACTCGATTTAGTCGTTTGAGAAACCTATGAGCGCGACTTACTCCTTATTTAGAGGAAAAATAACCCACAGAAGTAGAAAAAAATTATTTGTTCTGGCATCAATAGACTGTCGTATTGTTTTCACAATATTAAGATTAACATGTCTTGGCCACTTATACCAGAAGGTTGGACGAAAATTCGAGACAACTTAACTACTTTAGAATCCTGTGCTTGGATTGAAACAGCTGTTTTTTGTCTGTCGCTTTTTCGTTGGATAAGAAAAAAATCTCATCAGTTTCCGAAAAAACTAATTTAGGCCCATAAATTTGATTTTCTTGTTCTTTGCGAGCGTGATTCCATCGCAAAAACACCCGAAGTTAGTTATGATTTACTGGCTATTTTACTCCTTCAAAGCATGATTTCTCATTTATCTGTCTAAGCCTTTCAAAAAAATTTTTATTTATCCTTATATCTTAAATTCTTGCATTAAAAACAAAAAAGACGTGTAGAAAAGTAATTTGAAGAATGTACAAAATGAATAACAAAATGGGACGAGTCATACTTTGTTAATATAATTTGGCTGTTACAGTTCACGTTTATTGTTATATTCCCCCTCACTGAAGTCTAAAGACCCTATAAAAATTGTCCAACACTTTAAGGATTAATTTGATGATTGATAATATTCCAATTTTGTACCTTGAAACGAATAATTGGGGGGGGGGGGTTGTTAATTGTTATCAAAGTCTCCCAGTTTTACCATCGATGTCTCCCAACTTTACGTATACTTAATTTCCTTGAGTTGTTTGCGAGAGTTATTCCACCGCAAAAACACCTCTGAAATTAATTATGATTTACAGGCAATTTACACCTTCAAAGCATATTTTCTCAAGCTTTGATCTGTTTAGCTCTTTCAAAAATAGTTTTATCAGGCATTATATTTAAACTACTTTCATTGAAAATAAAAAGTTTGGAGAAAAGTAAATTAAAGAAACTACAAATTGAATAACAAAATGGGGTGAGTCCTGTTTTGTTTATATATTTTGCCTGTTATAATTCAGGTTTTTTGTTATATTCCCCTTCCTTATGTTCCTTATTGAAAAAAATGCCCAACAACTATCACGAGGCCAAATTGTGCATTCTCTGCATTGTAAGCGGAATCCGCAACAGGCCAAAATCAGTTTTGTCGCGGAATCCGCAACTTTGCTACTTTTCTTTGATCTTCTATGCTGTTTTGGATTCCACAAACGAATACCTAAATCATTGTACCGCTCAAAATCGCCCCAAAATTATGCGAATTTGCGGATTCCGCAACAGTATTTGTGGAATCCAGGACAGTTTGTGGAATCCACAAACAAATGATAAAACAATTGTATCGTTAATTTGAGCTGTTGCGGAATCCGCAAATTGTAAGTGGAATCCGCAAATTGTAAGTGGAATTTGCATTTTGTTTGCGGATTCCATTTACATATATGTTTATATGTGGTAACGTTTTAATTTATATCTTTTATTTACTACAGGTGTTCACCAACAACCGTTCACCAACAAAACATGACGACATCTACCAGTCTCAATTCGATCTCAGCTTCGATCTGACCAACTTCGTCACCAACTTCGATTCCGATTCCTGTAACCGAGCTTCGATCCCGATTCCTGTAACCAAACTTCGATCCCAATTCCTGTTACCCAACTTCGATCCCAATTCCTGCCATCAATCTCAACTCCTGCAAAAGGAACAAATTGAACAAACTTATGAAGTAAACTCGCATTTAAATTAATCAGGTGTTTTCAGATATCGAGGCAAATTATTTCTCCAAATACCGGCAGACATCAATCATAGCTCTATAATCCAAAAAGAGACCTGTACTGTAACTGAACTTTAACGTGTCAGTATGTTTTTACAGGCAGAGTTTTTTTAGGAATTAAAATACAAAATGGAGAACAGGAGAAAAAGCTGACGGACTGGTCTTCTAAACCGAGAATGGATGACTTTAGGTTGTGAGAAGGTCTAGAACTCTCGTTTCACATACAAAATAAGAGCATGAAATTTCGCCAACCTCTTTGTCAGTTTTACCACTCTTGAAGGGCCTAAAACAAAATTCAAAAAAATCCGGAGAAGACTTGGCTGGAGGGAAAGTTTAGCGTTTTTTTTACTATTTGCGAAAAAACCAAATACTTTTTTTCCGTTTTTTGAAAGAGCCAATCCAACTAAATTACACTCATATATCAAAAACTGTCAAATACCAAAAAAAATTGTCCAATTTCATTTTGTGCATCCAACAAGCAAAAATATCAAACCCTGCAAATATACATCTGAGTTTACTGAATAAATACAAGGTTTCTTTTGCTTTCATACCGGGCTGAAATAACGCTGGTAGTTTTTCTATCATTATGTTCATCAAACGTGAATCCTGCAAAATAATTTTTTCAAGTACAGGTTTCCAAATAATTATTTTTGTCAAATTTGATTGGTTTGTTATCAATTTTTATGCTAACCCTAACCCCTTCCCAGCCATTTTAATTTCTTCAAAAATAAGCATAGGATTTTAAAACAGGGTATGACTCTATGCAAAGCACTCAAATATCAATCACTGATCATTTGCTCTTTCACATTTTTGTTGAGCCATCAAATTTTTATCAGCGCGAACCTCGTTACTGGAAATTAAACGATGAAACTTTAACAAACGATGCCATTTCAATTTGTACGGATCTATAAAACTAGTTTGAAATTGAAATATTAAATACAATAAAAAACGTGTAGATCAAAAAGGACTCACTCATTTGATATAACTAGACTAATTTTTGCATTCACAACGGAAAATCTCCGAATCCTAAATTATTTGGAAATAAACATTTGTTGCTGGAACATCTTCAAAAGACCTCAAAGGAAAAACATTTCAGCTATATTTTCGAGGGTGTGCCCAAGTTTTGTAGTCAATGGACCTCAAACAACACAATTAACTCAATCAAACAAAATCAAATGGAAAAGAACGTTTATCATACGGATGATATTCTTAATCAATTGCCGAAGTATTTTTCAAATGTTTTTTCTGGTAGTTCAACAACAAACTCCGAAATTTACTGATGACTTTTGATCGAACAAAAAACTAGAAAAAAGTATAGTAGTAAGAGAGATATTGAGATAAATGTTTTTTTTTTATCGGCCAGCTTCAAAATTCATCGCGGTGGGCGACGAGGTTGCCCTCTTTCCGCATTTTGCTTATACTTTTTTATCGAACCCCTTCTTCAAGCTTACCACACAACTTGACTTATCAAATCTGATGTTTTGACAGGTTGTTTCGCTTAATCGGAATTTTTAGCAAAAAAATTGTTTGCAAATGATGATTAGTGTAAATAAGAGTCAAGTGCTTTCCATACCTGATTTATCACTCTAAAGCATAGCAAAGGTTGGTATCAATTTTACAAAAGATGATGACCTTCTCCGCTAACTCTTCTCGCGCTAACATATAATCAAACCAACCAGTTTTCGATTCAGATGGCACGAATTCTTTTTTCATTGAAAATTATTGAAAAGAGAGGGAGAAAATGACTACCGACCATTTATTGATTCAGAAGTTTCGAATGCGGTTAAGAAAGGTTTATAGAGATTTTTCTTGGACCAGTCGGACTTACTTTGGGCTTACATCAGTAGTTTATTGATTAAGATAATGATACTTTAGTTGAAGTTTTCATTTTCAACCTTTCCAATTTCAAAACTCGTGCTAGTTTTTTTTCTTGCATTTATAAGAACTGTTGCCTAAACAAAAAATGCAATATGGCGCAAAAAATTTGACCAATGTGTCCAATGAACAGTGATGCTAAAACTTTTTCTCATGTGGCATATATACGCTTAAAAGAGTTCGCTCTTCTTCCTCATCTCGTTGTAAAAAAAATTCCAGAGGAAAAATAGCGGTCGCCCAGCCACCCCCTCCCCTCAGCACGCTACTGATTCCACAGAACAGATTGATTCTGGCAAACGATGTAAAAATGTCTGATAGACGTTACTTTTTTTTGCACAGTCTGCATAAAGACAATATAGGCTATAGACAAAACAGCTCAAACTTGTGATAACATTATGACACTATATAACCCTGATAACTCCTATTGTCCTATTGCATATTTTAGTCTTGTTCCCGAATCTGAAGATAAGTTCTTGGAAGTTTAGTCGTTCTATGCTTTCAGAATCAGTTAAAAAAAGAATAGACACCCTTTTCAGTGTGTCAAAATTGTTGTTGATAATCTTTTATTGTCATTGAAACATTCAATTTTATCAAATATGGTATGGATAATTATTTAATTTGGGCGGACTTTACAAACACAATCAAAAAGAGAAAAAAAGTGCTCTAGAACGCCGAGGAAAAAACGCAACTCTGAACAGTGGGAGTTTACTCAATCTTCCAGAGCAAGTATCACTCGCCTCATTTTTTAAGCATTGTAATATGTCCTTTCAGTTCATATAATCACGGGGCAAAAATTTGCTACTTTTTGATTTGAAGCAAAAGAATATCTAGTTTTAGATGTGTTCTTGCTGTAGAAAGATTCTGGTTTTCAGGGCTCGATTTAGTTGTTTGAGAAACCTATGAGCGTGACTTACTCCTTATTTAGAGGAAAAATAACCCACAGAAGAAAAAAATTATTTGTTCTGGCATCAATAGACGGTCGTATCGTTTTCACAATATTTAGATTAACATGTCTTGGCCGCTTATACCAGAGATTTGGACGAAAATTCGAGACAACTTAACTACTTTAGAATCCTGTGCTCGGATTGAAATAGCTGTTTTTGTCTGTCGCTTTTTAGTTGAATAAGAAAAATATCTCATCAGTTTCCGAAAGAACTAATTTGGGCCCATAAATATGATTTTCTTGTTCTTTGCGAGCGTGATTCCACCGCAAAAACACCTGAAGTTAGTTATGATTTACTGGCTATTTTACTCCTTCAAAGCATGATTTCTCCTTTATCTGTCTAGGCCTTTCAAAAAAAGTTTTATGTATGCTTATATCTTAAATTCTTGCATTAAAAACAAAAAAGACGTGAAGAAAAGTAATTTGAAGAATGTACAAAATGAATATTAAATTGGGGCGAGTCATACTTTGTTAATATAATTTGTCTGTTACAGTTCATGTTTATTGTTATATTCCCCCTCACTGAAGTCTAAAGTCCCTATAAAAAATGTCCAACAGTTTAAGGATTAATTTGATGATTGATAACATTCCATTTTTGTACCTTGAAACTAATAATTGGGGGGGGGGGGGTTGTTAATTGTTATCAAAGTCTCCCAGTTTTACCATCGATGTCTCCCAATTTTACGTATACTTAATTTCCTTGAGTTGTTTGCGAGAGTTATTCCACCGCAAAAACACCTCTGAAATTAATTATGATTTACAGGCAATTTACACCTTCAAAGCATGTTTTCTCAAGCTTTGATCTGTTTAACTCTTTCAAAAATAGTTTTATCAGGCAATATATCTAAACTACTTTCATTGAAAACAAAAGGCTGGGAGAAAAGTAAATTAAAGAAACTACAACATGAATAACAAAATGGGGTGAGTCCGGTTTTGTTAATATATTTTGGCTGTTATACTTCAGATTTATTGTTATATTCCCCTTCCTTATGTTCCTTATTAAAAAAAATGTCCAACACTTCGAAGGAATAATTTGATGACTGACAACATTCCAATTTTGGGGGGTTGTTAGTTGTTATCAATGTCTCCTAATTTCACCAAAATTTAATATATGCAAATCAAATTATCAAAATGGGATGATTTCGGTGTTGTTGACATAGTTGGGCTGTTAGATTTCAGGAATACTAGGGTGTAATGTACCTCGGGAGCTTTAAAAAGATCAGTGAACGTGAAAAATTTTTATTTAAAAAATACATGGAAAAAACAACGAAAAAATGCAAGCGTAACAAAATACGGCGAATTCAACAACGCTTTTGATTTCAAAGTTTGAAGATAATAATATTTTTAACTTGAAGGGGTTTTAAAATAAAATGGTTAGATCTCCAAAACTACGCGGTTTCAGATCTTGTTATTTTAAACTCAAGCCGAAAACCTAAAATGGCCGACAGCGTACGACAGCATTTTTCCATAATTTAATTGAATTTAAAAGAAAAATTTTGAAATAACATAAAAAATGTCAATTACAAAAACTGGTAGGTTCACGAGCTCTCTGGTGTGAAAAGTAGACACTTTAGATACTGGCCGAAAGATAAGAAATATTCAACATATTTTTGCTAACAATTTATCAGGCTGTTTGGCAATACCCTGCCAAATAAGTCAACACTTTCTTTATGATGTGTCTAGGATTTTAAAACATAATCCAATTATAAGGTGTTTACTTAAACGCACCAAGTTTAGGCGTAAGTAATCGATTATAACGGATTTTTATAATAATTTTTTGATAATTATAATTGATTATAATTACCAAAATTAGGTGTTTAAAGGATTTATAATTGATTGTAATCGTGATATTTTCCAAAAAATTATAATTTTTTAAAATTGATTATAGTTCAAAAAACCCTTAAAACCAATTATAATTGATTATAATCTCTTATTTTGCCAAAATTTTGTCAATTCGAAACTATATTCGGATTATATCTTATGAGTTATTATTTTTGTGTCAATAAGAAAAATGAAAGTTTTACCACGAAACAAAAGTTTCATAGAGATCCTTTCATTTGAGTGGAAAGGTTCCCGCGGTAAATGAAAAAAGATATCTTCCGAATCAAACATGAAACTAAATCAATTTGCTGATGTTTTGGTGTCTGAGAAAGCTTAAAATATGCATCACAAAACAGCTCTAATGGGGGAAAATGAAAAAAAAACTGATAATTTTGAAATAATTGGAAAACTTTAGAAAAAATTTCTTTATTTTCATAGAAACCAACGTCTACAAACAGCATAAAATTTAAGCAATTTAGATGCAATTTCGAAGACAAAATTTAGATGCAACTTCGAAGACAAAATTTGACTTTAAAAAGAGAGATTATAATCGATTATTAATTGATTAAAATCGATTGTTTTTCAATTATAGTAAGATTGGTACCAAAATCGTAATATATTCGGTTTTTAACGCTTGAAACTGGATGCGGATAACGCAAAACTTCGTTCAACTTGCTCTTGTATACAATTTCGGCTCACAAAGCTCGCTGGTGTGAAAAAAAACTAGATTTTGGCCTAAAGAGAGTGCAAAAATTTTCAAGATAAGCTAACTTAACTGAAAAAGTAGAGATTGTTTGTATTTTTTTTATCAGTTCTTAGATTTCTAGCTCTCTAACTTTTACGATTCTTATTGCTGGTTGTTCCCGATTTTACTTTTATTGCCAAATTTTCGAATTGAATGTCTACTGTTGTTACTAGGCTGTCGGTGTGAGAAAAAAGTTTACATGTAATTCTGTACATTGATTCGAAATAGACAAACTTCCATGTTTCAATTCAATAATTCATTGCTTTTCTCATTTTTTTTAACCAATTCTTCGAGATTATACTGCATTTCGCAATGAAGTTTTTCATATTTGATACGAAGGCTACAAACTCTCTAATGCTTCAGGTCGAAGTTTTTTCATCATATTTTTGTTCAACTGGTCATAAACAAATATTGTTTTTCCCTTGTTTCTGATCATTCTACTCTGGTGTGGTTCTTCCACAATTTGAGGTACAATGTTTCATGAAAAGCTGTTTTGTGGTCCACAATCATATCGGCTATTGATACTACTGTTCGTCCAATTTGACTGGTGTTTCAAGTGACATGGGTGGAATACTTTCATTTGTTCAGGCATCAACTCTTTGTTCTCAGACAGCCTTCGAAGAAGATTGTACGGGAGTTCAGTTCACACCACCTTATTGGACGTAATAACCAGCATAAATTCAGCAAGTTTTAGTTAGGGAGGCCACCTGTTAACAAGAAAAACAAAAAAAAATCTACCGATTTATTCCAATTTTACTGTCCTTTCAGGTTTTGCGCTACAATATTTGCATCAGCTTAAGGGTCTTGAATTTCAAGAATCTTTCATCATTGATAGAACTAATTCAAATTAATTCAGAAAACTGAATCAGTAAGATTTTTTATCTGGCTGAAAATTCTTATATTCAATTTTGAAACTAAAAGGCAAGCTCAACCTCATTTTTCCCTCAATTAGCTCTTTTGTCATTTGGAGAGCGTAATCGGCCGTCCATTAGAAGATCATCAATCAGAAAAAACGGATAACCCACATTGCAAATTTTTCATTTTCAAATTATTTATTCATGTAATTATGGCTAAATTTGTGAACGACACGAAGAACACATATTGCACGGGACGAAGAACGATTTCAGAATAAATAATTTGTCCGTTATGCCAAGTTTCATTACCATATGACAACGCTGAATTTTTTTTCTCAAAATTGAAAATGAAATGTAAGTGTTTATAGAAAAAGGCATATAATCCCGGCAAGAAATCAGAATTCATAACAAAATTCAAAAAAATATATTTGCTTTTAAAATTCAAAAAAAGAGCGCAAAAGTTTAGCTGGAAAAACATAGTTTATTCACTTCGTTCACTAACACTTCAAAAATCTTATCAGCCCAATTATTATCCAGACTCTGAAATTAAACTTTATCGCGACAATATTGAAACCTATTAAAAAAAACTAGAAACACGAGCAGTACAGATCTTTACCGAGAAACGCTAATATACTCAGGCGCTTTTTTACTTTATTTTCTGGGCTGTAAAGTTTCCTCGCGTAAGTTACGAGCATAAGCAGAGGCACATAGCATAGATCTTTGTTTTTTGTCTCTAATATAACCAAACAATCATGCGATGTGCTGAACAAATCAACTTCAGTTCAATTTTCATGAGTCGCTCGCGGCAGCAATGACTAACAGAAAACCAGGATGCTCTTCAGCATCTCTCGTAGGATTTTCTGAAAAGTCACTGCTGGGATTGAGAGCTCAGTTACTTTGAAAATTGAATGTATTTACAGCACGAGCACTTCGGATTTGCCCATACTATGATCTCTCCTAAGGGTTTTGATTTGAACAAAACTTTGACGCAATAAATAAACGATACTTAGTTTTTCTGGCGATTCTGGTTGCGCTGGATGCTGGCGTATATGAATATTTACGATACGTGAATTGTCGACATAGTTCATCAGAGCCTATAGGTTTCCAGAAGACTTGATGTGGCAAAACTTTGATTTGAGCCCATTCGACTCTACATAATGGCCGTTGTGACCTCTAACCTTTGCTCTCTTGCATACATCATTCATTGCTTAATCGTGAACAAATACACTCGAGCGCACGCCCAATCTCTGCACATTTCACGTGGCTGAAACACAAACACTAGTCGGTAGAGTCTTTTGACCGGCTTTGTTAATGCAAAAAATGCGAGCTAAAAGTTCTCACACACATGCCAATACACAATTCGGGTAAAGATGAATGACAGCAAATGTTCGAAATAGAAAGTCCAGCACAATCCTGGATTCCAAACCAACAAGCTTTTGCTCGACAGACAAACTCTTAGTTTTCGATCATAAACATGGAATATAATAGGCGTTATTCTAAAATAAGCTATCTAATCAATTTCTATATATGCTAAATTATCAAATAAGGATCGATAGATGCAAAATCTAAGTGTTAACAGATGAATTTTATTTGAGTTTTAACACCTAGACATCCTATTGAACCAAGAGATCTGGTACTAGCCAGAATCTATACCCAGACGTATTCCTTTTATATAATCAAAAATAAAAGTGTAGGACAATGCTGCATTTTGAGGCGATGCTGAATTTCACTAACAAAAAGGATAAAAATACATCAACACAGCCAACAACACTGACTTGAGAAAATTGGATAAAAAACTGCTATTTAAATTCTGAAGCAAAATATGGAAATTAAATAAATGAAAATAATTGTCCTTTACTAGTAGTTTGTTCACGCTCAGTTTTACATTTTTCGCTTTGCCTTTCGATTTCTTCTTAGGTTTTTCAAATGATCAATTAAATAGGAAGGTTAAAAATGGAAGACTAGCGTTAAAAAAAGTCATTGATAAAGATATCTGGTGTAATTCTTTTTTGATGCGCAAAAGATAAAATAAACAGGAAAACTAAAATATAAACAACAGACATTTGGAAAAGAGTCAATGAACGCAAGCAAACCGAAGCGAGATAGTGACTTGTTGCTTGAAAAATCTCTGGTTTCGAATTTCAAAGAAAAAAATAGATGACCTTAGAGCTCTTTGAATCCATAGAACAAGATATGATTGACACTTTTTCGATGATAATCAAATTCGAGAAAACAAGATAAATAGGTACATTTCTTATTTCTCTGGGCAATCAAGAAATTAAAATCCACTTTCGAAAACAGACTAATGATAACCCAATTTGAGAAATTTGAATGATTAGTTTTTTTTCGCCACAATTTCTGAAAAAAAAAAATCAATTATTGAATTTTCAAACGCGTTTTCCCGTCATTCCACCTTTGCTACTTGCGAGTATAATCTCCATTCTATTTTTGTTACCGTAATCCTATTTCAATTTCATGCATACGGAAAAAAAAACAAGATTCGACCGGTCCTCGCTCCCTAGACCATGGGGTACAAAGGCATGGGCTACCTCTAGGCCAAATGGGAACGAACCTGGAAGTTCTTAAAGTTAACACAGAGGAGAAGCTTAGCTTCGCAAACACTAGCGAGAACACGACAAAAAGCAGCTCTATTAAGTGCAATAAGAAAAATTGGAAATAAGCCTCGAATTAGTAAAACATCGGCTGCGTCTGAGATTCGAACCTGCGCCCTAGAGATTATGATTCTCGCACACTAACCACGCAGGCTTTATAGGAACCAATCACTAGCCAAAATAAACCAGACAGATGCTTTGCAATTTCCAATGCTACAGTGCAAATTCCAAATAAGTGAACACTGTTAAGTAACACTTTTATTTGCGAGTTCGGTTTTAAAAAAAGGTTCTTAATAATACACTAAGCTGATCGCTAGTGTAATAATAGAGCAAGTAATAAAAGCATGAAAGATTTATAGAAAATTTGTTTACGGGAAAAAAGTCTAGTTCCCAATTACAAGACATTTGCTTTCGCAAGTGCAATATGAGTCTTCACTACGTTCATCGACTCTTAGACAGCGAAAACTCACTTGGCCAATCAATTTCGTGGTAGTAAACGCTGGTAAGGTTTTTCAAAAAACACAGTCAAACTTACTCTCGAGAATGAAATTGTCAACAACTATTTTTCGATAACCCTCGGGAATTATGTTTGCCAGTGTGCGGAAAGGCACCACTTGGCCTTTAACAAAACGTATTCGAAAAATTTAAATCAATAGCTATAAAAACAAATAATTTTAGTCTGAACGTACAACATTTTCAACGAAAACCTTTAATAAAATGACCTATGCTTGACTTGTGACTTGCTGATAAAGATTCCAGTTGAGAGCCGGTCCATTTTTCTCCCAGTTTAATTTGGAATTCGACAATTCATCGTTCATGGGAATTCACATGTCAAAACTGAAAAACTTTTCACAAATTAAAACAACAACACTGTAAGACCTAATTTGACCCTCATACAAGCTTGAAAGAAACAAAACAATTTAAGCTTCAATCATCTTTCTATCAACTTCTTCAGCTCATATCTTTCTTTTAAATCATCATCTAATTGGAAATAAAGGTAAAATAAATAAACAGCCAACAGGTCTGAAAAATGTAAATGAACTCAAATACACCTATAAAAACTACGATTTTCAAAACATAGCTAACAGACATTGGAAAAGAGTCCTGAACGCAACGAAATAGACAAAAAATACAGACTTGTCTTTTGCAAAAAAACTTCCACTTTCGAAATTCAAAGTAGAAATAGATGGCCTTAAAGCTTTTTGAACTTCAAAAACAATTTAAAATTGACTACTTTGTTTGATAAAAATGAATCAATTTAAGAAAACTGGATCAATATGTAAATTTTTTATTACGCTAAGAAATCTGATAAACAAAACCCTGTCGAAACTAGAAATCCTTCACGTTTTTCATGACCTTCACACTTTTATTGTTAGATAGCGGAGTTTGCCATTCTTTCAACTGAGGTGAAGGAGTGAAGTGAAAGAAATCAAAATTCAAACAGCGAAAATGCAAAATTTAGCGTGAACGAGTTTTGAAGACTTTTTCCTGAAAGAAAAACAAAAAATAACCAAGACCTATATAAGATTATTAACAACGTTCATGACTCTCAAAAACATTCATTTTTATTTGCGTAGAAAACAATAGAATACAGACAGTTGGAAAAGTGTCGATGAACTGAAAAAAAACGGTGAAAATTTTTTTGAACATTCATCTTGTTGAAATTTTGAAATGAAAAAAAAAATATATATATCCTTCAATTAAAAAATCTCTTTTGATGGAAAATTTTCAAAATTAAATCTTATATTAAGGTAACTTTTCAATTCCACTCTAAAAATCCTGGTTAATTTTTTTGTTTAATTTAGAACCCAGCCTCGATTTCATCATACATAACTTCCAATTATTTTATTGAAGTTAGTGCATTGCAACGCCCAACGCGTATTAAACAGAATTGCACAGCGGTTAAAATTGGTTTTCACTCGTTCATTGTAGTTTAATTCGAAAATTTTCTTTTAGGGCATTTCTTAATCAAATTAAAATGTTCGCGTGTCTACAAATTCCCTTTCGATGTTCGCGTGTCTACAAATTCCCTTTCGAGTATCATTTTTCTTCCATTTAGCAAACGAACTACAACTTTTAAAGAAATCAAAAGTCAAGACCCCTTATAAACAATTGAGCATGATCATCAATTATTTACACAGAGGCGAAGCGACGCTTCGCTAACACAAGCCAGAAAACAACCAAAATTAGCTGTAACAAAAACTTGAAAGAAACGGTAAAAATAAGCCTTGAAAATTAAAACTTTTGCTATGGCGGATTCGAAATTACGACCAGATTAGGAGTCGCACGTCCTCCCATCTATATGAATGTAATTGGGCTTTCACATGACATTGGGCTTTTTGCATGTAAAATTTTGAAAATATAACAAACTGGGCACCCACACACACTAGCTTAGCATTTAATAAATTGGAAAGCATGGCGCCAAGCTATGTATAAATTATGCATTTCAAAAATATTGAGTTATATTGAGTTGAAAATTTTCTTAAATCGAGTTTTTATTATTGTACTAGTTTTAAACAAATATCTTTTTTTGGTTCGTATCATTTGAAGAATGAAAAATAATTTAAAAAAATGAAAGATGCATCAACTGTTTTAACTTATGATTTACCGAATGTCAAAGCACATCACAAAGACGTAAAATTGCCCCAAACTTGGCACCAATATTTGTGACTTAGGTTGAAACCAAAAGAATTATCGTACTATTACACTACTCCCGCTAAGCTTGTGTAATAACTTGTATAATACTTCTTAATCATATCACACTACCTATATAAGTCAAAAATTACTACGTTCATTACTACTTAAAAGGCTATCGACTATCAAGTTTCTAATTCGCTAAACTTTCCAAGTTCTCCTTAATCTGCTTAAATCTAGAAGCCTTCAAAGTCAGTATGTTCAAATAGATTAAAGCTGCTATTTCTGGATGAAGACATTTTTTTGCAATTTCTTGATCTGTCGCTTAGAGCTCTTCGACAGAATCTTCATCATCTTCGACCTCGTACGCTTGTACAGTCTTCAGACTTGAACTATGACCCTCAATCCTATTTTGACCTTGATTAAATCTATGGACATCTTTCCTCTGGACATTCCCCAGATTCTGAGGCTCAACTATTTTGTTACCTCGACTAAGACTCTGCATTTCAACTCTTTTCCGACCTTGACTGAAATTTTGAGCTTCATCTTTACGAAGACCTTGGGCAAAATTTTGAGTGTCGACTATCTTGTGACCTTGACCGACAAGCAGAATTTCTGCGTCATTGTTTCCTGGACTCGTGATCCGAACTTCACTGGAAATTGAACGTTCATAGTCACTAACCTTGGCTTTCTTCGAAGACGAATGAAAATCCCCATGCGAGGTCAATGACTGACGAATTGAAGTATCACCTACACGCTTCAACTGCGCCTTTCGAGGCCTCGTTCTAGGTCCATCCGACTTTTCTTCACTAGGCAGCAGCAGATGGTTTTTTGCCTCATCGATCAAACTGCGACAAGAATCATCATGTTTCACAAGATCGTCTGAACTTACTCGGATCAAAGCCTTAGGTGACATTACGCAAAATCTGACATGCGAAAGGACGTCTGATAAAAAAAATTGCCGGCTTTTTGCGTCATACTTGACCCATTGGATGATTGCATGAAACAAATCCTCTTCGTTTTCTACGTTTAAATCATCACTTGCAGTAATTTCGATTAGCTGGTCTTTCGACAGTAGTAGAAATTCGTCTTCTTTCATGACCTTAAAAAATGAATAATCTCAAAGAAAACCTCGAGGCGTTGAATTACGTTTTTCTGAATAATACTAATTATAATTTACTTTCAGGCCAGATACTCAGAAGCGTATATAGGTTAATAAATTGTAGGTTTAACACCTAGGTCGGCTTGGAAAAAATCCAAAAAGGCATCAGCCTGTCGCGTGGCATCTCCAAGAGAAAACTATATTCACTTAATTTGATAAATGGCCAACAGATAGGCAAAGTGCGAAAAAAGCCTATTTTAAAGTAAATGCAATCGAATTACATCAATCATACTTCATTTTTTCCGGATCATTTTTACCTAATTAGTTCAACCTATAATAAAAGATCAAAAACTTTCTGTTTAATTTCATATTCGAAGATTGAGCCTTTGAGCACTCAAATGGAGAATAAAGAAGAAAACAAAAGGTAATTTGTTGCATGCTTTTGCTATACTCTGACGATCATACGACTTATTTAACTATTTCCAATGACCACTTTTATTTTCTTCTACTTAATTAAAAATATACCATTCAAAAGTTCATTAGATTTCCGAAAGTGTTGACAGTCAGTTTTATTCTAACTTGAAAGAAAACAAACGATAACTTCAAGATTTTGAGAAACGTTGATTAAAGTGAGCTCACCTCCTGTATGTTATCGTGTATGTAGTCGTCTGACGCTTGGACTAGATGTCTACAGGAGTAGGTGTCCGCAAATGCCATGATACCCAGACAGTTCGTGGGGTCCAGCTGCTGCTGCAGGAATTCCCCACACGCGTCCAACACCTGAGTAGTGAAAACATCATCTATACTATTATAAAGATCTATTTTATATATAGGTTTGTGGAATCCTTTATTTTACGCTGAACCAAAAGATTCGAGTTTTTTATTTAGTGAGAAACACCCATCGAGTGCAGGCAATGGTAGAACAGATCATGATTTCCTTTGATATTCAATTCAATTAGATGGTTGTTTTGAACATTAGCGTCATTATCATTATCGACTTGAAGAATCTTTTTTCGTTTTGAATTAAGGCCTACAACGAATCAACGCCACTGCAACTTTCCGAAGTACTGAAATTGAAACAATTACAAGATATTGTATCACTTTTTTTCTCTAAGATTGAAATCTTTTTTATGACAGTGATTCATTAATGAGCTACCAAATCGAAGGTGAGAAAAACGTTTCGAACATCAATTCATCGTGTGACGAAAAGAATATTCAACTTGCAAATATATTAGTCCAAAAACACGAAAAGGAAAAACGCACAAAAAAGATCCCCCAATGTGAGCCGAGACGTGAACAAACTAATTTTGCCTCGTTTCCAAAACTAACAGAGACTTCAGTTTTGTAAAAAGGCGGTTTTTACGGTTTTCTGCTGCTTCGAGCGTTTGAACAAAGGCGAAGGTACAACTTATAGGAGACCCCCGAATAACGCATGTTTTCGAGAAGTGCTTTAAGACCAGCTTTGAATTTTTTTTACGATTCTTCAATTCTCAATTTCTGAGAATTGAAGAAACACTGACAGTTTATTCAAAGATACCGCCTGCAAAAAGAAAAAGAGCCTTTTCCGTATGCTGTTCTTACTTTTGGCAGAACGAGTCAACTTGAATTTGATCTACTGATTTTCACTCTTTTTGGCATTTTTTTCCGGATATTTACAAACATCAACTCTGTTTCATTCTTCTCCATATTTATTAGAAGACCTGCGTTTGTGAACCAGTTTACAACTTGGTTGAAGTCTTTCTGAATATCGGCCGTACTTTCAGGTTTATTAGAGAAACAAATAAAATAGTCGTCTGCGTAAATCTGATAAGCAAAACTTATTCTAATGAAAACGTCTCGCAGCGGTGTCATGTAGTTTGAAAAAGTAGCGGCCCTAGTAGAGATCCCTGAAGAAGAGCAGTTGACAGGAAACAGTTTCAATAACAACTTTTTACTTTCACACCTTGATTTCTATTGTTTACGTATGAAATTATTATTTCTAAGGCAGTATCTTGGATTCGAAAGGTTTTACTTTAAGTTGGTTGAAGATTTTAATGGTTTAGAGTATCAAAAGCAGGTGATAAGTCTAGCGCAGTTAAGACTAATGTTTTTCGTTGGTCAAGATTTGTCATCATATCAGAGGAAGGCGTTCTCGGTCGAATAAGCGTTTCTGTAAAAGCTCCTCTAGCTAATTAAGTGATAGTAATTGGTCAAAAAAATAGTAATTGCTCATTTAAATGGTCAAAAAATTTTCTCAAAAATGTTGCTGAAAAACAGATACGACAACAGTTGATCATTGTCTAGTTTTGGTTCCTTTAATTGAGGCTTGACAAACACTTTTTTGAAAAATGAATTCAATTCGGGAGAGTTATTGGAGAAATTTTTGTCTTGAAAAAGAAAACGTCCCATTCGATCTAACTTACAACTTTCCGTTTTGTAAGCGGATTCACAACACTATACCACTGACAGCTGGTAACTCCAAGTTTCATACAAACTCATACCTTCAAACTTGCTGTGCTGATAAACCAGGCAGCAATGACTCCGCTATTATAATCGTACTTGGGCCCAGCTAAAGTGTTTGATAATTTTTGACGTTATTGTACTGATGCTGGAAATAGGTAATTTTTGAGAATATGGTTTCCCAATGACATTAAATTTTCCTACAGAAGTTAAGGCGCAGCCGCTTACGCGCAAAGGCTTTCCACCACCCATTGTCTCAATTGAACCCTTGATATCAGATTTGATTGAGTATTTTTTGAGAAGAGTCAACTTTAAAAAAAAAACGGACAAGAAATCAAAACATTGACTTTTCTGAGGTCTATAAATTTTTTGTTATAACATTTGCTTGTCGCCATTTAAACGGGGGAGCTTCTATCAACCCTTTATTTTGATAGAGTCCAAAATCTCATATTTGGAGTATGAGGTTTTCGAGACAAGTCAAAAAGTTTTTAGAAAAAACGGTCAAAAAATCATAATTCAACTTTTCTGAAGCCATCTTTAGTGTAAGAAAAGTTTAGACGTAGCCACTTATAAAGCGGAGCTTCACACGACCTGTTCCTTTGATTGAACCCAAAATTTCAGATTTGGGATGGAAGTTTCCAAGATAAGTCAAAAAATTTCAAAAAACCAAATATTTGACTTTTCCGAGGCCCTAACTTTTTTCGGAAAAAAATGGGCTTAGCCAAAAAAGCAGGGGAGCTTCGCACAACCTGATTTTTGGATTGAAACCAAGTTATCAGATTTAGGAGTGTAGTTTTCGATAAAAATCAAAAATATAACTTTTCCGAGGACGATAACTTTTCATGTTAAAAAGTTTGGTTTAAGCCGTTAAAGGCTATTATAACCATATTATAACTCATAAAAAAGGTTCGGACTATCAAGTAAGCCGAAGCAAAAACATAGCAGGAAATGTGTTACTATCAAAATAAACTCAGTTTTCACCAGCAATCGTCATAATGATTTTAGTATCAAATCAATGAATGAGATCACACTGTCGTTCAGTAACACTAAACTGTTTTCTGAACCAAAATTTGAATCAAAGATGACAATCTTTGAAATCGAACCTCTTCGATCCTGAGATGACAAGCGGCAGGCAAAAGTACTTGCACATTCGTCCTCTCCACCACTATAGATCCTGTGTAGCAGAAGTCTATTAAAGCATCTACAGCTGCCGAGTCAAAATCATTCAAAGTTACTATATTGTTGTGTCCCTCTAAATCACAAACATGACGTTTATTTTGACTCACCCGAATGAATTTTAATTTTTGTTCCTTTCAAAATAGTCCACAGACAGATAGAAAAGAGTCGGTGAACTCAAAGACCGACTTTTTTTCGAGTATTTCCGAATTTCAAAGAAAAACTACATGCTGTTAAAGCTCTTTGAGGTTACAGAATCTAATTTCAAGAACCATACCCATTTAGCTCAATTACATTTCCTACGAAACATAATAAAAATGTTGCTTAGGATGAACTTATCTCTTACCGGATAATTTATTTGTGAAAATAGCCTTGAAGTATGATGAACATGCAGATAGGACTAGTTTGTGAGCCATGATCGAGCATTCACTTGTTCTGATAGTCACATCGCACATGAATCTAATTCGCCTCATTTTGTTCAGTTCTATCAAAAATGATCGATGGTGATTTTCAGATGCATGGGCTACTTTCTACGACAAAAAAAACTGCATTCACGGTATAAATTGCTTCGGGAGTATTTAGATTAGTTAAAAGAACTTTCTACCCAAAATTACAAAAAAGAACAAAAGTTTCAAAACATCAAAAAACTCAATTAAAAATCAAACTCAATTAAAAATCAAACTCAATTAAATTTTAAAATGTAATGAAAAAGCACCATCAGGGCGGGGAAAAAAGCACTTGAGGAGCACGCGCGTCACGTGAACAAGGACGTCTCGCGTCAGCGACAATTTAACTTTTCAACCAATTTCAAATAGAAGCAGCTATTTCGATCCAAAAACAGTTCTTAAGCATTATGCTTCAGTTTTTGGAAAGCTTCAGGATGATGCCAATCATCGATTGATGATCAATAGCTGCTCCACTAAAACTGTTTTTCTTTCATTCTTAACATCTTTTCTTCCGAACTATAATACTAGTTTTCCGAACCATAAAAGTTAGTTTTCCGAACCATAATACTACCTCATCACTTGATGGTTGCAATGACTCGACCACTACGGGAGTCGCATCGCATGAAGTCAATTCTGGGATTGGTGGCGCCATTTCAGAATCATGCACCGCAATTATTTTTGAAGCAAATAGATGTTTCAACTTGTCTAAAATTTGAAAACCTAATGGTAATCTTCTGAATTCAATATGAACTGACCCCTGAATAGTACACGCAATTTTCAAATTTCAACTGAGAAACACAAAAAACAAAGAATAATTAAAAGCATTAAAACTTATCGCAAGCATTTCATTGTACAGAGCAAACTTATCGCAAGCATTTCATTCACTTGTTCTGATAGTCACATCGCACATGAATCTAATTTGCCTCATTTTGTTCAGTTCTCCCAAAAATGATCGATGATAGCCAACTCATTGTTGTTTTTCCTAGTGCTTTTAGCCTAATTGTTATGATAAACTTATTAAATAGAGAGGGAATTAAAAATGTAAATTACGAACGTTTTCGCACATTTGTACATCATCAGGTTTAAAAGTTTTATAAAATGATCATCGATCATCAAAATATCATAAGTCAATGGCTATACAAAATAAAAAAAATTCAACCAATCAAAAGTTTGCAAACCTTAAATGCGCGCCAAAATTACATAATCATTTTCATCATCAAATTAATGTAACATTCACTCAAACATTACAGTGAAGGAGCGTAGAAAAAGCGCCTATTGACGACTGGCAGGCGTCAGTTATCTTAATTCGACTCGTTTTTCACCGTCGATACCAAGCCAGTTAGTTTTCTAGTCTGTTTAGGGCCAGGGAATTCAATACCAATACAAAGGCCTCAATACCAATACCGAACTGAATCATCAATACCAATACCAATACCAAACCCAGTCAATACCTCAATACTTTGTTACAATTTTAGCAAAAACTTTGAAAACTCGTGCTAGTAAAAATCACGAAACGTTCGAAACACGAAACATTTTGGATCGAAATGTCTTGCATGAATTCTCTATAATTTTCTATGTTTTTTTTTACATATGTACAACAAACTGAGGGAATTCAATAGTTTTAGTAAACTTTTTTGTTTGAATAGTTTTACTTTCTTGTTTTGTTTTTGTTAGATTGTTTTGTTACTCTGTAACAAAACAAAATCCTTTTTTGGTAAAGGTAACATAAACGTTTTTTTTTAGTCAGGAAATGACAACTCGCGAAGATACTGCTGTAACTGAAGTGTTAATGGAATATCGAGTAAACAAAGTTACAACATCTAAAGTCAACAAAAATTTTTACGTGCAGTTTAGGAATCATATTCAAACAGAATGGCGCAAACGTATTAAATGTGACGTCTTAATCAAAGCTCCCAGTATGGGAGACTCGAGTATGCGAAAACATTTTAATGCGTGTTCTGAAACTACTACGTAAAGGTCTGTTGAAAATGATCAATTGAATTTGAGTTTTCAAAAAGTGCCACAAGTATCGCTTCCCAAGGGATTGGATGTTGCCACAAAGCTTGTCTATCAAGACCACACTCCAATGGCAACAGTTGCCAAAAGCGAGGCCTTACAGTCCATGCTCACTGCGTTGAATTTCAGCAAAGTTACCTATCATTCATTGAACAAAACCATGGACAAAAAATATCAATTGATTATCAGTGAAATCAAAAGCACCATTCAGCAACGCGACTCCAACCAAATTTTAACCATAAGTTTTGACAAATGGTCCTCCCAAGATAAAAAAAAAAATAAATCGGCGTTTATCCATATATTGAAGAGAAATCGATTTGTCTTAGGCTTATTCCGTTTAAACATTTTTGCGGAAGTGAAGAGATAGCAGCACACCTTCGCAAGCTGCTGGCTCTCGTTGGTCTAGAACCAAATGACATAGCTGTTTCCGTTACAGACTGTGTTGCGGATGTTCAGAAGGTGGCAGAACTTTTTGGTTGGTACGCGTTTCCGTGTTTAGCTCATGTGATAAACCTCTGTGTAAAGAAGTTGATTTTTGTAAATCGTGATAGCGATAGTGTCACACTTGGGGAAAACACTGACGACCCAACCCTTCAATCTGATGTTGCTTTTGGCGAATCTCGGGAGAATATTGAAACTATGCGCAAAATATGTAAGAAAACGCACAGCTCCCCCAAAACTGTGGATGCTCTTGAAAAGGTGCAGCAAGATGCTGGTCGACAGCCCCTCAAAATTGTGTGTGAAAATTCTACACGTTGGAATTCGTTTTTTGATTCCATAAAACGTTATCTGCAACTTTGTCTCCTTTTAGCAGAAGAATTGACTGATTTTAACTGGGACAGCTTGAAAAGCACCTGCAAGCTTTCACAGCCATTTAAGGAGTGCACCATGAAATTACAGGAAGCCAGTGCTTCTGCTGAAACCACTAAGAAGGTTTTATTGTTTTTACAGTCACGTGTCCAAACTATGAATTCAGACGTCAAAGATGTCTTGAAGAAATGACTGACTGACAACTCAATCGTAGAAGCACATATCAAAAAAGTGGCGATTTCTACAATTTAAAGAGCGATCGGATGATTTATGAAGAAAGTGTGGAAAATGAGCATCAGTATAATCTTCGAAATGACATTCCTTCGAAGAATTTTCCAAGAAGGTGAGCGAGGACTGTTGTGCAGCAAAAGTTGGGAAACGAAAAATCACCAATCCGACTGAATAAAACTAGTGATTCGCAAAGAGTGTAAATTATTTCATGAGTTATAGATAGCAGTCAATTGATTTTTGTTAAATGCGGTTTTAAATAAGTAAATTAGTTCAATCGTAGATTTAGTTCAAGTAGAAAGCTGAGATGTCTCATTTAGGCTTCAACATTCCGCCTCCCTTGAAGTGTCTTCAATTTTCAGATCGTTATTATGTCTGGATATGACTACCCATTTACAGTGTATGAGACGAAGGAGAGGAAGAGTAGGGCGGAGTCGGGTAGAGCACCACGTCTGCTCCACATGGCGAGGTGCGAAGGTCCAGTAGGCGGGGCGCTGTCGACCGGGAGGACCTGCAGGGATTCTTCGATGCAGTGAGCAGAGGAGATCTGGGTTTCACTCCGTTTCCTGTAAAGTCGTTGGATGAGATCCAGTCTTCAAGGAAGGAAGCTGCAATCGTGGATAGGGCAGTTTTAGAAGCAACTTAGAGGTCTTAAACGTATTAGTGACCTCAGCGTAGAAGGGTCATTGTGCACTGGCTGGTAGCAATGATTCGGAGACAGGGTTCACTGATGCTGCTAAGTATCTGAGGAACCTTGGTTCTCAGCAGAAGAAACTGGTCCGCTATGGTGTTCTTGAGAAGGGGAAAAGTTTGTATCTTCCATATGCGTGGTGCCATGCAGTTCTGACTCTCTGCGACGAAGAGAGGGTCTGCTGCATGTACTATGCGGAGATTCAAACTCGACTTTCCTTGGTAGCATCTGCGTGGAAGCGCTGCCAGCAACACTGCACGGTCAACAAGCGAAGAGGATCAGATGACAGCGAATCGCATGACAGCGAATGACTGTTCAACGGTAAATATATAAACAATTATTCAATAAATGAACTAAATGTGACTGCAACATAAGTAAGGAGTATACAAGTGAAGTATTAACGGTACGAGTCATGAGCGAAAGTTTGTCCTAGCTGTTTTCAGACAATAATTACATTTTGGGTCATAAGGGTACAACCTCATACGAGTTTTAATGCTGGGAGTTTACAACATTGGGAATTTACATGAAAGTGGTCAATATGAACAATTCAGACCATTTTGTATTGCATAGAGGGTAATTTAGGTTCCTACTTTCAAAAGGGTCATGGGGGTACTACCACTTAAAATTTGAAAACTGCACATTTTTGATATTTTTCGATTTTTAGCACTATAAAGTCCTTGTTTTAAATGAACTGCCCATTGGATATGACTTGGTTGCTGTACTGGTAGCTTCCGCAGCTTCGCGACTGGGCGTATGTTTTCATCAGTTGTGGTCTTCACTTTTACCACTCGAACAATTGAGTCATTTCCAGGATAAACTTCTATGATTCGTCCAGTTTTCCATTCTAGCGGTCGTTCATTGTCTTCGGCAAGTGGGACTAGGTTGCCAACTTTAAATTCTGGGCCATCCGTGAACTATGTTTTCCGTATTTGTAGCGTTATAAGGTAATCTTTTTTCCAAATTTTCCAGAAATCCTTGATCATATTCTGTAATAGTCGATATCGTACATTGGTTGAAACTTGGATGTCAGCAGAGGGAAGAGTTAGCAATGATTCCCGTATCAGAAAATGAGCGTGTGTCAGCGGAGTTGGGTATTTAGGATCACTTGACTTTGGATACAATGGTCATGAGTTTAACACAGCTTCAATTTGATTAAGAATTGTAAGAAATTCTTCAAAACTGAGACGTTGCAGTCCTATAACTTTTCGCATATTTCTCTTCATGCTTTTTACAGCTGCTTCCCAGAGTCCTCCAAAGTGAGGAGCACGAGGAGGGATGGTGACCCATTCAGTTCCTTGGCTATTGACGAAACTAACAACTGATTTGTCCGTTCCATTTTTGTCGAGCAGTTCCTTGATTTTGATCAGATCATTTCGAGCCCCGATAAAATTGCTTCCATTGTCACTTAAGATCTTCTCAGGTTTGCCACGGCGTGCAGTAAATCATTTCAATGAAAGGATGAATGCTTTTTTGGTTAGACGAGTAACCATTTCCAAATGAATAGATTTTGTCGCGAGACAAACAAAGACGGCAACATAAATTTTTGAGACCCCTGCTTCCTTAATTTCAAAGGGACCAGGAAAGTCTATTCCACATTGAGCAAATGGTTTTGCGGGTGTTATTCTTTCTGTAGGAAGATCAGCCATGAATTGAGAAGTAGTTTGCTGACTAAATCGGACACATCTCATGCATCTTCTAATGAACTGTCGAACTAGATCACGGCCTCCGACAATCCAAACTTCCTCTCTCATTGTGTTCAGTACTAATTGCCCCCCGCCATGAAGAGTATCTTCATGATATTTGCGTATAAGTAGGGATACTAAATCAGATTTTTCTGAAACGAGTATTGGAAACTTCTAGTCTGTTGGGTAGTTCGATTGTGAAAGTCTGCCTCCAACTCTTAGTAGATCGTAATCCTTGTCAAAAAACGGACTAAGATTGAGTAGTTTCGATGTTTTACTCAGCTCCATTTTCACCTTCAGACAATTTGGCTCTGATTTGAATTGTATTTCTTGGTCTAAACGAAGAATTGGCATTTTTGCCATGATTCTATTTTTAGGACTAAGACAATCTTCTTCAAGTTGTACATCAGATGTCCGCTTAGATCTGAGCCGCTTCCGATAGTTTGTCGATATTCTATGCTTAAGATGTTGAACAAATGATAGTACATAGCACGCGATGCCTACTGTCTTGTTCCAAGTGCTGTAGTCCTTTAAACGAAAAATTCCATCCGTCATTTCTTCGTTTTGAGCATGATTTGCGAGAACAGCTCGAATTTGTTCACTTTCTGCATTAGTTTTGGCTTTGGTTCGTTTTTCAGGTGCTTCAACTAGAGATGGTAGTAGGTTGGGCCAGTGCCTTTCATCCTTGTTCAGCCAATCTGGTCCATTCCACCAGAGTGAGGAAGATATTAATGTGTCCGCTAATACACCACGAGAGGCTAAATCAGCTGGATTTACTGCTGTTGGCACGTGTTTCCAATCACTTCTGGGTAGGGTCTCTTGTATTTGTGAAACTCTGTTTGCAACAAAAGTGTTCCACGTTCTTGAAGTTGAGCAAGCCATTGCAAGACAATTGTTGAATCAGTCCGGGCGTGTGAAGTTATCTTGAGATTTGTTTTCCTCAAAATTGAATGAACTGACTTAAGGAGCTCTAATTTGGGAACAGAGATTGCTTTGACCGGAGCAACCTTTGTTTTGGAGGTCAGTAGATACGCAAAAGTTTTGCCATCATCATTGGCAATTCTTGCATAGATTGCGGCTGCATATGCTTTTTCGGAAGCATCACAGAATACGTGAAGTTGACCCTCCTTTATTGGATGTGAGCTCATAGATCTTGGTATCTGTAGTTCCAGTAGTTGAGGCAAAGTTCCGGTGAGCTCATATCATTTTTACTTGGTTTTCTGATCGACTTCAGAATCCCAATCAAAACCTTGGACCCATAGCTGTTGCATGAGACAATTGAAATTGATGATGAATGGGGCTAGCCATCCCATCGGATCAAACAATTTTGAAATTGTGGACAGAAGAGTCCTCTTTGTAAGCAGTTTCAGCTCTGGTAGGCAGTTGAAAAACAAAAGATGTCCTTATTGGGCTTCCAACTGACTCCTAGCGCCTTGATTTTGTATTCGTCAGAGAAAAGTTCCAGCACATCCGATTTTTCGCGGAGATGTTCTGACAATCCTTCAATTATTTTAGCATTGCTTGAAGTCTATTTTCGTAGAGGGAATTCATTAGAGTTCAGCTCTTCGCATAAATCAGAGATGAGTCTTTCTGCTTTATGCTTATCATTAGCGCCACCAAGAAAGTCGTCTACATGGAAACAATTTTTGAGACTTTCTTTGATCATTGGGTTCTTAGATTGATCTGATACTTCATTGAGGCATCTTGTTGAGTGAAAAGCCGACAAAATTATTCCATATGTAACACGTATCATCCTGAGATGCTTGATTTATTTGATCTCCAAAGTATGCGATGGAAATCATTCGATTTGTCCTCTAGAGCATCTTGTCGGTACATTTTTGCGATATCTGTTGATAAAGCAATTGGGTAGAACCTGAAGCGCATGATTATCGAGTAGAGGTCGTCTTGTACCGTGGGACCAACCATCAAAGTGTCGTTGAGTGATTGTCCGATTGATGTTGTTGCAGATCCGTCGAAAACTACACGTAGCTTTGTGGTAGTAGAATCTTCCTTGAAAACGCAGTGATGTGGCAGATAATATACGCTATCAACTGGCTTTTCGATTTCTCCAGGCGGTATGTACTCCATATGCCCCATATCCAGAAATTTGTCTATGAATGCGGTATAGCGATCTTTTAGTTCTGGATTCTGTTCCAGTCGTCGCTCGAGATAATTGAATCTGCGTTTTGCTTGTGCTAAACTGTCGCCAAGTTGACTATTGGGCTTGAAAGGCAGCTGCACGGTGAATTGTCCGTTTTGTAGTATGGTTGTTTCCTTATAGTGAGATTCACATCGATCTTCTTCTGTTGTTGTCTTTTTGAAATCAGGAATCTCTTCTAATTCCCAAAATTTCCTTAGACTATCGTCAATAGACACATGAAATGACTTGAAGAAGGTTGTTGGAGGACCGGGTGTTCTACCGCTAATCATCCAACCAAATAGAGTGTCACGTGCATAAAACTTGTCTGTAAGCTTACTCTTTTCGCAGCCAACAATGTCGTTGTAGACATCACAGCCTAGGATTATATCGATTTCCTTTGGTTTATCAAAGTCTGGGTCCGAGAGCTTAAGACGTGTGATATCCAAACTGTTAGGTATATTCACCCGTTCTCTGGGCAGGTAGCCAGAAAGTTTTTGAAGAGTGAAGGCTTCAGTATGTAGAGATTGATTCTGAGAATCCTTTGTTTCCAGATTGACAGAGCCAGATTTCACAGTTTTTAATCCTCCGCCAACTCGAGTTTCTTGATTGGTAGCTTGAATCAGTTAGCACAGCTGGTTGTAACGAAACTGCATTCAGATCCGCTGTCCAGTAAGGCTCGACCATTGTGATAACCGCCATTTGCAGTTTTCACCTCAATTAGTACAGTTCCCAGTACCCCCGTGACCCGCAAACTTATTTTCAGAACCCGGTTGCTTGTTTGGGTATGTATGGATGTGAAGTAACGAGTGATGACCCTTTCGACAGGTTTGGCACATTGAATTTGACTTGCACTCATAATTTTGGTGTCCAAGGGACAGGCAACTGAAGCATAATCGCTTTGATTTGGCTTCTTGTCTTCTATTGGAAATAGACATTTCCTGAAATTTTGTGCATTGATACACGCAGTGATCACCACTGGAGCATGGGCAGATGATCGTCTTAACAGAGTTTGTGTGGTATGTCTGTACCTTGTCATCTTTCTTAGAGTTTCCAGATTGGTCTGAATTTCCTTGATGATTTTTTCTTTGAATTGAAGGTAACTGGAGGTCCTTCGTAGCTTCTAGGGCGCGAGATCGTTCCTCCAAGAACTTCTTCATCTGTTTGATTTTTGGCAAGTCACTTCCAGCGCAGAAAAATCTCATTGTCTTCTAGTTTCAGGATCTAATTTCTCGGCCAAAACGTGAACCCAGATCAAATCGCATTGATCAATTTTTAGTCCAAGTCCTGACAGTGCCATCGTGTTTTCCGTGTAGGTAATAATCAAGCGACATATTGCAGCGGATGACTCATGCTTCATTAGAGTGAGTTCAAAAATTGCTTCCAAGTGAGCGTGTGAGATCATCTTGACATCAGCATATCGATCCTTTAGAAGTTCCCTTGCGACTGAGTAGTTCGCGTTTGTAGTAGGCAAGTGGGATAGCAAACGAAACGGTTCATCCTTGAGGGCACCCTTTAGGTATTGCAGTTTCTGAACATCAGACAGCGATGCATTTGAGTGAACTGCTCCATCAAAGGAATCTAAGAAAGGTAGCCATTGATCATACCTTCCGCTAAATGTTGGCGAATTCAGTTTCGGCAAATTCAGGCAAGTATCTTGATTTCGACCAGCACCACGTTGGGAAGTGGATTTGTAGGATCCTGTTCCGCTTGCGCTGTCGTCATCTTTGCCCGATTCAGTTGAATATTTTCCTCGGTCATCTAACATGGTTGAGATCATTTCCATCAAACAATCTACTTGAAGGTAGATTTTCTCAGCTTCTTCCAATTCAACTTCAAGTGCATCTTCATCATCGTTTAGAACATTTGAAATTTGCTGATTAAGCTCTTCCAGTTCCTTTTTCTTTCGTTCACACATCGTGAGATTGGCATTGAGAGTTCCAATTTCCTTGTAGGTTAGAGCAGATGCCTCTTTGTTGAAGATTGCTGAGACGGCATTTTCCGATCGGGTAATGACACCGATGTTAGCACTTCTTGATCGCTTCAAAGTAGGAAGATTGAGCGTCACGTTGCTCATGTCACTAGCAGGTGTTGACATTTTAAACTTTCCTCTTTGTTTCTAATCTTTGGTTCGTTCGTGTGTCGCGTTGCACCAAAAATGTTGTGCTGCAAAAATTGGGAAACGAAAAATCACCAATCCGACTGAATAAAACTAGTGATTCGCAAAGAGTGTAAATTATTTCATGAGTTATAGATAGAAGTCAATTGATTTTTGTTAATTGCGGTTTTAAATAAGTAAATCAGTTCAATCGTAGATTTGGTTCAAGTAGAAAGCTGAGATGTCTTTTTTAGGCTTCAACAAGGACGATTTCCGCGTTGAAGACTACATGAAAAGTTTTCGACAAGCGAGCGTAGATCCTGAGTGTCTTTTTTCGCTACGCAAGTACTCAAAAAACAACGTGCAAAACAGAATGACTGCTGAGCACCATGCTCGCAACGTTTTCATCACAAAGAACGCAGAGTTTCTACTTATATTCTGAAAATTGATTTTCTGAAATGTTTTATGTTTTTCTACATATTAGTTTAAGAGTTTTTCTACATATATCTCTTGTATATGTCAGTCAAATCCCCTGAAAAATTTAGCCTTACAATGATTTTTGTGATTTTCTAGTGATCTAAGACAATTCAGAACACCAAGAACCTTGTTTTGATCAATACCATTACGAGGGACCTGGTATTGATCAATACCAAAAACAATACCAGGACCTGGTTTTGATCAATAACAATACCTGATTCTGTCAATACCGATACCAATTTTTCACGGTTTTGAATTCCCCGTTTTGGGCTAAGTAAAAAAGTTACCATTTTTAGGCCATCAACCAAACGACTTTTGATCAGCTTTCGTTTACATGCAAAAATAACCGCATAACTGGGTCTCCGATCCCCAGATTACAAGACTATTATTAAAACACGGCTCGACATCCATTAATTCCTATGTTTTTAGTGACAGTTATACACTAAATCCATTGGAGATGGATTGACCTTTTTCTCTTCCTAGTTACTCATGCTCTGAATATACAACATAAAATTGGAGTTAATTCAGCTACTGAGGGCATCACAGCAGCTAAAAAGTGTATATTGCAGTTTTTTGAGTCTATGGGCACAGGGCCTCCACTTCTGTTCTCCTACTGAGATAACGCTCTTATCTCCTCAACCTCGTGGTACGGGAGTGTACGGATCCACTCCGGCTGTCCCACTGAAGCCTCCTTTTCTTATCTGCTTCAGTTAAGTGCCTTATCGTGCGTGATCGTCGCGATAGGGGACTCCTTTTTTCCCTTGTTTTTATCGACATGTTCGTTCGTTGTGTTTTTTGCTCTTTTTTTGTTTCAAATGGCCGCTCCCGCATTTCTCAGAAACAATCCGCTGAAAATCGAAATTTTGAAATTTAAAAACTCCAGAACATTCCGATCCTCTTTTCCATCACGAATTTGTTTTTAACGTCATTTGAGTCCGTTTTTTTCTCGTCGGAGTGTTCAACCAAGCCAATCCGGGAGAATGGCACATCATTTCATTTCTCTTGCATTGGAGAAGCATGCACCACTCGCACAAATATATCATCGAAACAAAATATTTTCCCCTTAACTGGAAGAAAAACGGTTCGATCACGAATGCAAGACAGAACTGAAGCGACGCGAACAATTGTATTCGTCTTATAAAAGTAATCCTAGTTAAAGTAGCTGGTCTGCTAATAACACTTCGAAAAAGAATTTGAGTAAAATGATAGTAACTAAACAAGAGACCATACTAAGTCGTGTTTTAATGATTTAAAGTTAATGCATTCTCGTTAGTACTTCATTATTAAATTGAGATGCTCAGAAAGTGTCTTAGCTGTTTTTTCTTTGAAAAAATCATTTGGAGATGTTATTGTCGAAAAAAATTCATTTTCAAAACTAGGTATTTTTTTTATTCTAAGTCAATCTCACCATCTGTATCAACTTATTTACTAAAAAACCAGAGTTTAACTTTCGTTAAATATCTCGAAAAGTTTGTTTCGATATAAAAGAACTGAAGGTTAAAGAGTCACTGGGAGCCAGCAAGGTTAACCCATGGGCCACAATTTATGGAAAAACAATCGTTATGCAACATTTGAACACTGTCATGAACCAATGTTTTTTCAAAACAGTTTTTCCTGATGATATGAAAACTGCTATGTGACTCCCATATTTAGAATGGGTGATAATCTAAATACTAAAAATTGTGGAACTGAATTAATTACAACAGCTTTCTCAAAAAAATATGAGAAAACTTTATATAAACAAAAAACGTTGCTTCGAAATCAAAACATTTTATTGAATATTCTTCAATTCGGTTTCAGATAAATTTTTTCGACAATTAATGCAGTTTTCTGCTCTACTGAATTAATAAAGAATGAAATTGTGCAGCTACTAAAGTAGTTCATTTCTCGAATAGTTCACTTGATCTTTCGGAGACCTTCGATTCAATATCCAACGAAATTTTATTGAGTGATTTAATAACACTGAACTTATCATGATCATCGCTGAAGCTAATTAGAAACTGTAAGAAAGAAAGTTACGACCGGTAATATTTGAAGAAACAATTTCTGACTGGGTTGAACTCAAACAAGGAGTACCGCAAGGTGTTTACTGTTCTCTGACCTCTACTAATCAACATTTATCTTAAAGCCATTCCAATTAGGCTAGTTAGACAAACTGAAATAGTTTAATATGCAGACGATTGTCTGGTTTTTTCTAATGACATAAATTCTGCATCAGTTTTATGTATTTTACAGAAAAACATGACTTCCCTCGAAGAATTGTATAATTCCCAGCATTTGTTTTTTTAATTGCACTGAAAACCAAAATTCTAACCTTTTGTAAGAAAAAAGACAAAAGGGGTAGCGAGACCCACTATATAAGCATCGGAAACATATTGGTCACAGAAACAACCGAATGCAAAGGCATAAACTTAGAAAAAAATTTACCAAGCCAGGCTAAAACTACTTTGAAACTTATGGCTATAGCAACTAGAACAATCGATAGTATTGAAAAGCAGATACAGACTGGAGCCTTAAATATGCTTCTCTAGACTTTTGTTTTGGTCTATTTGGACCATTCATTTCTAATAAATCAACAAAAGTCCAATGCTTTATTATTATCCTTAGAAAAACGGATCAATTGGGCCTTAAAACGAGTTTTTTTTGTTCGAAATTGAGGTCGTCCAAAGAACTCAGACTAAGCAAAGGTGGAGTCAGTGTCAGGAAAACTCTGAAACTTAATTCACTATGTTATTTGTTTCAGTACATTAAAATGAAAGAGAACCTTTTAAACATGACGCGTTCTTACCAACAGCCAATTATCGAATTAGTTTGAATAACATTATTGTCTTTCAAAGAAAAAATTCATGTGTTTTTTTCAGTTAATTTTTTTTCTATATGACTTCTGTAAACTATGACTCACTATCGTCAGATAATTGGCGTATTAATTTAATTCTACATGTTGTCAAAAGTCGACTGAACATTTTTTTTAGAGATCCAAATAAACTCAAATATCTAAATAAGCAACAATCATTCTCGGTGAGATTTCGGGTTTAATTTATAACCTTTAAACTCAAATTTCAACAAAATTTTAGCGCTGCCACATTAATCTCTTACGTTCTACAAAGTATACTTTTATAAGTTACATTATTTTGTTTACTTATCATTATGCTTTGTCTATACATTAATTACAGTGTCTTTCTCTCTCTTTCTCTCTCTCTCTCTAATTATATGACTAGACTTTAGTTTCTGAGACTTTCTATTAGTTTTCTCTTCCTTCCGATTAAATTAAAATTAAACTTAATTTTTTGATTTGTCTTAAGATCCAATTTCGAACTATGTCAATTTTTTTGTTTTGAGGGTTATTTGTTTTTGTGTTAGCCAGAAAGGCGTTTTCAAAACTATAACTTGGAGGTCAGTTCCTTGCTCCTGAATTCATCGCACGTGTTTATTCGCGGTTTCTCCTTCCAGATGTGACGTGCTTCTAATGTCAGTAGCTTGACGTTTGTGTTAGCTTGGTCTATAACCTCTCTTGACATTCCAGCGCTCAAGCTCTCATTTCCACACTGCCTTAGGTGTTTTCCGACAGGTGAGTCCTCTTTACGGTTTTCTTCAACTCTAGTGGCTAGATGTCGAACCATTTGGTCAACATAGGTGGAGTTACATCGACAACATGAAATCTTGTTAGATACTTTTGATTTTAGTTTAGAAAAGAAAATGTAGAAATTGTTACTTATTGGCTGGTTCTTTTGACGTCGGTCTTGTTATTCTTGAAAAATCAAAAGAAAGGGTCGTAAACGAACGACAGCTATGAGATCTTAAAATAAAAAAAACCACTCAGAGCCAAAATTGTTGCAATGCCTAAGCCCCTTCCTCAAGGGTCAAGCACTCCATAGATAGATCTTGAGCAGAGAATGGAGCTAATCAGCAGCAAGATCGTTGATGGAAATATAAAAGGAGGAATAAGGCTGGCCGGTTTAGATGACAAGATTCCTAACTATAAAACATTGGTATCTAAACACCCGAAAAGAGCTGATATAAACTCCCCAAACCCGGAAAACGTTGATAGTTTTTTTCTTAATTGAGTTTGAGGTGTAAAAAGCAACCATGTTTTTTCCAAATGGTTCGAGAGTCAGTCTGGACAAGATTGATCCTCAAGATTTTGAAGACGTATTAATAAATCAAACGGCAACGCGAGGCTCAATTTCCTGAAATCGCTTTTTACGCTCCGAAAACTTTTTGGTGAAAGTAAAATAACTGCTCAGCTGAGACCTTTTTTTGGAGCAAAAATTATCGCTCTCGTTAAAACAGACACATTGTCATCGGCAACACGCTCAGACGCATCGCGTCTAAATGCACAGGAAGCAAGGGTCTCTCAGAGCCACAAATTTTTTTGAGAAATTTCAAATAGGTTGTGGTCTTAAACCTGAAGCTGAAATTGCTGCATACTCTTTTAGAAAAATGACAGAGCGTGATGACAACCCAAAGTGCTCAGATTTCTTTCATTTCAATTTTATCAATGCATTTGATATGCGCTGAATTGAAAAACTATGCTGAATCACGTTTTTTCGTAGCACCCGGAGTTGTACAATATACTCATTGCGCCTACAGTAAACCGACTTATCTTTTTTACAGATACTCCATCATAATGCCGGAGGACGGAACACAACAAGGTGAAAAAATACAGACGCTAGTGAAAAAGCTTGATTCCAAAATAAACGTTTGGTAATTAGATGATGAAAATGTAGCCGACGACTGCAAGATAGTGCTCCGAAACCTTAAAAGTTACTGAAACCAGAAAAAGACTACGACTTAAGCTTTAACACAGAAAAATGGGAGCTATGTTTTCTATGACAGGCCAAAAATTTGCACTACAAAACAATTATAGGCCAGATTCAAACAGTCTGTCCAAAAATAAATATCAAATCCATATGAACTTGTAGTCTTGAACTCCCTTATAGGCACTTTTTGCCGCCAACAAAAACTGCTAAAATGACAAAATAGCTGTGCTGGAAAAAAATTTGGAAGTTTTGATAAGCTGAATGCACTTTGTGGTTTTCACCCCAAAGTGCATTCAGCTTATCATGACGAAAAATATGCTGTAACATGACGAACCTCCTATATTTTTTGCGTATAAATCCCTGTTGATTGTGAAGTCAATTTTTGGAAAAAAACGCTTTATGTAAGGTAGCAATTGTAAAAATGAATGAAAGCTAAATTTTGCAAGCTGTTTTTCCGTTAGTTAAAGGTGGCTTGGGTGTATCTCTCGCTCTTCTACTAGCTTTGCCTGCTTTCTTAGCCTCAGCCGTAAGAGCGAAAGCTAACTTAAATAGTATATTCCGTTTGAAGCACGAGGATGGAACATATGATGATGCGTTAGAACTTTGAAATGGTTCACCAAATGTGATGAGGTGTCGGAAAACAAATTGCAAAAAAATAAGACAAAACCCATTTTTGATAAAGAAGTTTCTCAAATGGTTTTGAAATGGTTTAAAACCTACTGATATAAAAAGATTCAGTGCTTAACAGGGATAGTTCTGATCGCAATGGTTGAATGTCATGCCGTGTAAAAATTTAAGATTGAAATAGTCGAATCAGCAGGTTAGAATTACCATTTGACTCCGCCTACTTTCAAAATTTTGTGAAAAACAGATGGGTTTGGAGAAGAGATATAACCGAAGATGGATGGCATGGCCTATCTTGTCTCAAAAGAGCACGGAGGCTCTTTGCTTTTTTGAATGACCTTTTAAAGCAAAGTCTCGCCTCCACTCACATTCCTTCTGTTTTAGAGCCACAGCATTTACAGATCAGAAGCGACCAGACGATTTAACCCTCATCCCATGGGCTGTTGCTAGGCAGTTCGTGTGAGATGAAACGGCAGTTGACTCCCTAATCTCTAATAAAATAAGCGCAGACTCGGTTTGTAAGGCGGCCGAGGCTGAAGATCGAAAACCGGACAAATGTAGAGATTTAAATAATGATGGATATGTTTTTCAACCAATGCCTTTTGAAGTTCAAGGTGCCGCCGGCATTAGCACTGAGGATTTTCTGAATAAGTTTTGTAAGAACTTGTGAACGTGTATCGAGGATCCCAGGGCAGGTAGTTTTCTTAAACAGAGAATCTCCCTCGTAATACAGGTTGCGAAACCTGCCTGTGTACTGGGCTCTATTAATGACAAAACTAATCTCGAAGAAAAGTTTTTCTTATATAGCCAAGGAGACAAAAGTGCAGCTTTATATAAATATATGATATACCCGTAGCCTCATATCAGGTCAAACTTTTTGACTCCGGTTTATTCTGTGCAGGTGTTAGTTTTCTCAATCTGGTTGGCTTGATTTCCAACCACCACACTCACTTAACTTCTATCCACATTATATTTTACTCTTCCTTATCTAAAATTTCCGTGGATTTTGTCTGGATAATGTGATGATGGGACCCCTGACTGTAACTTCGGTTACTATGATACTTTAGACCTACTGTTTATTTAATTGTACAGAAAAAAAATTAAGTAGCTGCAAACAGTGCCTTCTTCAAAGTAAATTCAGCTGAGCAGATCAACTTAGTTTCGCATTTTCTTCTAAGATCGGCAGGAATTTTTATTTCAAAATTCTCTTTAAACCGGTTCATCATGCGATTCTATTTTTCAGTAAAGAAGACCTAATTTTTTTTAATGTTGTCAGACCTAAAATAAGCTCTTGCTTTACACGTAACAATCTTTGTGTCATTCCACCGGATGGCACAGCTGAACCCTTCGTTGCACAGAAAATACGGCACTAAGCACCTTTTTTACGAACGCAAAGGAGGGTAAGATTATTCTGGAAATGAACGTTTTTACAAAACGGTCGTGCGACAAGAGAAGAGAAAGGAAGAGAAACAAGATATACTGAATTGAAGCTTCTGGACGCAGAACGCATACGCAAAAAACAGCTTGAGCGCAAGTTCGAAAGGAGCCAGAAGGCTAGGTGGATTATTCGGAAGGTCAGAACACTCCCGAGCAGAGAAACAGAGAAGATAACGTTATTTCTCTGTGAGATCGGAATTAGAGACTTTTAAAAAAACTTGCAACCTCTTAGCTGCTATATTGCCCTGACCGATTTTATTTTTCACTCAATTATAATAATAAAATCACAAAGTTAGTTTAAGGGAACGCTAAGTAAGATTTTAAAAAATCTCAGAAAATTACGGGAAAAATTATTACGAAATTTTTACGTAGTATTTCGTAAATTGGATTGGTGGAAACATGTTTTCTTTTGGTTTAGAACCATTCAATTCTATTTTATGATGTTTCAACGTCTGTAAATCTTTTCATACCAATCATTTTTACCTAAAGGCATTTCATCTCTAATGAATCCGATTTTTAGATGTAACTAAAAAATTTATAATTTGCTGTAAGCCCAATTGTTATTAGTAATCTTATTGTCTGGGGATCCGAAATGTGGTTATTACCCAGCTATGTGGTTATTACCACATATAAACAAGGCTACAAAAAATTAATTTGGCTGATAGCCTTAAAACTCTTAAAAAGACCAATAATCAGTTGGCTAGTTCGAGACGGTGAAAATAGCTTAGAGTTAAGGCAACTGACTTCAGCCAGTTGTCAATAGGGAGTTTTTTCTGTCGGTGTGTAATTTCTCGACGGATGTTACACTTTAAATTCATCAATGAGCAAATTTTGAAGAAGCGCTAGAGTATGTAAAAAATGTCTTCGACTTTGTCAATTTCTCCAGTAGCTCTGAGGATGCTAACACAGTTTCCATTTTGATCTGTTATTGTTATTCTCTGCATTGGAAAGGAGGCGACCCGAGATTCTCTTGACGCACCACACGTACTCTCACGCAGTTTCTTCATATATTTTTTGGTCGTAGGCCCATAAGCGCTTGCTCGGTTTCACCTATAGGCTCAAAATGGTGACCACTGAAGCTAATATCTAGATTTTTGCTTCTTTTATAAATCTCGGTTTGCACTGCCGCATTTCACACGTCCAATGTACGAAAATGCAAATTTAACCTTCCAACTAGATCAAATATGGAACAACTCGAAAGAGTTCAAAAACTGTATTTGGGTCAAGTACGAAACGAATATTTGGGTCAAGTAAAGGTTATGATGAAAGACTACGGGATCTCAATCCTCTCCCTCTGAAGCAATTTATTGAACTGCACGATGTAGTGTTTTTCAATATATAAGTTATGCTTCTTTGATAGCAGAACCAAAGCAGAAAGAGGTATAAGAAGCCACAAAGTTTTGATACATCGCTATAGGCATTAAATCACTGATAAGGATACAACGAAACAGGAAAAAAGACAATTCACTAATGAAAAACTGGTGACTAGGGACGGCGTACAAAACCATCCTCTATAATGTTGGCAGCCTGTTGGAATTTAGAAAGAGAAATCGGCTAGGCGATTTCAGCCACGGACACAACTTCGACATAATACTACTGACTTAAAAATGACTGAGACCCACCCAGAAAAAAAAATGTTTCAGCACACGGCGACGTTTTCATTGCAGTCAGAAATTTAAAAAAAGCAGAAATGGATATCAGCTGCTTACCCATAAGTATGCAAGCATCGTTAACAATTTTTAGTCGACACCTGCAAACCAATTCATGTAGCAGTACTTTGCAATCCAGCTGTTATACTCACGGATTTGGTGTAAATCATTTAGATAAGATGTGAGACATAGTCTGTGTGTTAAGAGTTTGGAGACAAGAAGATTTTGTTATCAACTTAAATTCAATCGATAAGTTTATGTACGATTCGAATCTGACCTCGAAATCATGAGAAAGACAGAGACTCATAAACAACTATTGAATATGGTGTTAGGTTAATAGGTACTTAATTAGATCAAACATCTATATGATTACGTTTACATAAGCACGTATGGTTAAGTATTACAACTATAAACACGCAATACTGAGTTCTATTGGATATCTAGTATATCCGTACGAATAACATTCTCCCTTCTTTTTTTCTATATGATGTAAACATCATATTTTATCTTATTCTCCCGGTTGGTCCTCTTTGTTCGTCGGAGTTGTGTTCTGGGGGTTGTTTGATTGTCCTCTTCGCTGATCTTTGCCTTCGTTGGTTTAAGTACGTTTCTGGGACGGTCTTGTTGTTCGCATTCTCTTCGGAATGTCATTGAACTTTTCGTCGGCGAAATTGATTTTAGGATTTTCATTGCGTCGTTGAAACTGTAGATTAGCGATTTATCTGGTGAATGAAAGGTTCCCTCTGGTCTGTCGATTACGTAACGTGAGCTAATTGCTCTTTGCGTTGGGGTTTATGGCGATTCGGGTCGTGTGGTCGTGCTTGTTGCTGTGAACAAGTTATCCTCCGGATCGTTTAGTGGTGATTTGGGTCGTGTGGTCGTGCTTGTTGCTGTGAACAAGCTATCCTCCGGCTCATGTGTTTCTCGTATGGGTTCGCAACCTTGTTTGTTTGGCCAGTCGATTGTTTCCTCGGTTCTCAATTGTTCTGGTGTTCCCTGGTTTTTTGCTTAATTCGATGCACTCAATGTCTGTTGACGATTCGTGATTGATATCAGCGGCTTAGGGGGTTTTTTCTTTTTCTTTTATTTCCGGGGTTTGTATCGCTATAATACAGACCGCGGTGTCCGCGGTGTTGACATTATCAATAATGTTGATCGGGATCGCAATTCCAAATTTATTCGCGAGGGCGCTTGTTTTAGTCCTGGTGGATCTTCTGCTAGGTAGGATGTCTTGTGGCGGCGTGTTTTTTCTGTTGACTCTTTTGGCTGGGGGCTTTTGTGGTGATTGTGTTTCGTTTTGGCAGATAGAATCATCCGATGATAATGAGATTGACGTGTCACATTCGAACTCAATGTGTGTATTATCTCTGCGTACTTTTTCTGGACTGCCTTTTCCTCTACGACTTGGCGATTTGAGGTGTATCATGGTTGGTGATTTTTGTGTAGTAGATTGGGGTTGTCTTTTCAGAGTAGCGGGTGTCGTTTCATGAATTCGCTGTGGCCCTTATGCTTTGCGATTTATCGTTTGTCTGATTATCTGCTCTTTGTTTTTGGGGCGGCTTTCATTTGGGGCTTACAGATGTCCATGGTTTCTGCGAGATTTACTCCTGATCCCTGGCGGTTTGGTTAGCGGATTTTTTCAGTGGGCGACTTGACCCAGTTGGTTTTGTTGGGTCAACTCCTGCAGCTGAAACACGGGGTATAGCTCTTGGTAAGTGTTTGTATGCTACAAAGTTTGTTAGTTGGACCGGTCTTTATTTTCCGTATAATCGAGGGTCCGGTACAAAAGCTAGACCGTCGTGTCTTATGACTCGAGGTTGTTTTCCATCTTCCCGAACCCACGCAGTGTGCGGGGAGTAACTAATGGTTGACCCATTTTCGATTATTTTAAATTGTGCACCAAATACCCCAGGATTTTTTGTTTTACGTACTATGGTACCCAATTTTCTTGCCACTTGTTCCATACGTTTTCCCAATTTTGGGTCTAGCGTGTTCTGGGGTCCTTTAAAACAATCTTTTAGGAAAACCAGCGGGACTCTTTCTAGCCTTTGTTTTTCTTGTTTTGTAAGCCAACGTATGCGTTTTTTTTTCTAATGTCTGCAATATCGTTTTGCGGATTATCGGCGAGAAAAGATCGTTTAACTTTTTGTAATTCATAAGGTATGTTTTTAAGTGGAAGATGCGCACCTATTGGAAATTTTTTCATCGGAGCCCGATCAAACTCATTGTCCTCGTCTGTGTCAGAGAGTGTCACTTGGTTTTTTGGCGTCGCAGAGTGGCTAGAAGGGGTTGTCTTACTCCTTCCTGATGTCCTATCTTGTTCCGCCTGTTTTGAGGGTCCCGCTGGTTCAAATGATGGCTCGAGAAGGTAGTTACTTTTTTTACACGACACTCAATGCGTCCTCACTGTTCATCTCTCTATTCCATATTGCCTCAGGCGTGAGTGCGGGTTTTGTGAGGACCTTTTCATCTAAACACGAAATTTGTGTGTTTTCCCATGAGAGCTTAGAATTTTTTGGTGTTGTGCAGATATTACTTAGTGGAGTGTTTGGTTTACGCCCATTGTGTGCCTCAAACGGTATAATTTTTGTTGTCGCATGCGGTGTAATACGCAGTGTCTTGATTAACTCTGCTACGTCCGACGCTAGTTTATACGGTGTATTATTTTTATCTATCCTCATTATTGACAGACGAGTTTTTAAAGTTCTGATGAGTCTTTCTACCATGCCCACTGAGCGATGATCGTCGACTGGGGCGAATATCATTTTAATGTTATTGCTTTTACAATAGATCATAAATTTTTTGGCCAGGAATGCTTGAGCTTGGTCACACCGGATATTTTGTGGTACGCCGTGATTTACAATATGCTTTTGCATAAATTTGATGATTGTATCAGCTTTGTTATTAGCGACCACTTTTGCAGATGGGAATCTCGAGAAACGATCTACCCCAACCAGAATGTACACTTATTTATTGTTTTCGTCCGGCAATGATCCGGCAAATTCCAATTGGATTTCTTCATTCGGTTCTACCACTGCGTCTAGACTAGTGAACTGTTTTTTCCCGGATATTACTTTAAGGTTCTTACCTATTGCACGACATTTCTTGCATTTTTGTGTAACAATATCCCTATGGAGGTATGGGTACCATATGTGTTTGGCAGTTTCCAACATGCCACCCTGTCCAGGATGTGTTAAATGGATCGAGTCGCAAATGATCTGCCTTAGTTGTTTAGGGATTACTGCTCGGTCGTCATATAGTAGCACGCTATTGCGGACAGACAGTCTGTTGCGAACGTTGTAAAAATACGGTCCGTAGCAGGCTTTTATTTTATCCCACTTTTCTTGTCGTACCATATTAATAAGGGGTTGAAGATTACGGTCGCGTTTTGTGGCCGCCGTGAGGAAGTGCTTTCCGTTGATTTTTCCGAAATAGTGGTACGTCTTCATCCTCTAATGCAATGGCGTGACATTCTTCTTACTGTTGGCCGTCCGTTTCTGTTTGACATATCTGGTCAGACTTTTTGTTGAAAGTAAGACTGTCCTCCGACGGAATCACCTGGTGCATTACGTCACCGAAAGGAAAGGGTTGTAGCGGGGATTTTTTGTGGAGTTTCTGTAAATGACGCGAAGTTAGTTGGTGGAATTGTCACTGTTGTTTGTTGTCCGCTGTGGCGTTTTCGTAAAGTCCTCTTAAATCATGGTAGCGCCATACCCGTTTGAAGTTGTCTGCTCATCTTTGTGTAATCTCGTATTGGATATAGGGATATTGATGATCACTGGCTATTTTCTGTTGAACTGAGGTGTCTTTTTGTTTTGACTTTGATTAATTAATGTGGAGTAATTTGAAATGTTTGAATCAGAACGTGCGTGTTTGTTTTTCAGAAGTGGACTTTTAACAGTGAAATTTGTTTGTTTTGCGTCCAAATTTTAACGAGTGAAGTTTTCGTTCCGGTCGAGCTGTGAAGTGCATCAAACTCCGTGTGGCTTTTTATTCATTTCAATGTTAACTATATTGTTGTCTTGAAATTCAAGGTAAGTGATGAAATCATCGATAAGGGCTACTACAAAATGTTCGTCCCAGTACGCCTCGGATTGTGGTTTCCCCACCGGGTGGCGCAAAATAAAATCGATTGAGCCCATTTTGCTACCGGAAAGATAATTTATTTCAAAGTCAAACAGAAGCAGACGGTCAATCCATCTAGTTAACCGACTTTGATATGTTTTATTACTTTTATTGCTGTTTAAGGCACTAACCAAAGCTTGGTGGGTGGTGATTGATGTAAAGCGGCGACCGTACAGGTAAAACTTAAAGTGATCGATGGCCCACACCGCGGCCAGTAGTTCCAACTCGTTTACCGAATATTTTGTTCCGCAGGTATTTAAAAATCAGGAGGCATATGCAACCGTAGCCCATCCATCTGGAGTCTCTTGTTTAAGGGCTGCTCCGATATCATCGCGGCTTGCGTCGCATACAATTCTTGTCTCACGGTTATTTACGAAGGGTCGATTTTCTGTGATGTTTTGAACTGCTGTTATAATAGTTTTGAACGCCCGCTCATGTTTTTCTTCCACAACGAAGTGAAATTTAGACAATGATGATAAGAGTGGTTTGAGCGGTGTACACAATTGAGCCAAGTTTGGTATAAATTTATTTAATTGATGAACCGACCCCATAAAACTTTTGAGTTGCTTGAAAGTCTTAGAATGCTGAAGTTTTGTGATTGCGTCGGTTTTCTTGTGCATCGGTAATGTTCCGTATTCTTTTATGACAAATCCCAGCCATTCGACTTCTTTACAGCCAAATTTGCACGTATTTACAGAAATAGCCATAGTTTCGTGGACCAACTTGTCCAATACTCGTTTTAATATATCAATATGTTGTTCTTTTGTTCCGTGAGATATAATTAGGATATTTTCGAGAAAAGCGAATGTACAATGTATCCTTTTCGTTGTTTAAAGTTAGATCAATGGCATTCTGGAATTCTGCGGGCATATCCGTGAGCCCGTAGAATTCAGTTTGAATTTGGTAAAAGCCGCGTGCTTGCCCACCTATTATACTAAAAGTACACTGCAGTTTTGTTGTATCATCCAATTTTAGTTGACTGTAGGCATAGCGAAGGTCAATTGTAGAAAAAAAGTTGTTGTCCCTGGTTTTTTATTACCCTTTTGAGCTGATTGGTTTACGTTATTCAAAAGTACGTCGATATTTGGCATTTGATACATGTTCTTATGTATCACCTTATTGATTTGCTTTGAGTCCATTGCCAGTTTTATTGTATAATCTTTCTTTACAATTATTACTAGTAGGCTTATGAATTTCTTTTCGCTACAGCTATCGAGTTTTACAATATGACCTTGTTCGATTAGGGATTTGATTTCTTGTTCAATTTTTTCTTGAATATGTATCGGAAGTCTTCGTCCTTTTTGCTGTAATGCTTTGAAATCGCTTAGAAATTTTTGTGAACCATATGGTTTTTTGAGCGGCCGATGCGTGTACATAACCCTGGGTATGTTGATTTTACCCAATTGGTAATGATTGTGTCCAATTGGTTTTTATCAGCTATATAATTTATTGACTTACCATCTGGTTTTTCTTGATGGAGATGTATGCCAAGTTGTGGTAGGAGATTTCTTCCCAACATATTTGCCCGCTTATCGACAACCAAAATAACTGGCGCGGTGTTGATGGTCCAACCTCCTGACTCTACTGGGGTAACCAACCTGCCGAACGCTGGAATTTTGTAGCCGTTGTAGCACACCATTCTCTTGGCCTTGTCATCTTGATTTAACTGAATTAGTCTGGCTTTCTTTACTGTATTCTGGGGTGTGGTAGCTGTTTTGTTGTTTACGAATGACCCTGTATCGGCAATGAAGACACTATTCTTGTCCCCTATCTTATCTCGGACGAGGTGTCCTTGTAGATCGTCCGTCTTTAAATTGTCGGCCGTTTCTTCGTAGAAACTCACTGCATTTACGCTGCTAACATCTGAGTGGATGAATTCCCATACCGGAACGACATCTCCTGCCTGGAGATAAACGACGTACGCCGCCATGTCCGTGTATTGTATAGTTTGTTCCGGATCTTGTTCTTCCGTGATTGCATTAACGTTTGAAGAATTACAAAGTGTCCTGGTCTGAACGGATTACCACACTTATAGCAAGATTGTTTGCTGTGGTTGCTGTCGACCTCTGTTTCCCCTTTTATTGTTACGGTATGATTCCCGTCGTTTTTGGATGAACCCAACTGGTTCGGTTTTTATTACTGTTTGTTGGAAAGAAGATGTTGAAGATCCTTGTTTGCGTATCTGGAGTTGGTTTTCCAATTCCTTCTCCCTGCGTATTGCGTATTCGAACGCTTGTGTGGGAGATTTCGTCTGTGCCAGTAGATTTTTTCGTACTCCTTCGAATAATTTCTGTTTCCAAAGTGTTAGCGTTGCAATTGGGGCATTTAAAGTTTCCTTTTATTACAAGTTCCGTGAGGCCACAGAGGAACTGCTCTAATATCTCCTTCTTGTTTTGTTTTCTTATGAACGCCTCGTATCTGTCAAACGTTTCGTTGCAGTCTTTGATGAAGAGGTGTTCCAGTCTGTTCCAAAATGCTCTTGTCGATGTTTCTTGTGTTTTTTCATACATTTTTTTTCATGGGTAATGTTGAATGAGACGTCTTCGACCTTCGTACCGATGCTGAGATAAAGATAGCTTCGAACATTAACGTCGGTTTTGTCCCATGGTATTCCATCCACGGTGGGTACCAAGTTGTCCAATTGGGTACACTGATTGTCCCACTGTATCTTCTTCTCCTGGTTACGTATGTTCCGGTCTCTTGTTTGTGATTGGGTTTCCCCCTCTATGGGAATTTCATAACCAGGCTCTTGTGGTTTACGTACTGTGGATGGATCTCGTAAGAGTTTTTGCAGATTTAATTCGTCTTTTGCAACGGTTCCGAGATAGAGCTGCTGATTCCATTTCTCCCACTCGGTTGGAGGTTCCGCCGAGGTTTTCTGCCAGAATGGCGCGATATCCAGTGCGTTTTTTGTGAGTGCTCGCTGCGCCATGTTATACCCACAGATTTGGCGTATATCGTTTAGATAAGATATACCCACAGATTTGGCGTATATCGTTTAGATAAGATATAGACGTGAGACATAAGCTGTGTGTTTAGAGTTTAGAAACAAGAAGATTTTGTTATCAACTTAAATTCAATCGATAAAATTATGTCTGATTCGAATCTGACCTCGAAATCATGAGAATGACAGAGACTCATAAATAATTTTTGGTGTTAGGTTAATAGGTACTTAATTAGATCAGACATCTATATGATTACGTTTACATAAGTACGTATGGTCAAGTATTACAACTATAAACAACCTATATAACTTGTTCTAGCTGTACTGAGTTCTACTGGATATCTAGTATATCCGTACTGTTAACACCAGCAAGGGAAAGTAAATATCAGCTATTGCTGAAACGCTTTGAACAAGTATGTAGTTTCTTGAAGCATATATGTTTTGGGGACCTTATCCTCACTGGAAACTTCAACATGGACGAAACGAACTGGGAAATCTACAAATGGCAAATGACTATCAGAGCCACATTATCAATGCACTAATACTTAGTAATTTGAAACAACGCGTCGTCAACAAAATTTACCACTTTGAATTGTTTTCTAATCATCAACCCACTGAAGTTAGTTTTTCTCTAAATGCGAAAATCAGAATGAAAGAAAGCTCAGAATGCTACGCTTTGGTGTAGCAAGAGTCTATGGCATCTTCGTGTTTTGTGCCTTATGCAGTTGAGCCGTCGTGTACAGTACTCTGTACGCATCTTCTCTGCGAAAGATGACTAAGGCCTTCTCTCTTGCGTCGTTGCTCCTATGTTTTCCATCTAGGTTCGAGTGGACTGACCACTTCCTGTCCTGATCAAGCCTGGGTACACATTTGATGGCAGGGGTTGGGAGACAACGTTGGAGTTCATTGTTCGGGAAGTGCGCTTCCCAGGCATTTGTTCTCTCCTCTCCCGGGGTCTGTGCAAAGTGTATGAGTTGTTTTGCATTCTAGCGCCAATCTCCTAGATTGCTTAGAGTAGCGTCTGTATGCTTCTCTCTTGGTACCGCCATCAGCCGCTTCGTTGAAGTCTGATTACTCTGGAACACCTTCTTCGAGGCGAAGATCTTCTAGGGGATGATGCTGTCTGACCTGTGATGCGACAGAGAGCCTGGTTCATCGAAAAAAAAACGTCAGCACTCTCTTGTCTCTCAGTATTACCTCCTTCTTAGCGTTTCAGTCTTCTATCTTGAGGACATCATACTGGGTGTTCTTCTTAACTACTTCCTTGTTGTTGTTTCGGACTCATATTATAAGATCAAAAAGCTGAAAAGGCAGTCGGAGCATTGAGGACTTTGCCATGGTACGGGCAGTCTTGTTTTATTTCCTGAGCAGTCTTTTTTTTCAGAAACTTGCGGTAATGAGTTGGCATTAACTTGATCAAATGAAAGAAAAAGAGTTAAAATAAGTACCTACTGTGGTTATATGCGGATTTCGAAAACCAATCTGCCGTAGCTATTCTCCTGTCAACAGAAAATGTTTTCTTTCACTTAGGCGATGTGTTCTACAAATGACAAAAATGCAAAGACAGTTCGACCCTTTTCGCAACTAGCAGTTGAGAAAAGGGTCAAAATGGAGCACGACTTCAAGCAAACCTAAGCTTGGTTGTTTTGCTTAAAGCATAAATGAAACACAGTTAAAACATATCAACTGGCCAGGATTGCTGTAACATTGACGTTCACCGTTAAAACATAATCAGTTTTTAGTTCAGACGTCCGAAACAAACTTAAATTTAGCGTCTCTACTTGAAAAAAAAAATCGCATCCACTGATATCAAATATACTTCACTTTTGATGACTTAATACAACTTGAAAAAAAACTAGTTGTCCTTTTGAATTGTGTATCAGCAAATCAAAATTCAACAGAAATGAAATTTTGAAGTCACAGAATAACCAAAAAGCACAAAAAATGCTGCTATCAGAACTTTTTTTATCAATGTGAATAAATGAAGAATTTAGCGCTCTGTCTGTCCTTTAACATTCCTGGGTGAAGTTATTTTTGACTAATCTTCACCTATTTTTGAAAATCTCTACCCCCACCCCCACTCCACTCAATTATACTGTCCTTTCAGGCTGTGTTTTGGCAAAAAAGGTTTCGTTTTCGTTTTATAACGCAAAATCTTGACTCATTCAACTCGAGATTTCCTCAAGTTCTAATTATTTGGAATGTGCTTGATATAAATTCATAGGTGTCTAAATGCCGAAAAGACAGATTGTCAAAATAAGTTAGTGTCATTTTTGCGGAAAACAAAATGGTTATTTGATATCATCGCTAATACAATTTTGCGGCCAGAGCGTTGAAAAACACTAGTTTCAGCGTGTTCTCAACCCACAAAGCCCGGGTTGAGTTTGTGATTTTGTGATCAGATAGTCGCGACCAAATTTTGGTGTTTACAGAGTCCACCATTCGAAATTGGACATTTTCAGACCACCGCGACCAAAATTTGATTTTTGCAGACTTTGCGGAGCAAGACAATGTGTCCACGACTAGAGCGAGCGACGGAAAGTTAACCGCGACCGGCGCGACCGAAGAATAAGTTAACCGCAACTGGTGCGACCAAAGGAAAGCTAACTGCAACCGGCGCGACCGAAGAAAATTTAACCGCGATCGGCATGACTACAGAAAGTTTAACTGCAAGCAGCGCAACCGAAGAAAAATTAACAGCAATCGGGGAGAAACGACTGAAGAAAAACGTTTCAAAAGAGTTCTACACATTTCAAAAATTCTACCAAGGAAACTTTTTCTCTCTCTCCTCTCTTGTTTCCCGGACCGAGGTTTCGACTTCAAGTTTCAATCGGTGCGACCAAAAACGCCTATGTTTTGATCAGCGTGACCAAAAACAAAAAACAATGTATGTTTCGTCCAAGTTCGAATCAGCTAAATATGTTTCGACCAGCGCCACCGAAAGGTTCTATGTTTCGACCAAGTTCCACTGAGCCATATTTGTTTCGACCAACTTCGACCCCGCAAAGTTCAATTCGACCACAGTTCAATATGTTTTGAACATGCCGCGACTTTTTTTGAACCAGTTTTTTGACTAGTTTTCGATGGCTGACCGAGATACGCTATTTCCAGACTCAGTTCGTGACTAATTTTCTCAAGGTCGCAACCGAGATACGGTATTTCCAAAAATTGTCCGCGACATAAAACCTTGTCAAGACTATGGACTTTTGGTCGCTGAATTAACAACGATGCGACCGGCAAAATCGAAAAACTAGTCATGGACCTCGACCGGGATATATCTAATTGATTTTATATATTTGGCAGTATTTAGAAAGACGGCAATTCAAAACAAACAACACTTGATCAGCCATGCTTTTTAAGGAGCGACCGCTCCTTCCCTTCCGATCTAACACGCTTATGTTTAACTAATACAAACGGGAAAAAAACGAATTACTGTTTGTTGTGAGTTGATTTTGAAGAAGTTTGAACTGCCAGTTTCAACCATATGTCACAATCGACGAGTTGACGCCGCACGCCTATTATCAGGTACAATTTCTGGTAGCCAGTTTTTCCCATTTTAACTGGAGACATTAAAAAAATTTTGTGAAGGCGCTAATATTGAGTAATTTTGAGTCAAAGAGTGCGTAAAAAACGCAATTTTTGTTTGTGTTCTCTTCAGCTCGCATCTTCAACCTTGCTGGATACTTTGTCTTAGATCATTGTAGGAATCGCACGTAGCTACGTATAGAAAGAAATCCTAAACGAGATTCGTGGAAGTACATTCAGACATATTTATGTTTGATTAAATTGTACAAACTATACGCGGTACTTAATAATGTCCTCCACTATAGTATCTACTGGAAAACTGTCACTTCTACCAATAAATACTCCAAATTAAAACTAGAGATTGTATTGAGAAGTCAAAATTTTGCTGCATTCTGATTGGTCAAACCTTGACTAACTTATACACTTAACAATTTCACCCCCTTTCTTGCAGTAGAGCCCGATAACAAAAGGTTTTGAAAACTCAAAAATCTAAGATAACATCACAGTTGGAGGCAAATTTTGAACATTTTGAGCTGAGAATGTTATTGTTTGCAAAATCAGGTTACCCGTATCTGGTGAATTTTTAATAAAAGATCCGAATTTTTATATTTTTTACGTAAGTTTAATCTTGGATCTTGGGACTTCGTTTTTTTTCAGATCTTTGATAAGAACATAAAAATTTCAGATCTGAAGGCTGGATCTGAGATGGAAATTCCTGGATAAGAAAAAACTCTTGTCTGAAATTTGTCTGAAATTTGATCTGACAGATTTTTTTAATTGTAAAAAGGCATATCGGGCAATCAAGTGGTTTTGAATTTTTTTCACGAGATACTAAATCATGTTTAGACTATCTAACCATAAAAAAGTTTTTATTACGCAAAAATTATTTTAAAAATTAAATTTTAAAAATGAAATATAGATTAAAGAAGCTTCAGAAAGTGTTAGAATATCTATCATGGTTTACCCTATTTTTGTTATCTTATTAGTGGAATTATATTTCAGTGCCTCCGATGAGAGATATTGCTAAAAACCTGCTTGAAACTTTAAAGTACAAAATACCTAAAACAGAAAAAGTTGTGCCATAGTTCTTGATAATGCAAAATCAGAAGTAAAAACGAAAAACGAGACTTCAGATCTCAAGTTTAGTTCTGAAATAGTTTTTTTTTCAGATCGTGAAACAACCATGAGAAGCGCAGTTTTAGATCTAAAATTAGATCTGAAATAACCTATTTGATAATTATCCCACCGTTATTATAATATATCAAACGCATTTTGTTTAAATCTGAAGAAGATTATTTCAAATCTGAGTTAGAACATTTACTAGGCTCGGGGTAGTAAAAAAAACCTGTTTCCACATTTTCTTGAATGTTCCGAGTAATGTAAGGACTAAGAGCCTTGTTCACTATAAAAATGTGATGATTATTCCAAAAAAAAATCATTCTGTTTAATAATACATCGTTCCAAATTGGTTGAAGCAGGCCGTTTGTCATAAATTATACAAAAACAGGAGCTAAAATTATAACTTTGTATTTTATTTGGCGTGTTCGGGAATGATTTAAAAAACCCATTTTTTTTCTTCTTGAGATTTTTAAACGCCACTCACAATTGTACAAAACAATAATTTTCTCTCCTGGTAACGAAAAAATTATGAAAAACGACTAAATCTCCACTTGGGCGTTGATAAGGCAAAACATATTGTGTGTTAGTTGTTCCGAATTGGCTTGACTGGTAGTCCTTAACCCCCATAACTTTACAAAAAAAGCAAAGATGAATTATCTTTTGAGCCCAGGGTAACAATACTTTCTGGTTGTCATAAAAAAACCGTCAAATACTCATAGTTAAAAAGTCGAAAGGTAGCTGACAAAAAACTCCGAGCACAAATCTTCCGTCACTATCTTCGAAAGCCAGAAAAAAAGGTTATCTGTTTTGCGCCAGTTAAGAAGTTTTACGGGTCGGTTTATCAGAAAAAAATTAAAAACCGCCTACTCGCACCGAAGTATCTCCAATAATAATAAATTTTTTCTAGGCATTTTGAGGTCACAACGTTATTTAGTAGACAAATAGCAAAGTTAATGAATTATATAGTGAAAAAAACTAATATGGTTTTCTAGTGTGTCTGTCAAAAATATTGAAATTATTGCCCCCCGTCTAACTGCCAATTAAGCTCCTATTATAGCCCCTATCGCAATTGGTCACATCATAGCCCTTTATTGCTAATTGTCATTTAAAAAAATTTATTAGTGGAGTCAAATTTCAGTGCCTCCGATGAGAGATTGTGCTAAATACCTGCTTGAAACTTTAAAGTACAAACTACCTAAAACAGAAAAAGTTGTGCCATAGTTCTTGATAATGCAAAATCAGAAGTAACAACCAAAAACGAGACTTCAGATCTCAAGTTTAGTTCTGAAATAGTTTTTTTTCAGATCTTGAAACAACCATGAGAAGCGCAGTTTTAGATCTAAAATTAGATCTGAAATAACCTATTTGATAATTATCCCAGCGTTATCAAACGCATTTTGTTTAGATCTGAAGAAGATTATTTCAAATCTGAGTTAGAACATTTACTAGGCTCGGGGTAGTAAAAGAAACCTGTTTTCACATTTTCTTGAATGTTCCGACTAATGTAAGGACTATGAGCCTTGTTCACTATAAAAATGTGATGATTATTCCAAAAAAAATCATTCTGTTTTATAATACATCGTTCCAAATTGGTTGAAGCAGGCCGTTTGTCATAAATTATACAAAAACAGGAACTAAAATTATAACTTTGTATTGTATTTGGCGTGTTCGGGAATGATTTAAAAAACCCATTTTTTTTATTTTTGAGATTTTTAAACGCCACTCACAATTGTACAAAACAATAATTTTCTCTCCTGGTAACGAAAAAATTATGAAAAACGACTAAATCTCCACTTGGGCGTTAATAAGGCAAAACATATTGTGTGTTAGTTGTCCCAAATAGGCTTGATTGGTAATCCTTAACCCCCATAACTTTACAAAAAAAGCAAAGATGAATTATCTTTTGAGCCCAGGGTAACAATACTTTCTGGTTGTCATAAAAAAACAGTCAAATACTCCTAGTTAAAAAGTCGAAATGTAGCTGACAAAAAACTCCGAGCACAAATCTTCCGTCACTATCTTCGAAAGCCAGAAAAAAAGGTTATCTGTTTTGCGCCAGTTAAGAAGTTTTACGGGTCGGTTTATCAGAAGAAAATTAAAAACCGCCTACTCGCACCGAAGTATCTCCAATAATAATAAATTTTTTCGAGGCGTTTTGAGGTCACAACGTTATTTAGTAGACAAGTAGCAAAGTAAATGAATTATATAGTGAAAAAAACTAATATGGTTTTCTAGTGTGTCTGTCAAATATATTGGAATTATAGAATATTATCATACCATTATTATCGTATACATATATATGGTGAAAAAATCCGTTTTTGATGATGAATTTGGAAAAATAATGAATTTTAATTCCAATATATTGGATAAAAGTTTTTATTGAATGCACAAAACTGTGAGGTTTTAAGTTTTAAAAATTTTAAGTTTAAAAGTAATTGAGCATGAATATTTATCTTAAGTATTATTAATTGAGCATTACACACCTCTAGGCTACATGTAAACTAAATGCCAGACTGTTAATTCAAACCCAGACAATTAACCCATTTTATGTCGGCCCTGCACAATCATAATCTTTACATGTTTTATTAAACGGGTCAGATTGAATATGAAAAAAAACTTAAACAGTTTTAACTCCGTACGAAAAATAATGAACTTAGCGGGAGGTAATGAAACTTAGCGGGAGGTGCATTGGAATTACTCCTTTTTATGCCCCATTGGAATTACTCCTTTTAAGATCTCGGTTGTCAAAAATCAAAAAAAACATATACCCGGGTTGACCTCCATACACCGAAAATGCCTATCATACAATTCCATACATCAAGTGTGTGGGAAAATGCTTGTCATACAATTTTCATACAATTTCTAAAAATGGTTGAAAACTGGTATAAACTCATTTCTGTGGCTGTTTGATTCTAATAAAACAATCTGGTGATAAAAAACTGAGGTTTTCGATTTTTGAAAAAAATGCTTATCATACAATTCCCATTTATGGAAATTGTATGACTGGCATTTTTTTGGTGGCGAGTAATTTTGAAAATTTAGCCCAAAAATTTTTTTTCAACCGCAAATCGATTTTCGATGGCAAACAAACATTTTTCGAAAAAAAAATTTTGCATGCAAAATTTAATATTTTGTGTGCATAACGTAGTCCTGGATACGATAAATTTGGCTTTTATTTTCTTTTCACTTAATTTTTTTTTTCAAAAACGCTGAAAATTCCTCTTTCTTTTGTATTGGGTGTTAATGTACGCCTTGATCAATGTCTGATAATTTGAAAATTCAAAAATTTAATATAATCATCATTAAAATATTTTGCCAAAAAATAAAAGTTTGTTACTTTTGTTATATCAATTGTGAAAGACAGCCTAATTCAGGTCGTTTTCTATGCATTGTAAATGCAAGACCGACCAACCTTTGGTGTTTTGAGTAACCAAGGTCTTTGTCGCTTCAGTTCGGTTGCAACTACAACCGAAAATTTTTCAGAAACTAAATTTAGAACGAAAAAATCAAAATTTTTGGTTTATGGGAAAACACCTATCATACAATTTTCATATATGGAAAAATGCTTATCATAGAGTTTTCATACAATTTTCTGTACGTATGGAATTGTATGACAAGAAGTTTCTCATATAGAAGTTTTGGTCAACCCGGGTATACATTTTTTTTTCAAAAATTTTAGGATAGAAGTTTTATATAGAAGTTTTGGTCAACCCGGGTATACATTTTTTTTTCAAAAATTTTAGGCATGCTCTGGACTAATTTATGCGCGCTTTGTAGATTTTATCCATAATCCTGTAAGTGTAACGCGAATTATTTATGAGTGGCGAAAATCGCTCCAAATTGAATTGAATTTTCCCAAAAACATGGATTAAGGGGCAGTCGGAAGATTCCGGGCTTTGCGCTGATATACGTTCAGACTGTTGTCATTGTGCATTTCATCTGCTAACAATATGCATTAACAATATGTATTACAGGTATGCTGCTAGTTTTATAGTGCTGACTTATTAAAGTCCCCATTGCCCCCCGTCTAACTGCTAATTAAGCTCCTATTATAGCCCCTATCGCAATTGGTCACATTATAGCCCTTTATTGCTAATTGTGATTTAAAAAAAATTATTTTGCTTTGTTTATTTTTTGGAATTGTAAGACAGGATTGGGATATATTGAAGCTTTTTTTTTACTATTTCGGTTTTTCAAGTTCAGATTTGTTTGATTGAACGGCGATTGATAAAAGTTAACCTCAGAAAGGGAAAAAAGGTGCGCGAGAGTAGCAGAAGAAGACGAATGCAATGCCTTTAAATGTTTCAGAAATAAAGTTCATCAGGAATTTTCTTATAGCTTCTAGCAAAAATCATTTTTTACTGATGATTTTTAGTTGATTCAAGGTGTCAATGCTTCATTATTGATTCCCTCTTTTTATAACTTTGAAATACTTACTTATGTATCAATGTATGACCTTCAGTTATTTTGAAACTATAAAACATCTGATATATTTTTTAAAAGATTCTAGCGAAAATTGATTTTTTTACTGATGATTTTCACTTAATTCATGTCACTTAATTCAGTCACGTTAATCTAGAAATTAGTTTTTAAAAACGCTTAAGCATAGACCGCAAATACTTGCGAAGTTAACCACAACTATTCTGTAATTACCTCATTCACTCATTAATTACTAAAAAACAGCAGCATTCTCTCATGTCAGAAGCAAAGACACAATGAAAAATTAAATTCACTAAAAACAAGTGAGGTGAATGTGAATTCAATCGCACATTCAGAGTTGAAACCGGACCCTGTTTTTTTTCGGGTCGGGTCGGGTCGGGTCGGGTCGGTTCGGGCATCATTTTTAGGACCGGGCCAGGGTCTGACTTTCAAAAGTGTTCACACCATTCACACACCTCTTAGCACCTTTCACACTTTACTTCACACCTTTTGAATCCTCACTCTATTAATACCTTTTGAAAATTCACTTCACACCAGTTGAGGCTGCTGTTTACACCTTTAGCCCTTCTTTCACACTTTTTAACACCTTTTAGAGACCATTGACATCTTTTGATGTTTTGACAGCTTGCTGCACTGAGACTCAATAACACCTTTGTGATAGGGTATACTCATTTTACGAAAATCATTCAATCGCTTTCACCTATTGCTGCTCAGTTTCAGTTCATTATGACTATTTCCAATTGTGACATTAGCTGTCTCCCTTGGTCACCTTCGAACAGCGTCACTCTTACCCCGAGGGAGAAATGCAAAGCAGATGTTTGGCAGATATTTCAGTCAGTTACTGTTGACGAAACTATACAACCCCAAATTGCAGCATGCAAAAATTGCTTGGCAATAGCTTTCTTCGTCCGGTTTCCTTTTTCATTATTACATAACCTAATTATAAACATATACACACTTGCAAAGAAATATTCGATAAATGTTTCATGATGTTAATGTTCTGATTGCTAATTTTTCTTCTGGTACGAGTCACATGAAGCGTCACCATTAACTCCCTCTGGTCAGCTCACCGTCCAGCCTTGAAACTGGAGGTGCGATTGTCCCTCGACGACAAGTAATCTTCCAGCATCAGGGTTTTTCACTGGGTTGCTGCTTTCTTGTACCCCACCTTCATGAACATCTTTTTTTCGCCGGAGACAGGCACAGCTGAGCGAGGATTCAAGACCGACTTGCTAAACGATCTCAAAGACTGGACTCGCGGGTAGCTTGTGGAGACCACTGTCGGCGTCGTTGAACCTGTTGTAAAGACCCCCACCTCGCCCGTGTCGCCCGGCAGCTCCTACCTGTTAAAGCGCCCAAAGCGAGCGTGACTTTAGCGGGGCCGGACAAATCCGAACAGCCAAAAGTGCCCTCCTTTCTGCGGCAAAGGTCAGTCAAATTGAACTGCTAGGATCAGCTGCAGTCAATGGATTTGTTAAATTTAGGTTTTTTTAAATTTTAAATTTGAATTTCAATTCACTTTTTCTTTGGAAGTTTTTGTTTTCATTAAAAAATTTTGTTCTCCAAACGGGCCTGGGCATGGGCCTCAAACTCAGGCCCAATTCTTTCTCTGCGCAAATTATACATACCGTTTTTTCGTAATTGCTTTGATTGTGTCTTTCTTATGTTCAATGCATATTCAACGCCTGTGGATTTTAGTGGTAGGTGGTATGGAGTTATTAACTGCCCGAACCGAAAAAAAAAGATTTATACTTTATATCTAATCTAAAATTCTGGTCAAAATGAAATGCTTATGCACGGATTTTTTTTCTATTTTTTTTCTTATATTTTTAACAGGGTCGAGTTCTCGCTCAAAAACCGCTCAAGATATGAGCGGTTTGACCGGTTTTCCAGCAAAATTTGACCAGTTTGGGCGGTTTGTTTGGAAAAACCGCTCAAACCGCTCAAATCTTGCTTAAAAACCGTTCAAAAACCGCTCATTTCTTGCGGTGATTTTTGAACGGGTTTTCAAGCAACATTTGACCGGTTTTTAAACGGTTTTTGAGCGGTCTTATAAAAAAACCGATTAAAACCAACAAAAAGGTCTGGAAAGGTAATGTGACGCTAAGATGCAGTTGAAATTCTATCTACAATTTAAAAGCCCGCTGAATATTTTAAAAAATTGCTTGACGGTTTTGTTAGAGAATTTTCCATGCCCGCTGTCTTCTCGAAAAGGGATCCCAATTTGAGATATTTTGCCTCTTTTGAAGCAAGATTTGAGCGGTTTGAGCGATTTATTTAGACAATTGCGCTCAAAATCTTTCTTCAAAATGAGCGGTTTGAGCGGTTTTTGAGCGATTTATAAAAAAACGCTCAAAAACCGCTCAAGATTTGGATTTGAGCGGTGTGAGCGGTTTTTTTTAGACAATTACGCTCAAAATCTTGCTTCAAACTGAGCGGTTTGAGCGGTTTTTGAACAGTTTATCTAAAAAAATACCGCTCAAAAACCGTTCAAGTCTTGCGCGGTTTTTGAGCGGTTTTTTTTTTGATAAACCGCTCAAGGCCGTTCAAATCTTGCGCGGTTTTTAAGCGGTTTTTTTAGATAAACAGTTCAAAAACCGCTCAAACCGCTCAAATCTTGCTTCAAATTAGGTGAAAATCTCGACTCGGGTAGCAATCTAATGGAAAGCAACGCTTGTTATAACAAGTGCTATTTCGCATTTTGTATCGCTATGGTTAATGTGTATACTCCAAGCATGTTTATCTTGTTTCGGTTGAGCTGTGAGCTGATTTCTGGCTATTTCCTCTGTACAGAAAATACGAGAAAACTTGATAATCTATAGAACATTTCATCTAGAAAAACAGCCTCTGTTGGCTGTGTGTCGTCATAAGTTAGCTATAAAAAGAGACAAAGGGGTGCTAATTTTTGGATGCAGCTGGCAAGAGTAATACCATGCCACTTACCATCAGTTGGGTTATTGTGTGAATTGGTTAAGCATGTAAATTGGTTTCGCTTTCCCTCCTAATGTACAGTCTTCATCTCATAAACAGCTGATCTATTATGCTTTTTGAGATAATTAGGAATCTTTTAAAAATTTCTCAGCAAAATTTGAGCTTTTTAGATTTTTAGTTAATTCATGGTCTCAATGCTCCATTATTGATGCCCTTGTCTTTAAATTGAAATACTTCATGTATTTCAATGTTTTGTCTTTAATCAAATGTTTTGTCTTTAAATGTATCAATGTATCAATGTATCAATGTTTTGTCTTTAAATGTTATGGAACTAAAAATCATCCAGAATTATTTAAAGTTTCTAAAAGTTTGAAATTTACTGATGTTTTTAGTTAATTAATGATCACAGTGTTCCATTATTGATGCTCGTGTTTTCGTGTTTCGAATTACTTGCTTATGTATCATTATATAAGTGTATTTTTTAGAGATTCTAGGGACAAAATAGATTTTTTGACATGATATGAGAATAAAAATAGATAGTCGCTGTGGAAATAATATAGTTCCTGAATTGGTGACATTTTATCGATTATAATGTCAACATTTTTGGCAAGATTTTTTCGATGTAATCCTTTTTTTATCCGATCCGAGAAACTTCGAAGCGGGTACTAATTACATTTTTGTTAAATTGTTGAAATCAGAAAGAAACTTCGAAGCGGGTACTAGTCACATTTTTGTTAATTGTTGAAATCAGAAAATTTAGCGTTTATGATTTTCCCCTCAAACTTCATGATCAATAGCACAAGAAGCACTCTCATTGAAATGACTTTAATTGGGTTGCCAAAACTGAATGAAGTAAAAGCTATAGGGAGACAATGGAATAGTTTCGATATAGCTGAGAGCCACATATGAAATAGAAATCCCGGTTTATTCAAACCTGTGTCATTGCTTTTATCAATAAAGTAGTGTGCCATTTTGAACAGGTAACAGAACAAGACCGGAATACAGTCCTGATTTAAATTATCCGGACAAAATGAACAAAACTTGAATTTTCAAACACGTTTTTCTCAAATTGGGTTAAAATTAGACAAAAAACGAAGAGAACAAAAATTGCATAGAATTTCATCAGAATTAATGTGGTGCAATGTTTTCTCCGAAATTCTCAGCCAAATACTTGCCACAAAAAATGGTCATTGTGGCTGTTTTCAATTAATCAAAAGTCACGCCGAAATTACTTTGTTAATTGACGAGAGATATATATCACAAGAAGCCTCTGACACAGCCCAACAAAGTTCTACAAGAGTTAAAAATGGAGTAAATTGTTTAAAATTTGTTTTTAAGCATATTTTTTGGGTTTTATATTGTAAAAATCATATTTATTGACTATCACGCAAAATATTATCTTTTCTGCAGGTTTTTGGAGAACTAACATTTTGGAACTTTGTTGAAGTGTGTAAGAGGCTTCTTGTGATATATAATTCTCATCAATTAACAAAGTAGCTTCAGCGTAACTTTTAATTAATTGAAGAAAGCCAAAATGACCTATTTTGGGGGTAAATATTTGGTTGAGAATTTCGGAGAAAAAATTTGCACCATATTAGTTCTCATGAAATTCTTTTATTCTCTTTTGTTCTCTTCACTTTTTTGTGTAATCTTAATCCAAATTGAGAAAAACGCGTTTGAAATTTCAAGTTTTGTTCGTTTTATTCGGATAATTTAAATCAGAACTGTATTTTCCTTCAAGGTAAAAAAACTGTGTTTAAGTTATTTTAACTTTGACTCTGTCAAATTTGCAGCAGAATCAAATGCATCAGATCAGAATGTATCTAGTTTGAAATCGTTTCATTTATCCATGACAGGTGCGGAATTAAATTTGTGAACACGCTGCCCTCTTGACAAGGAGATTGTATGGATGCAGCAATCGACGGAAGAGGAAGAATGTAGTTGGCAACTCCAAAAAGACACTTAGCGACAAGAGTATGACTACATGATACAGAATACAGAGGGTTTCCTTCATCTAGAGCACATAAATTAGACCCTTCAATTAAGCTGTCTGTGCAAATGTTACCATCAGAGCACGAATCATAATTGTCTTCAGTTGTTGTCTCGAATAATGATTCGTAAAGAAAAACTTCCTGAAACAAAAATCAAAAATTGAGATTAACACAAACTACTGAGCTTCTCATTTTTTTTCTGGGTATACCAAGTTAAGTTCTCAAGGGATTTGATTGTTCATGAAAACAAATTCAGTACGTTTAAACAAAATTCCATATAACCGGTCTTTGGAAAATGCTGACCCTAAAGTTTTTTGTAACTGACAAGGAGGAGCGCTGCTCAAGACGCTGATCTTATGATTTAGCAAAAACAGCAAATTGCACGAAAATTGGCAAGAAATAAATAAATTTGGGTGTAGAAACACTTGAGGCAACTTTTTGATACAGCTTTTGGTTGCCATACACTTTATTAATCTTTGTATTAACTTAAACATTTTTTTTTGGCTTTTGCACTAAATCACTAAATGGGTGCCCTGTTTTCGAATAATTGAACAAGTGTCGGCTTTGGTTCTTTATCTAAAACTTCGTGGATGACAATTAACTTGAGTCTAAAGCAGAGCTATATATCAGTCGGTGTCCTGCGATTTAATAACAGCCAACTTAAATTGTAAATTTTAGTACCTGGTCCTTTCACTCTATACTAATTTGAATCCTGAACAATTTAACTTCTATTTTTAACTTAACGCCAAAAGTAATGCTAAATCAACTCCTTATCTTAACTCTTATCTCCCCAACGTTAATCCTGCTATTAACGCACATACATTGAAAACTTAGTTTATCTGAGTTTTAGACGCTGAAAGGAGGCTTCCGAAATTACTAAAGATTCTTATCGAGATATTCGTAAAAAAATCATTAATTACATGTTTCACTGAACTAAGATGATGTCTATGAAAACATGCCTGTACTACTGCATAGCATATTGACGTATTGTTTTTGGGCAAATAAAAAGCTCTGACAGTCATTTTATGCTGTGCTCAAGTCATATGCAAACGCTAACACCAAAAAAAAAAATTGATTAAATCTTTGTCCTGTTTCGAAGTTTCGTCTAAAAACATGCCAAGTCTTAAAGCGTTGGGCCACAAGTAGCTTTTCAAGAGGAAAGATAATCTTTGTGCGGTTACCTCGAAAAACTTTCTGGCCTTTGAAAGGCTGTTTTCTCTTGTATTCAAAAAACAGCCAGAAACTGTCGAACCATATACTCCTACTTTCTGTGAAATTGGGAGTGTAAGTAACAGACGCCCTTTAGCAAAATTTGAAAAAAATTTTATAATGATAAAACTGACAAGCTGCATCTCTACTTTGAAAGGCTGTTTTGGCAACTTTCTGGCCTTTGAAAGGCTGTTTTCCCTTGTATTCAAAAAACTGCCAGAAACTGTCGAACCATATGCTCCTACTTTCTGTGAAATTGGGAGTGTAAGTAACAGACGCCCTTTAGCAGAATAAAAAAAAAATTATAATGATAAAACTGACAAGCTGCATCTCTACTTTGATGCTAGCTATATGAAAAGCATAGTGACAAACTGCATTGTTTCATTCCCACCGCCTGTTTGCAAAGTGCAAGATGTGGCCGTGAGTAGGCTTGCTGGTATAATAATTGCTCTCGGAGGATGGCATTTCGACATGCACTTTTATTTCATCTAAGCCGACCATTATATGTGATAACTAGTGAGCAGCTTGCAAAAAGATGCCTCATAATAAAAAATAGTCTTTTTTTCTATGCGTCAAGTGGCCATACATTCACAAAGGAGAGCAAGTAACGCTTTTTAAATGAAAAAGTTCAGAATTATACGTCTGCTTACAAAGAAAAAACGGTTGTGTACTTCTTCAGAACGTTATCTAGGTTGTGACAAGTCAGTATATATTTTGCCTGATATTGTTTAATTCATTGGTATCTTAAAGTTTGATTTTTAACCGTACCTGATTTTTTTTCAACTTTTTTTGAAAAGATGTTTTTTGATACTACCGGAAAACCTACTAAACTCAAGAGATTGACTCGTGAACTAGCATTTCAAACCCAGCGCCTTTTTGTCGGGTTGCTAGGTTTAGATGAAAGGCTGGCAAACTGTTTGGATTGTGTTTTTTGCAAGGAATTTTTTTGCAAGAAAAAGTTTCAAACCGGTTTTTCTCAAATTCTTAATTTAAGTTAGAATAAAGACTTAAAATCACGCTGTAATAAGATCTATCACTCAACCCGTTCCAATGTTTTTTGTGGTACCGGTTTTTGCGAGGAAAACAAGAAAAAAGAAAAAACAATAAAACATTTAAATGTTTGGATAAACAAGACTGTTTTGTTCGTATCAGAGAAGATTGAATTTTTTTGTCATCTTCATTCAACACGCAAATTCAAATGAAAATTGAAAAATTGTCCTTTTAGTAATTTGCTAGTCGCTTTATTTACTACAAAAGAGCTGTTCCAGTTGTTCTTTTTAGATTGATATCTGAGCAACTGGTGTGCAATAGAAAACTGGTGTGCATTGGTGCACATTATAATGGCTCGCATCAATAGGTCAAACTGTTTATTTGGAAACTCCACAACTATGCGAAACAGATGATTACGGGTGTTAAAGATACTAAATCTGCGCGGAAAATAAAAAACAATTCAAGTTATTAGTCACTTCCTCTAGAAGACGGAGCAACCAACGGAACTGATCGCTTTTTAAATGAGATTATTATGCTGTTGATTGTGCAAATTCAGTGAACTGTAACTCTTTAGAGGGCGTGTTAATCGGTATAAATAGTTACCCGTATCTACCAAGCACCAAGATTTTGTGTCCAGTTGCTAGATACGATAGTTTATGACTTTTTCATTTTTAAAACCTGTTTTCCTGTTTACCTCAGCTGCTACGAAATGAACAGGATTGCGATACGGACTGGCAAAACTAGACACCCGGGTTGACCAAAACTTCTTATCATATAATTTTCATATATGCGAAACTTCTTCTCATACAATTCCATACGTACAGAAAATTGTATGAAATCTCTATGATAAACATTTTTTCCATATATGAAAATTGTAAAATTAGAAATTTCCCATATATGAAAGTTGTATGACTCGAAGTTTGTCATTTATGAAAATTGAATGTTTAACACTTTTTAAAATCGAAGTGAGGCAAAAATTACGTCAAAGTCTATCCCCTAAAACGTCCAATCTCTCTCATTCACCAAGCCGACAACACATGATTAGATTAATCTGAAAACAATCTGAAACTGTTGTCATAGAAGTTTTGAGCGGTTAAAAAATTTGAATTTTTAACTTTTACAGGAATTAATGAACGACACTTGAGAATACATTGAAAAAAGGATACACCGCAAACAATTTTTGGGATGGCAGTCAAGTCGACAAAACATAAGCCGACAAACTATAACCCGACAAATCATTTTTTCCCGGAAAAAAAAACTTTCAATTTCAGCCGGTAAAAAACAAGGTCCGGCCGGGAATCAAACACAGACTTTAGCTTTCAAAGGCAACTGCATTACCTTCAGAGCAAACATATAGTTGTTTCATAAACTTTTTTCAGAAGATTTAAAAATTTTTTTGCTCTTATGAAAAAATGCTTATCTTACAAGTTTCATATATGAGAATTGTATGATAATCATTTTTTTCATTCCAAAATGAAAGCTTGTTTTTGACGTCCGAAGCGGTTCAATTGACAATAAACGCTATTTTATTGTTTTCAGAGCTTTTTTGATTTTTTTTTTCAATCGAAAAAAATTCGTATCATACAATTTTCACACATGGGAATTGTATAACAAGCGTTTTTTTCATTCCAAGCTGAAATGCTGTTTTCGATGAAAAAGACTTACATCGAGCAAAAAACACCTTTCCCTCATAAACAGCTCCTTAAAAAACATTTTCAAAATATTTCTGAAAATTTAATCAATAATAAAAAAATGCTTATCATACAAACCTCGGTTTTCTTTTAATCACCAGACTGTTTGATTAAAATCAAACAGCCGCAGACACTAATCTTTTTGTAACCATTTTTGAAAATTGTATGAAAATTATATGACCAGCATTTTCTCCATACACTTGGTGACGGAATTGTGTGGAGGCGTATGGAGGTCAACCCGGCACACAACTTATTTTTATTTTGATATAATCTTGATACTATAACCTGTTATTGGTGGTCAATCAATAAGCAGAATGGTCCAAGAGCAGAATGGTTCAAGAGCACAAAAACAGAGAAATAAAATATCTTTTAACAGCTATCGGTAAATTAAGTATGAGAATTGGTCATTTTACCAAAAAGCGATTATTGTATGCATAGTTTGAGTAATTTAACAATACTTTTTTTCAATCAAAAATATAATAAAATTATTCAATTATTGCCTAATTTAGTCATTTTTGTGTTATTACTGACGATTCGAATGATTGTTTTTATCAGTTAACCTTTATAGACTAATAGCCAAAAATTTTCAGTTTTTCTGCACTTGGACCATTCTGCTATTTTTCCGCTTCCCCTTTTGATATACCTTAAATTGACAATGAAAAGATGGTAGATATATGGTAGCTTTAAACGTGTTAAACACGCACGCGCCATTTAAAGTGCAAAGTGATAGGTTTCGCCCCTAGTAACAAATCATTTATTGCGAGTGAGCTTCCTTCAAGCAATTTGGAACGATTTCTATGACGAATTAAATCTCCGCTCACGCTTTGATAACGCGAAATATATCGCGCGTTAATTGTCCCAAGTTAACCAATACGGCAATCTTTAAGCTCCCATAACTTTACCAAAATGATCACAGTTGAAATCTTTTTTTTTTAAATATAAGCTCAAGACAACAATATCGTTTAAAAGATATTCAAAAAAGTTTGTCAAAATGGATAATTAAAAGGTCTAAATTTGTCTCAAGAAAAAAAACCACCCCCAGCACAATTATTTTTTTATTTTTGATACAGAATTTGGAGCAACAAAAGTCCTTGTTGCGGAAACCGCCAAAATTTCCCAAAAAGCACAGTTCGGCCTCGTAATGCAGGTCAATATTATATACCAAAAAAGTATTTAATTTGATCGTGAACTATTAAAACGAAGAAGTTGCTTTTTTGGGTAAAAAAAATCGGAGAGTGACAAATGGACAATTTTTGGACCTTGATACACCAAAACTTTGCAAACTGAAGAGAAAATCTTCCTAAATTTGGGCTCAACATTTTTTATTATATATATATATATATATATATATATATATATATATATATATATATATTTCAATTTTCGTAAAAAACAACTTTCAAACTGATTTTTTTTTGAAAATTACCCCAAAGATGAATATTCCGTTGTTTTACTCTGAATGGAGACCAAAAATGAGTTATTAGAATTCGTTTACTATCTAATTTGTGATCAAATAAAATGCGTAATATCATGTAGTTTTTATTGTGATAGTGTGTGAATGAGGGATTTTTTTATAACCAAAAATCAAACTTACAGAAATTTTTTTCAGTTTGCCATTATCAAACGTTAACAAATCAGACAATCGATCTTTTTCAAGCTAGGAATTTGTCATACAGAATCACTCAAGGTTAACAGATGTCGTGCACAGCATATCAACAAGTGTTTCTCGATTTTTCAAAAACAATCTAGTTAATCTATTGATGACTATTGCCGCCTACTTTTGATGTTTTGATTGTGCCCGGTCCAGTTTGAGTTTTAAAAATTATTCAGTTGTCTACATGTCTGTTTTTTTTCAAATCTTGGATTTTCCTAATTGGAGCTTCTTACAACAATATAAAGTCATTATTTCCTGTGCAACTTATAATTTTACCAGCTCGTATTTTATATAGTTTTTTTGAATTTTAAAGTTTTAAAGCTTAGCAAAGAATTTGGAATTATGTTATATTGAGAAAAGCCCTATTTGAAGAAGAACTTGGTATTTTCTGTGTTTCGGAGGCGCAAAAATTTTTGTATCCTATAGCTTTGTAGCACAAAAACTTTGTGTTGGGCTGAATATGCGTTCATCCAAATTTTACTGTTTTGGTTGTTGCTGGGTAAATGCTGCCAGAAAACTAATTATACGCTGGTTATTGTGATTCAAATAGTTTATTTTGTCAAACTTTGATTTAATTCGAGGCATATATTCAAAAGTTGATAATTATACATTTTTGATATAATTTTGATAAATTTCGCAAGTTAGTGATTATTGTCCAAATATCCTATGTTTGGCTTAATGCCTTAACTTGTGAAATATCCAGTGGCCCATCTAGGATTTTCTCGAGGGTGGGAGCGGTTTTTCAAAATTTTTTTTGAAAATTTGATCGACGTTTTTTTAATCGGCCAAATTGATTTTCCGAGCGTTGCTATTCTAAAAAGCTTATTACGCCAAAAAATATATTCGCGCAGCCAATTTTTTAAAGAAAAACTCGTCTAAAATGCCGATTTGTCTTCAAATCCAATATATAATGGAGCCGAAGGCGCCTTTAGCAAAATTTTAGGGTTAGTCGGCCTAAACTAGACGTCACAAAATAATACCAAAGGGGGACCCGTTGGTTAGTGAAGGGGTCGAATCCCTACGCCCAAATCTGCGCCTTAATTCATCTTTGTGTAAATTTTCTACACAGATGCTTTTAACTCCTTGTTCCAAGTTTCGAAGTGACCGAATATTGTGTTTGTGATAGTTTTTTTATTCATATCATTTGAAAACTATTGTTGTCCTGAGCTCAAATTTAAAAAAAAACCTTAGATTATTTTTTGTAAAGTTATGATGGTTTAAAGGTTGCCAATTTGGCCAGTGTAGGACAATTAAAGGGCAAGGAATTAAGCGATATGAAATCGTTCCTACTTGGACTGAAGCATGCTAATTTAATTATTGTTCCGACTTTCGATACGAAAGTAACGGAATATTTGTGCTCGGAAAGGGTTTTTTTTCTTCAGACAAATTTCGATTTTTTAACTAGCCTTTTTTGACAGAATTTTTAAAAATTATTCGAAAGCTATTGTTGTCTTGAGCTTGAATTTGAAAAGATATTTCACCTGTGATCATTTTTCGTAAAGTTACGGGGGTTTTAAGATTGCCATTTTGGCCAATTTGGGACAATTAACGCGTGATATATTTCGCGCTATTAACGCGTAAGCGGAGAGTTAATCCGTCTTAGAAATCGTTCCAAATTGATTAAAAGAAGCTTATTTGCCATAATTGGTTTGTTACAAGGAGCGAATGTTATCCTTTTGTACTTTATATGGCGTGTGGGGTGATGATTTTCATTAAAAAACTTCACATTTTAGAAAAAAAAAGTTTTTTGTTTTGTTTTATTTCATTGATTTTTTTAATGTTATTACTGCTCCATAAACCTTAAAAGGCAGTCGGAACATTCAGGGCTTCGCCCTGATACGAGCAGTTTTGTTGAATACTTCGTTATCGACAAACAAGCATAATCGCTTTGCCATCCGAAGGTTTCTGGATAGATGCTCATACGCAGTCAACTTTTGTAAAATAGCTCTCAACAAAAATAGCCACATCAAGCATATAACTTTAAAAATCGGTACAAAAACGCAAGAAACAATCATTTTGCATAATGTGTGGGAGGATGGTTTTCGAAAAACGCAAGAAAAAGTTTTTTAAAGCGAAAAATACTCGAAAGAACTTAAATGGCAGTGGGAATAATCAGGGGTTTGCCCTGATACGAGCAGTCTTCTTTTATTTTTACGTGATATTATTGCTTTGTACTAACAGTATGTTATAGTTACAAATTCCGCTTTCGTTTAACTATGTTTAAATTTTCCCAAATGAAGAAACAAAAAGACGCCCAAAGTGTTCCAAACCTGAATTACAAGTGGTAGAGAGAGGAATTGGCCAGAAGTAGAACCGGCACCACATGAGCCCAAAACACTGCCAAAGAGTGGAGGCTCAGCGCAGGGACTGAGTATTCTCCCTTTGCCGAACTTAAGTAGTACCCTTAACAGAGCAAGATTTCCTCGCCCTTTTTCTGCTGGCTCGTATCTAAAAATTCAAGCATAAGACTTCCAGTGATTTGTGTGATATTAGAATGCTTTTTGAATAAAGTCTTATTGGTTAACTCATAGAGTAATTTCGGATAGGGTACACCGTCTGCTCGTCACACTATCTTATTTTCGGCCGGATAGATTCGTGCAACTTCTTAGTCTAATACCGATCCTAATCTTACTCTTATATCTACTAGTCTCAGGGTGTTTAACTAGTCTCTGCTAGGCTCAATAGATCTAGAGTATACTGGCTTACTGCGATTGCTGAAGTTCTCTTGGAGAGGTAACTAATTTCTAAGTTAAATTCAAATCTCTCTGGTGCTGAAATTACAAGATTGAAGGTTGTTAGTTAGATGGAATATGATTGGTTAATATTAAATATTTTATAGTGATAAAATATCTAATTTATCCAATAATAAAATGTAGTTTAGATCAGGTTCCACCCATCCGGACTTTACAGAATTTTTAGAATTACCTTTCTTTCTATAATTGAAGGATGGATGATGAACGTTGGTATTTGGCGAACATCATTTTCTTATCCGGTTCCTCTTGAAGAAGAACGTTCCAGGACGCTGGAATTAGGGATAGGAAATTGTTATCTTGTCATTCGACAACGACTGTGATCCCCAATGAAATCAATCCGATTTCAAAATGGTCTGCTATGTCAGATTTTTCTGTATTAGTAGAGAACTGTTTTGAGTGCAGCCTCGTCTGGGAAGTGCGTGAAAATCGTGTTTGGAAGGGATGCCTTGTAACTCGGATCTGTACGTTTACTTGAACATCGAGGTGGTCATTGGTCTAGTTCAAGGAAGTCCTTTTCTGCGAAGTCAAGTCGCACTCTAAATCCTTTGAGTCGTGATTGTGGACGGCATGTCTGTTGTGTTTAGCCATTCTTTTGTTTGAATGTGATGGGATCGTCTAGTCTTTGGATGTTCGTCTTTGTTGTTGTGTATGATCTATATACTGCATAGTATGATTTATAAATTTTTGTTAATTTGGTTTTTAATCATGATATTAATTAGTTGTTTTCACAAAAGCGTTTTATTTTAGTTCAGTTATTTTGAAGAGTTACTCACCCTTGAGTACGTCTTGTTAAAAATTGAAGTGTGGTCACAAAGCGTGGGTGTAGCGAGTTGGTTTAGGCCGGCTATAAGCATGCTCAGGACGTCCTTCTCTGGTGGGTTAGGCCAGGAGTGGGAGTATGATTTCATGCTGTTTCTGTGAGAGGTCCTGTTATGTGATAACATTTTATGTTGGTTTTTTCTGTTATGTCTTATATTACTTTGGTTGTGACCTTTTTTCAAAAATCAAATTGTTTTTGGTTTGGGTTTGTCTTACGACTTTTTTGTGTTTTATTATTTCTTTCTTAGACTTTATAATAGTCTTCAAACGAATAAATTATCCAGTTTTAAGTTGGGTTAATCTGGTTTGGGTACCGTTGATTTTCTTTTCTTAGTCATGCTGTTATTTTATGTTTTGTGGTGTTTAGTATGCTGCGTTGGTTAGTTTGTTTTAGTATATAATTCCTTTCCAACCGGGTTAAAGAAAAGTTTGAAACTTGTTAATGCGTGTTAGAGTTGTTGTTAGTGAAAACTTGAAACACAAAATCATTATTTAAACAATTCTTGGTGGGCGAGATGTGCGAGTTTGGATAGAATTCTTGTGCGAATGAATGAAAATATTGAAAAGGTTAGTACTGCTTTCTCATTTTATGAGTTTTTTGCATTGAAATTGAATTTTACTACTTTTGGGGGACTTTCAAAATTATAAATTTTCCTCGTATCTAATTTTACAGCTTTTTGAGGAAATAATTTATAAATGAAATTACTACATTGGGTATAAATTTTACTACATTGTTCAGTGCGAAAGATTAAGGAGTTGTAATATAATGTAACTTGTTGTTGTTTATTTTTCTTTGTCTTTTTTCTGTTTTGTAGATGATTGTGGTGTGAAGACTAAAAGAATAAATTAAACATTGATAGAAAATGGTTAGTACAATTTTGAATTTATTAGTTAAAATTTTTTTAAATCATTTTTACCTTATTCATCTGGAAAAAAGCTATCTGGGAAGATGTCGTGAATTAAGTCTGATGTTGTTAATAACATGGCTAGTATGCGAATGACATTTTTAGTTTGTAGCAGTGGCCAAAACAATTGAAGTGCGTTGATGGTGTTTAGTTCTTCTGTGCCTACTGCGAACTCATAAGGTGGGTTTTGGATTAGGTTGTAAATTTTATGATTATATTTAGTGTTATGAATAAACTCTAGTATGGGTATTTCGATAGGTTGTATGAATTCATGCGGGGTAATGAAGGGTCTTGATTCTTCATCATTGAAGGTCTTCGTGATGGGACAGAATATATACATTTGGGTAACTGGGTCGTAGTTGCGCAGGATGCCGTGGAGGTTAGTATTTTTAATGCACTATGTAAAATTAAGAAAGAATGGTGACGTGTATTTTGAGTTAATAAACTGAAAACGGTGGTGGGGTTGTCGTGAAGGTGTGTGTAAATCAAAATGGTTTTGTATAAAACGATAATATGTGTAAGTGTGCGTTTGTTTAGTGCGTAACATTATATCGTGGGAACAGTGCAAATCGCGTTCTTGTGGTGAAAGAAAGTGAAAGGTTAGTTAAAATAACTGAAATTTATCATAGAACCTTTCATATGCTTGTATGTTAACTAGTGCTTCTGAAATTATATGATCGTGCTTTTTATCAAAAGTATTAAGTGGAAATAAGTATGGTGTTTTAATAAAAAAAAATTTCGGTTAGTTGCGGGTTTGCAAAGCGATCTTCGTCTAAAAATTGATCTTGGTTAGGACGGATGATATTAGGATCGTAGTATTCTATTGAGAAATCGTTAGCTCGGGGTGCGGTGATTGTTTTTAATAATTTTTTATATCCAACGTAAGTAAATTGTCGAGGTGTAAATGATGTGGTGAGTTTATATAGTATATATTTTTTTCTCGATATTTTCATTAGTTTTATTTAGTGGTAGATAAAGGGGGTTAGTATAGTTGTAGTAAACTGTCCAATTAAGTGTTGGCATTAAAACGTGCTCATCAACAAAATTTTGTGTTTCGTTAGTAGTGGTAGAAGTATTTAAGGTATATTGTGGAAATGAGGGTAGGGTTATTTGAAGGAAATTTTTGGGTTTGTGTGTTCTGGGTGGTTGATATATTCTCTGGCTGTTCAGGGTTTGGTTGTAAATGGGTGATTTGGGAATTTTCGTTTAAAAGTGCGGTAAGCTCGGTTAGTGCTGGTAGATGTTTCGGTGGATAAGAATGATTGAGCTAATGATGGAGTGTAAGCTGAAGAGGGTGTAGGAGTTGGTGGATTTGATGATGTTACTGTTGATGATAGTTGATGTGTTGTAAGAGTGTGGGGGTGTGTTAATTGTTGTTGTAGTGTAATAAAATTGTCAAGTTCTTCGGAAATTTGAATGATATCTGGGGAGTTATTATGTGATCTGGTGGAATTAAATGGAGAATAGGTTGGGATTACTTGGGAAGCGTAAGAAGGAGTAGAAAGGGATGGGAGTGGATGACTGGTTTGGATGGGTCGAAAGGGGTGTTTTGAAAAAAACTGAAGAGTTTGTCTGGGTATGGGTAGAGGGAGATGGTTCGGAGTCTGCGAATTCGTCGCGAGTTTCTACATCGGAGTTGTTAAATTGTGAGATGGTATGAAAAACTAAAATAACTGAGTTAGTATGAGAATTCATGCTTGATGGTATATTAATAACTGGAGAATCGGATGGCGGGAAGCAAAAAGTCGGATAATTGGGATTTGGGTTTGGAGGTTGGCTGGGTGGGAATTTGAGCGATGGAGGAATCCAATTTGTCGGCTCATCGTGGGCTAAAAAAATGATTATTTTGAGACTGAAAAGTGGTGGTATGAGGTTGTTCAATAATTTGTTCATATGTTTTATCATTTTGTGAATGATGTGTCATTTTGTGTTGAATGGGACTTTGTGTTGTATTTGGTCTAAAATTTGGATTATTTGTGATTGCTAGGCTTCGAAAAATTCGGGGAACTAAGGATAATGGATGGTTTTGTGGTAGGGGTGGTATCTGTGGTGCTGTAGGTGTTGTATCTACGTTATGTATCTTCGTCATATGTGTTTTGTCTTGTGGATGTTTTTGTATTATATTCTTTTATTTGTGCATCTAGAATTATTTTATTGATTGATGATGAAAAAATTCCAAAAAATCCTGCAAATAGTATACGTGCTACACTTGCTTGGCGATTTACTTGTGTGTGTATAGCGCATGTGTTATAGATTCCTTTTAACAGTGAAAGAAGAAATCCTATAAAATTAAACATAGCGTATAAGATAGTTAATCTTTCTAAGATGTAATAGGGCCATCCTAGAAAGGCGAAAATTTCGTTTTTTAAGGTTACAAAACTGAAAAAAACTTATGGGTGAAATATCTCGTGGTCTGTATTTTTCACCGTTTAAATCTATGTAATCTTTAATAAGCTTAAAGTATCCGCTGTAATCTTGTGTATAAATGTCTGCAAATCCTGCGGTTTCGGCAAGTTTTCTTAAATTCCGGTCGATTGATTGTCGTTGTATTGTGTCCATCGGAGTTGTTAAATTGTGAGATGGTATGAAAAACTAAAATAACTGAGTTAGTATGAGAATTCATGCTTGATGGTATATTAATAACTGGAGAATCGGATGGCGGGAAGCAAAAAGTCGGATAATTGGGATTTGGGTTTGGAGGTTGGCTGGGTGGGAATTTGAGCGATGGAGGAATCCAATTTGTCGGCTCATCGTGGGCTAAAAAAATGATTATTTTGAGACTGAAAAGTGGTGGTATGAGGTTGTTCAATAATTTGTTCATATGTTTTATCATTTTGTGAATGATGTGTCATTTTGTGTTGAATGGGACTTTGTGTTGTATTTGGTCTAAAATTTGGATTATTTGTGATTGCTAGGCTTCGAAAAATTCGGGGAACTAAGGATAATGGATGGTTTTGTGGTAGGGGTGGTATCTGTGGTGCTGTAGGTGTTGTATCTACGTTATGTATCTTCGTCATATGTGTTTTAACTTGTGGATGTTTTTGTATTATATTCTTTTATTTGTGCATCTAGAATTATTTTATTGATTGATGATGAAAAAATTCCAAAAAATCCTGCAAATAGTATACGTGCTACACTTGCTTGGCGATTTACTTGTGTGTGTATAGCGCATGTGTTATAGATTCCTTTTAACAGTGAAAGAAGAAATCCTATAAAATTAAACATAGCGTATAAGATAGTTAATCTTTCTAAGATGTAATAGGGCCATCCTAGAAAGGCGAAAATTTCGTTTTTTAAGGTTACAAAACTGAAAAAAACTTATGGGTGAAATATCTCGTGGTCTGTATTTTTCACCGTTTAAATCTATGTAATCTTTAATAAGCTTAAAGTATCCGCTGTAATCTTGTGTATAAATGTCTGCAAATCCTGCGGTTTCGGCAAGTTTTCTTAAATTCCGGTCGATTGATTGTCGTTGTATTGTGTCCATTTGTGTTAGTAATTCTTGAAATTGTTGTGTTCTAATGTGATGTTGTATATCAGATTTAGGATATATTCCAATTGATTGTAAATCAATATTTGGGTTACGAGCGATAGCTCTGATGCTTTCGGGTGAAAATTTTTTTATTGGTTGCATCAATCTAGGATACGGTGTAAGTAGGTAGTATTTATCTTCGTCAGGGTTTAATTGAACGACATTGTGGCTATTTTTTGATCCACATAAGACTGCAGTAGCCCAAAACTATGTTCGTCTTGAAAGTGTGTCGAAAAAATTAACTTTATTTTTGTAGAATATGGCGATTCTTTTATAACAACGTTTATCTTCAAAAACATATAATGGTAATACTTTTTTGGTGCAAGTACAAAACCATAAAATGATTCCTTCATAATCAAGAAAATTTGATCTATTTGCTGATAATAAGTATCCTGCGTAAGGTATTTTTAATACTGCTAATGCGAGTGATTGTAAGATTTGTGTTCTTTCTAATTCGCATAGTTAATGAAGTGTTTCTAATTCAGAAAGTGACATTTCTTGGAAAATTCTACTAATTGTGTAGTCTAATTTCATATCTAAGTGAATATCATAAAGAATACTACCAAAGTAGGTGCTATTCATTAGTGACAATTCTTGTAAACGTGTGCTTTTACTATCGTATGGTTTCAGCTTTTCACCAGGGTGACCTGTGCTCTTATAAAAGTTTACTGGGACGTATGATGTTCCTTCGTTAATAGGATGACTTGTTGCATGAGGGTCAAATTTTATTTTTCCACTGTTCAAGTTGAAACCTTTTTCGTATTCGACAAGTATTTCAGAGTAATGTGTTTTATAAAGTGGATTGCGATACTTAAATGCAAATTCTGTTTCGTGATAGATTTGAAAACGTGTCAATTTGTTTTCCATATCATGGACGTTTTTGAAAACTGTGCTTTCTTTGTTTGTGAGACGAGTTCACTTATTCGTATGGAATTGATTCAATAAAATATTTTTCATGAAATTTTATCATTCGAGCGTGTATTTTTGCTACTTGAAATGTTGTGCATGTATCTTTGGGAAACCAAACAATTGTTGCTTGGGTTCTTGTTGTAGGGTCACAATAACCTTGATCATTTTTGCAAGGGAATCTAATTCCTTGATAGATCAAGGTGTTATTATTTAAATCCCGTGTGAGTTGTATTTTTTCATATTGTATTTTCCAATCAAAAAACATTATTTCTTGATATCCTTTATTTTTTGTGTCTGCTTTGCAGTTTGAAGGATTATTTATTCCAATGTGTGGTATCCAGTGTTTATCGTGTATATCATAAGTTAGTCGTCCGTTTGCGCCATTATATGGGTATTTTTCGTCTAATTGAACATGTCCTTGGTATCGTTCAAGTTCTGCTTGATGTACAGAATCGGCAAGGACTTGAAAATTTACTATTTCTTGTTAGATTTAGTCTGAGTAATTCATTTTTACAATCGTCGGGATTTAGATGTAAAAACTTTTCTATGTTACTCTGGTAAAATGATTCGTGATCAAGTCGGTTTTTATTTCCGTTGGAGACTTGTGAACAATGTACTTTCTTTTCGGAAAATGTTGCTGTAAATTTATATCCTGTGACTGTTGTTGCTCGGGCTTTTGAATACAATGTTGCTATTACATTTGTAGTATCTATAGCTGGTGTTTCTGTTTCTCATTGTGTTACTTGATTTATTGCATACTTGTGTAGTGTTTTTTTTTTCGTTTTCTTCACAATCATAGTGTGTTACTAATAAATCCTGAGGTCCTGTGCGAGGAGATGGATTTGTGTTTTGGTCGGAAAATATTAGAAAAAGGATGTGTTGAAATGTTAATATTTTTAGAATATACATGTGTTTGATAATCCGGAGTATGGGTTATAAAATGTTATGTATCCAATTGAGGTTTTTGCATATCTGTCGTTTTTATATATTACTCCAGTTGTTATAAATGGTGGTGGTAGCGATTGAGCTGTTATATTTGGTGGACTTAATGAATAGGGGTGTTCTGCAATATTATTAAGTTTGACTGTTATTTCAAACTTTAATTGAAGACTGTTTTGTTTGAGTATTTGAACGTTATGTTGTCGAATATCTTCGTGGATATCTTGTCTATATTGTAATCTATTGAGTGCCCAACTGTTGAGTCGGTGGCTCTCGTGATGTTGTCCGAATAATGGGGGAGGTGCTACGAATGTGTTCCAATCTAATCGTAGGGGTATATTCGTTGATTGTTCTCTGTATCGAGCGTCGAGGTTATTTGGAAAATTTAGGGGGGAAAATGATGGTGATATTTGACTTATTGATGGTGTCGAGGGGAGTAATAATGTTTCTGGTAGGGATGATAATGTTGTATCTGAGGAAATATCTATTGGTTCATTTACTAAGTTTGGTTCTCCTTGTGAGTAAGATTGTGTTGTCCAATGTGGTAGTCGTTCGGTGGTGTTGGGGGGGGGGGGAGTGTTAAAAGGATTTTCACGGATTTGTTCGGATGTTGGTGTTGAACCTAGATAGTCTGAAGGGAGATTTGGTGTGCTTTGTTGTGAATTGAGTGTAGGAGTGTCTGGTAATGTAATACTAGAGACTTCTGAGATTGATGGTGTTGGGGATTGAGGTATGTTAAAAGTAACTCTGGTAGTTTGAAAATTTTTATTTCGTCCTGGATGTATAATTTGTCTATTTACTTCAACTGTATTTTGATTTTGACTGATATACCCTAGTCGATTTACGTCTTGTTGTAATGTGGGGTACAAATTATATGTTGGTTCACTTAAGGATGCGTGTCGCTGAACCGGTTCTAGTGGTTCGGATTAGAGGGCGCGTCGTTCTTCGAAAGTGTACGGGTTATCTTGAAAAGAAATTCGTGTGGATGTTTGGGGTTTTGGGTAGTTGTAGGTATGATTGGGTTTTCTTGGGAAGATGTCGGTGAAGACTGTCTTGGTGGTGGTTGGTTAGCAATTTTGGAAATGTGTTCGATTAATCTGTTTCTTAGTGGGAAGATTTTTGTTTATTGTATTATTCTTCGATGAAAAGAATTAAAAGGATTATTGCTAAGGCGAATGTGACTATTGCCTTTTTTTTCACATTTGCACATTGTTATATTCAGGGATGATAAAAATGTGAGGAAACTTGCGAATAGTAAAAAAATATCTGTTCTACTAAAAATTGTTCGTATCATTTAAATAGACTTTGAATTATCGTACCTGTGAATGTGGTCAATGATTTGGGAAAGTTGAAGATATATTTCAAATAGGGAGTAGAAAATTTAGAAAATATTGCAAAAAATTATTAAAAGGATTATTAGGGCTTCAAAAGTTTCAATAAAAAATATTAGCAAAAGTTTAAATAGAATGAAAAAATTTATGAAAAGGTTTTTGATTATATTTTTACGGTTTCGACTGTTAAAGAGAGAAGAGTTTGAGAAATGATTCGTTCGTCAAATATTTTTTGAACTTCTGGGGCGAAATTCAAGTGTGGTCGATTATTTATTGATTTTTTGACAAGTGGGTTGAGTTTTGTGGAAAATTGTCGGAGGCTAATTTTATGGTGCTCGGGAGGTCTTTTTTGCTTTGTTTTTATTTGTTGGGTAATCTGGGGTATTTTTGAAATATTTGTACTTTAAGCCATATGATTATGGTCCTTTTTTACTTTAGGCTAATTTGCCATTTTTGGTTGGAGGGTTTTTGAGGTCTAAGTTGGGAAAATATTGTTGATCTTTGCATTATTAGATAGGGGAGGGTTGTAATATTATGGTGGTGTTAATTTTAGTTGTCGAGTTTTAGCAAGTTGCTTATTTTTGACCTGGAGGTTGTAAAGTTATAGTTATAGATATGCCTGGAGATTAATATCTATCGGCTAGTATGTTCATGTTGGAGATAATGGAGGTGACGGATTTGAGTGAATCCTATTGGCTGAATTTCAGCTAGAATTGTTGCGTATGTTTCAGCATGTTATCTTGAAAATGTGAAAGTTCAAGAATGATTTAGAGGTGTACAAAGTATTAACTTTAAAATTAAAGTTGTTTTTGAAATTCAACTTTTTAAAATATTTTAGATTGTGGGATGAATGTTTTGTAATTTTTACGTGGTTGATTTCTAAGTCGTGATGATTCTCTGTGTTCTGATTTTTCTGTTTGTTCTTGTGGTAAGATTTTTTCTATCATTTTCCTGTTTTTTCTTTCTTTTTGAGGTATTTTTGGGTCTGGTGTTTTTGTGTTTTGTTTTTGATTTTGTTTATGATGAATGTCGTCATGTGCATTTAGTTCTTGTTCTGTATGTGTAATGTTTTGAATAGTTTTAAACCTGTAAAAAAATATAATTGAGTTAATTTGCGTAATGCTTATTCTTTTGGGTAGTAAGGTAATAGGTTGTTACGGTGATGAACGATTTCTTTTTTATTGGAATCAGTAAGTTTGTATGTTACTTCAGTAGGTTTTTCAATTATTTGCTAGGGTCCTTTTTGAAGTGGCTGTAATTTTTTGGAGATTCTTTTTTGTGTGTTAAAATTAGGTGTTAAGACAAATGTTCCAATTTTTAAATCTGTGGCTGGCATAAAACGTGAATTAATTTGGCTGTTAATGTTTTGCCTTTGTAACAATTTTTTTCGTTACTTTTTGGTAGATTTCATTGTGCTTTTTATCTCTATTTAAAATCCATTCGATATGTGTGCCGGAGGCTAATTTGAGGATTTGTGGGTTATGAAATTGATCTTCATCATGTGCGTTTAATGGTAGATTATAGCATATTGAATCTTTATTTGGTTTGTAATGACCTTGTGCGTTTTTGTGAGCATTTGCTGTGAACATAATTGGTTTTCTCGGTTCACGATTAAAAACTTTTTCATATGGTGACGTTCCTAAAGTTGTCGTTATTTGTGAACTATGATAAGGGAAATAATTTTACATCTGTTGACCATTCTGTGTATCGTGTATCATTTCCATTAATGATACATCTAAGATATTCTTGTAGTGAACGGTTCATATCTTCGACTAAACCGTTTGTCCAAGGTGCATGAGATGTACGTGGTTTATGTTTAATGTTGTATAAGTGGCATAGTGTGATAATATCATTATTAATAAATTCTGTACCGTTGTCTGTAACTAGGATTTCGGGTAATCCGAATTTAGCTATCCAGTGTTCGTAAAGTGTTGTGTAAGCATAATAAGCATTACAATGTGGTACTAGGTTGAGTGCTACATAGTGCGTAAATGCATCAACAATGACCATAATGTAGGAACTTCCTTCAGAGGCTGGCGAAATTGGTTCTTTTGTGTCGAATGAAATTCTATGGTTGAAATATAAACTTTGTCCTTTAAAATTTTGTTTCTTTCCTATTTGTTTTTGATTTGGATAAGTTTTGTTCAATTGACTATTTTACAATCATTGCATAACACTTTTATCCAAATTGGAGCATTTGGAAAATAAAAATTTTGTGTGAAGTTCGAGTATGTCTTTTCTGATCCAGAGTGTCTTTTTGTATTTTGTGTATGGGAGATGTTAAATGCTATCAGTATCATACTTAAAGGAAGACAGGGAACTTTAGAATCATCTAATTGATATTCTAAAAGATCTGTATTTTCCTAGATTGTTGTGTTATTAAATTTTCGGAAATATCTAAGAAGGGTTTTATTTTCTAGAGTGGTGATATCGGCTTTGATTGGTTTGGTTTTACATTTGTGCCAAGATTTTTCGGAGGAGTGTTTTGTTTCCTAAAATTGTGGTATCAGATTTTTGCAGGTTTTGTTTTATATTTGTGCCATGATTTAAGTAGTCTAATTACTGGGTCAACATTTTGGTATGGTTTTAAAAGTTCAAGTGTAATTTGTTCTGTTGGTGGGAGAAAACATTATCAATTTATAGTTTTGATAGGGGAATTGTGTCAAGTGGGTCTTGGAGGTTAAAAACTTGATTTATTGTGTATTTTGAATCATTTGTTTGTGGTCCTGATAAATTTATTTTATCAGTCAAATTTTCTTTTTCAATTAAAAGTTGTTGTTTTATTTTCGTTTGTTGAGTATTATTTTTATCCATTGTGAGTATGGAATTGGTTTAAAGGTAGATGTACCTAATAAAACAACTTCATAGTGATTATTTTGGCAATCTAAGTAGAGTGGAAAATGTTGTAGATTGTTTAATTGTGATTGATCAATGTCAGTTTTTACTGCGTATTTGCATTCTAATCGGGGTGATGTTTCATTTTTTGCGAGATAGAATTTGATATTTTTTGGTCTTTCAACTGTAGTTTTTCGTGTAAGTAGTTCAGGTGGCGTATTTCTACTTAGTGTATCTGGTAATGCAAGGTTTTTTACTGCTGTCCAAACTATATGCAGGTTTGGGAATTTGATTAAAATTAATTGAAATCTATAAACTCTATGATTAGGATTTGACTTGTGTGTAAAAAGAAGTATAAATGGTTTATGATCTGTAAAAAAAACTGTTGGGTGTCGTGATCCAAGTATCAGAAATTCGTATTCTATAAGTGTGTGTATACTATGGCTGTACATTCTCTCATTAGAGTAGAGAGTCGTAGCTCGGCTCGTGTGAATAATCGTGAATTTGCTGATATAAGATTTATTTTATTTTTTCCACTATGTGATTATAGTAATGCTGCGCCGATGCTAAAATTTGAAGCGTCGCACATTGCATAAAATGGTTGGCTTGGATCGGGAATTGTGTTTGAAATTTGTTCTGTCAAAAGTTTTTTAGTTTCTTCAAATCGTGTTTGATGTTCAGTGGTCCATTCAAAATTATTTTGTTGTCTCAGGATGTTATAGGAAGGCTTTAAGTATAGTTGCATTTTGTAAACATATTTACTTCAGAAATTCAACAGTCCGAAGAATTCTTGGATTTTCCTTTTATTTGTAGGTGGTTGAAGTTTTTGAATTGCATCAAGGCGTGATTTTAATAGAGTGATAGTGTTTCGTTCAAAATTATGTCCTAAAAATATAACGCATGTTAAGAAAAAAAATGTGATTTATTGGGGTCTGCTTTCAGATTTTCGTTCTGAAGTATTTTATGATATTGTTCCAAAACTGTAAAAATTTCGTCTTTAGTTTGTGATTGCATGAAAACATCATCTAAATAAGTGATTGCATTTATTAATGGTCTAAAAATTTTACTCATGAAAGCTGAAAAAGCTGCTGGTTTTATGGATATTCCATAGAATAATCGATTAAATTCGTATTGTTGATTTCCAATAACAAATTGTGTTAATCGTCGTGATTGTTCATCTAGTGGCATTTGATTGTAAGCACTATTCATGTCTGCGGTTGTGAAGTAGTTGACATTTATCTTTGTTAAGATAACTTGTATTGGTTCAATGGGCCAATTACATTTTGATTCGTCAATTAGTGAATTGAGATATCTAGCGTCTAAAACTATTTTTAGTGATTCACGTTTTGCTAAATTGCTAACAGGGTTAATGAAGTTATTAACTTTTGGTTGTTCTTCTTTATTTACTAGTGATATAATTTCGTATTGTTCCAAAATATCACGTAATCTATTTACCTTGTCGTGTAAATGAATCGGTACTTTACTTGCTCTTTGTTCTTTGAAAACTGCGTCAGATTTTAATGGAAGGGGTAGTGATGAACTAACTTTTCCAACGTAAAATTTTGATGTTGCGTAGACTGTCGAATATTTTATCAGTTGTTTAGCTAATCTGTCAAATTCACTTTGCGTTATTTGTGAATGTCGAAAATTAAACATTGTTAAAAAATTTTGTTGTTTTTTTTGTTTAATTTATTATATTGAATGTTGGTTTAAAAAATGGTGTTTTTTTGAAATAATCTGTATTTCGTTTCTCATTACTTATTATATTATTTATGGATAATTCTTCGTGAAGAATTGTTGATTGACCAATATCTAATAGTTGTAATATATCATTTACTCGGTATGCTACTTCATTTATAGGTGAAGTTGTAGCATTTCTTTTGCAATATACTAAAAATCCTAAGGGTAATGTTATTTGATATGGTGTATTATTACATACGTGCAGTGAAATAATATCGGAATTTGTGTTTTTCAACTATTTTATGGATAAGGTTGTAATTTTGAAAATTTTGTGAATGGGTTTAAATTCGAAATCTGACATGAAAAATTGTTGTTTGTTTTGACTTTTGTTATGCTGATGAACTTGTTTTATTGAAAAGTTTTATACGTTTCCTGATAGTGGTTTCAGGTGTTTCCGTTCTTGATTATAAATAGGGTAAAATTTTGAGAAAAATGGTTATTGTTTGTTCAATCTTTGAAAGAATGTTAAGGCTGTGTTTTTCGTTTTTATATATTTATCTTTGATATGGATTTTACTATTTAAAATGTTTATTGTTGGTATATATTTAGTTATAAAGGGTATGCCAATGTTATTGTGCTTCATATCAGTAATATGAAATGTTTGTTTGAATGGCTTGTTCAAAATCTTGTTCTGTTCCATTGTTCTTGTGGGAACAAGGAATAGTTGGATTTTTCCATAATTTACTAATGTTGATATTGTGCTGTTGCTAAGTTACTAGATGTTTCAAGAGGTGTTAAATTTCATTCCATGTGGGAATTTTAATGATATTTGATTCTGCTCCTGAGTCGATTAAAAAATCATTTTCAACATCTGGTGGTTGAAATTCTTATCTTCTTGGACTCTCTAGGAGAAATGGGATTGTCCAAATTTTTTCTCTCGGTTGTTCTTTTTGTATGTTTTGATAAATATGTTCTCTGTTTGAGCATTGTACTTCGTCTTTTTTGTCAGGTTTAATTACAGTATTAATTTCGTTTGTTCTTGTGTAGTTCTTGTATTATTATTAATAGGTCTAGTATAATAATTATGAAGAAGTTCCAATTGATTTTCATATATGTGTGAACTAAAGGGTTGTTCATATATGATAGGTTCATAGTCGTTTTCGACTGTTATCATAGTTACTGAGATGGTGTTATCTGTATCACTTTCAGTATCTGTTGATTCAGAATTAATGTGATTTAATTGTAATTCATTATTTTCTGTGTTATCAATACCTGGGGGTTCTGAAGTTGTTTCTTCATTTGTTTGCACTTGTTTGATGTGTCTTTGATGCTTTGGTGTGTTGCTTCTGTATCGATGTTTAGAATCGGAGTAACGATTATTATTCCTATAGGGTGACTGGGAATAGTTTCTGTATCTATTGTTGTATCTTGAGTTTCGATTTTGTGAATTATTTTGTGATCTGTTATGATAGTTATCATTTGATCTTTGATTATTTGATCTCCTATATGAGTTATTCCTTGATCTGTTGTTTGGATAGTTCTTATTTCGATTGTTGGAATAAATTCTATTCCTATTGTTTGAATAGTTTCTATTTCTGTTGTATGATGAATTTCGTGATCAATTGTTGGAATAGTGTCTATTCCTTGGGTTTGAATGGGAACTGGACGCAGAAATAAATTCTGTTGTGTTTGAATTCGATAGTGAATAGTTGATTCTATTTTGGTTATTTTGACTATTCGATCGACTATATCTATTTTGTGAGAAATTTCGTGAATTTTTTTGTTCGGGCGATCTACCTCTATAACTGGAATTATATGGTGATTGATTTCTTGAACAATTTGAGTTGCCTGGAAGTGGTTTTTCAGAGCTATTATTACTGCGTATATTCTTGTTTGGTAGGTTTCGATCTTTTTTCATATATTGATAGAATGACTTATTTGGTTTTTTGTGCTTTTGAGGTTTATTCTGATTATCTTGTTGTTTTTGTCTACATTCAGCAATAATGTGTCCGTATCGTCGGCAATAATTACATCATTTTTTGAAAGATGGTTTGCCTTTAAAGTTTGGATTCTTTTCATAGATGTTTAATATTTCAGTGATTTTTTCAATCAGGTCTGTATCTGATCCTTGTATGTTATTTATATGGGTAGTATTTGTTTCGATCCGGTTAACATACTGTAGTTTTAGATTTTCTGTTTCTTCAAGCTTCATTGTGATTTCTGCTTGTTCTAATTTGTCATCTAGTTTTCTAAAATCTAAATCTGGTTCTCGAATTGAGAAAGGATGGGATGCTCTCTTTTTTATAGCTCTTTTCCTTAATTGAGGTGTTAAGGTCATCATCTTTCTGCTTGTCATTGTATTTGTGCTTGTCTGCTTCGGCACAAATCACAAAACAATTGCTTGTTCTAATTTGTCAACTAGTTTTCTAAAATCTAAATCTGGTTCTCGAATTGAGGAAGGATGAGATGCTCTCTTTTTTATAGCTATTTTCCTTAATTGAGGTGTTAAGGTCATCATTAAAATTTCTGTCATTTTTGTGTTTTGTAAAAATGTGTATTGAGTGAAAATACTTTTCGAACTTGTGTTTCGATTCGAACTGCTAATTTTTTAAATGTTTCATTTGGTAATCTGCGAATTTCGTTGCATAAAACTCTTTGATGTTGTTTGTTTCTTTCAGAATCAAACATTTTTGAGAATTCTAGTGTGAATCGTTTCCAAACTGATTTTATGTCTATAGGTAGTACTGAAAACCATTTTTAGGCTGCGCCATCTAGTGATGTTTTTTTAACGCTGTGCGTCTTTGTATCCAATTTTGATGGAGTGGCGTATTAATTGGTTCGGGTCCTATATTTAAAATTAAATTTGCTGTGACTGCATTTATGTAATCTTCTACTGAGTATTCAGGGTCTGTTCCTGTGAATACCATTAATGGTTTATTGGATGTTATTGACGATCCTCCCATTAAATATGGATTCATCGTCATTTGGAGTGACTCTGCGGCGTTTGGTATTTGTGAGAAATTTGTAAGTTGATTTTTTCTTATTTCATGTTGCTGGAGGTAATATGGTAGCCGTATTTCATTTTGCATTTGAGTTGGTTGGTGAGAATGCATAGTCATTGGGTTTGGTGGTTGTATAGGTTGAAAAGATTGTGCGTTAATTGGGTTTTGTATATGCATTGGTTGTTGATTTTGCATATCTGCTGGATTTTGTGGGTAAATCTTCATATTTTGGGATGATTGAGATGGTCGCGATCTTTGTGTGCGATATTCTTGTGTATATGGGGCAAAAATGTCTAGTTGATGATAATCATGATCATCAGATGATAGGTAATTTGTGTAATAAGGTGTTTGTTGTTTAATCCTATTTTGTTGAAAAAATGGGTAATTTTCACTATGATCCTGTGGAAGGTGTGGATTATCTGGGAAATTTACTGAATTGGTTGATGTATTTGGAAGATTCCAATAATTAGAATATACGTGGTTTAGGTTTTGCATATTTTTTGGTGGGGTTGATTTGTTTTTGACTGATGTACATAATTATAGTTGTGTTCTGCAAAAGTGTTTCTTGTGAACGCTTTTCGTGTTTTGGACGGTTTTGTCATTGGTCTATACGTCTGATAGTCCATATGTGAATATTTTGGAGCAGCCGAAGGTTTAACGGTCGATTGTAAGGTTACTTGTGGTAGTGTTGTATTTATATTTTTCGGTGTTGAGAGGTTTGGACGTATTGGTGAGATACTTTGTTGTGTAGTTGTTACTGTTGTTTGAACTATTTTTTCTTTTATGAAGTGTGATGGTGTTTGAATATCTTGCTGTGTAAGATTTCTAGTTCCATTGATATTTTCATTATGTAAAACTGTTGAAATTAAGCTGTTATTTCGTGTATCAAGTATAATGTATAATAATTTAAAGGTGTTGCGTCAATCGTTAATGGTGTTACTTTTACATAATCTTTGTGAAAAGATATTGTACTTGTTGCTTGACTTGAGATATCCGCTGGAAATTTTAAAAAAGCTGGATGAGACCATTCAGGTTCCCAAACGTAATCTGATTGTTCTGCAATGACAGTGTCGTCATTGGTACCTTGGGGTCTAAAGGTTTTTCTTGCTTGTTCAATTAAGTCGATATTATGTGTAAAATAATCAATTGTGAACCATGCTAGTGTTTTTGGTAAATCATGTTTAGTGTTTTGTGAGACATCATTATTGGTAAAATTTTCACGGATTATGTTTAAAAATGTTGAAAAATCGACGATTTTGTTTCTTACTCTTGTATGTTTTGATGTTTGGACTGGTGATGTACTTTGAGCTTCTGTTTTTTCTAATATAGATATATAACTATATATTATTGCAAAAATTTCGTTGATGAATATTGAGTTTGCTCTCTGTGAATTTTGATATTGTATGCTTTTGATATATTCTGTGAATACTTTTGAAAATTCTAAATCAATATTGTCTGTTTGGATAACATATTTACCATGAAGTGTTCTTGGTGTGCTGACTTCTATGGTGTAGATTCCGTATTGTTGTGTTAGGCTACATATGTCTTTCAAATAATGTTCTATAATTTGTCTTTTGATTTTTGTATCTGGGAATTTTGATTTGCATGGACTGATTCCTGGTTCAAACAAATTTACGAGTAAGTTTTTGCAAAATCGTGTTTGTCCTCTATCACTGAGTGAATTTATAACAAAGGGAAAAACTGCTTCTTCATCTGGACTTTTGTCACTTTGGGTGTTGCTCATTTTTTTTGTTTGATGACTGTTAATATATAATTATCAATATGTCAAATTGGTTGATTCCAATTGTATAGATGTACTGGTTTGTATTTATATATCTTTTTTATTCTTCTTTTTCCTCTTTTTGATGAGTTTGAAGTTGTTTCTGAATCGGAAAAATATAACTGATCATGGATTGGGCAATTTTTATTTATTGTTTTTTTTCATTTGTATAGTGCGTCTAGAGTACTGGCTTCTGATTCGGAGAATGCTTTTCTATTTTTAGAAAAACTTTTTTGTGTTATCTGTCTTTGTTTACTTATAATTTTTCTTTTTATTGTTTGTCGTTTTGTTCAAACGTATCCAACTGTTTGTGTATGCGGGGTTATTACAAGATCGTGTTTTTGGTTGTCTTTTTCACAATTGTGTAATTCGATTGTTTGTTTATTTCCTAAGTTTTTTAATGACACAAAGTTTAGGATGAGGGATGCAAGAAGTTATTAGTGATTTTAATTTTCCTAGACTGTTAGTCCTTACGATTTTTTGGTTTGCTTAACCTGGGTCTTTTTGTTCAGGGTTGGATAGAAAAGTATATCCTTTCAGAAGAAAGATTTTTACTTTCTCGTGGCTAGTCTAAGTTAAGGTGTTAACTTACTTAATCTTACTTAGGGGTAGTGATTGTGTTCAAGGGTTGGAGAATAGTAAATCGATCCACAAGGTTCAGGTATAATTAGAACGCAAGTAGTTCGTTAGATACTATTTTAAACTTACTAAGTTTCAGATTTATCCTGGGTCAGGTAAGAGGAGGGTTCAAGTGAAGGATGAATAACCGAAGTTCTTCACTGTTTAGCCTAATTTGAATGGTTAGCGTGATTAAAAAATTTCTATTAGTCCTGGGTCTTTTGAAAAGGTTGGGTAGTGAATTGATGTTTGAGGTCGTTAGACACTTGATAAGTGGGTGGGGAGAACACAATTGTTCTTTTTGATCCAATGATAAGCCTTGATGATCAGAATTTAAAATTTATAAGATAAAAAATTGATTTAGATCCAAGGAAAGCCTTGATGATCTGGTTTAAGATTAAATAAAATTAAGTTTAAAATAATTTAATTTTTTTTGCTAAAAGGTTTTAGTTTTTGATGATATTAGTTGATTTGTGATTGCTGTTATGTTTAGGTGATGAAGCTGGAACAACAGGATGATTTATATATACTAACAATTTATTGTCATGCTACTAATTTTTATTTTTGTTTTCAATAAATATTTTTTTTAAATATGTTTTGTATATTACTGCAGAATTGGAGGGAACGATTTGAGATGTTTTTATCAATCGTAATTGAACAATATTAATTTTATCTAGCGCTTGAAATAATCATTGAAGATTTCATGTTCTGGATTTTATGTTTGCAAATGAAAATCTAAATTCATTGCTATAAGATTCTAAATATAAAAGTTTGTGTTGGCTTTTGCCGTACGACCATGAAACTAAATGGTAAGTTTCTATGTAGTCGTATGCCGTCTCTTGTCCGAGGTCTTTTTCCAATACCGGGTAGTTCTCGTATTGTGCGGAATAACGGCTCTGATCTATTGAGTCGTAGAGACATTTCAATTAAGTAATTGTCGTGTAACATTTTGAAAATGTTTTGTCTCTTTTCTAATCTATTTTTGGTTAATTCTAAGCTATTAAGGTCTTTATTCGAGACTTATGGTCGCACCAGATGAGTTAAGTCCTATTGGTTAACTCATAGAGTAATTTCGGATAGTGTACACCGTCTGCTCGTCACGCTATCTTATTTTCGGCCGGACAGATTCGTGCAACTTCTTAGTCTAATACCGATCCTAATCTTACTCTTATATCTACTAGTCTCAGGGTGTTTAACTAGTCTCTGCTAGGCTCAATAGATCTAGAGTATACTGGCTTATTGCGATTGCTGAAGTTCTCTTGGAGAGGTAACTAACTTCTCAGTTAAATTCAAATCTCTCTGGTGCTGAAATTACAAGTAATTTCAGCACTTACAAATAAGTGGGTTGTTAGTTAGATGGAATATGGTTGGTTAATTTTAAATATTTTTTAGTGTAAAATATCTAATTTATCCAATAATAAAATGTAGTTTAGATCAGGTTCCATTTTTTGTCGGGGTCAAAACGATGGTTCACGAAATCAAAATTTGCAATACATATAAGTAAATCAACATCCCACATCCAGATAACACCATCGCGCCGTGGATTAATACATCACTTAAAAACAGGGGCGGGTCTAGGATTTTTGATTTTCTCGGGGGGGGGGGGGCGGATTTTCAAAAAAAGAATCAAAAAACTTTATCGACCTTTTTCTAGGTCAACCAAATTAATTTTCCGAATAGCTAAAAAGCCTCGCAGGCTAAATTGTGAAAAAACGGCGTTTTTAGACAGTTTTGCGCTCTGCGAAGGCGCCTTTTGAAAAATTTTATTGCCAGCCAGACAAAAATAGAGATCCTAAAATAGTACCAAAAGGGGATCTTAGCGTAGTTAGGCGCCTTTAAAAAATTTTTACGGTCAGCCAAAATCGGAGGTCTTAAAATAGCACCAAAGGAGAGACCCTGGGGATCGTAGCGCTGGGGGGGGGGTCGCCTACCTCTCCTAAACCCGCTACTGCTTAGCAAATAGATATTTTGCTGGCGCGGTTGAAAATTAACAAATGAATCTTGGGCACTTTGCTTGGCATTAATTAATTTTTTTCTCTAGATTCTAGCGGCATCCCTTAAAAATGGGAACCGAATGTAAAAGGTACTTACTGTGGGCATATGCGGATTTCAGCAGCATATCTGGCACTGTTACCACCCCAGACGCTAGTTTCTGCCAGTTTGATTTGTCTCACTTAAAAAAAAAAGAATCAAGTCTCCGATTTGGGCACGACTTATCTTCTAGCACGAAGCAAGAGTTTTACTCACTCGCTGTCCGATCTATAACCGTAAAAAACTACACCACCAAAGTACCTTATTTTAGACGTACACATCTGTTACTGAGAGACCATGAACGGGGCATGTGAGGGGGTTTAAACTTCTTAAAAAAAAACATTCCTTCTGTTTTACCTCTTACCTGATTGATTGCGCACACAGTCAGCAGCGGTAATAACCCATTCAGGGTGGACAATTGTGCCTCCGCAATAGTACGATGGTATCCGTTCAGTCCGAATTCGTCTAACCTCCACTCTCACGAAAAAAATCTGCTCGACAAAAAAACAAATTTAAGAATTTCATTAAATTACTCATTTTGAAAAACATCTTTTCCTAGTATAATTTTGTACAAACAAAAGAAACACCGTAAAACTAACGTTTGTATCTAGTGATAAGACAAGGCTAGAGCCTAATTGTAGGGCTCTGCAAAACAATCCTATCAGAACTCGTAACAAGAGCTTAAAAATACAAAATACAAGAGCTACCGATTGTATTTTATAACCGCTTGTAATCTAATAGACTTATAAGCTCGAAATATTTGGAATCTGTTTTATCTCAAAGTTTTCTTTTCAATTAGTTCCCTTGTTTTGTTTCAAGAGCTAATAACAATTGTCAAGAATATTATTTCAAACTTTTCGTGTTCATGAGTTTAAGTCACCTCACTTCTGTCTTTCTGGAATGTTTTCACTTTCTTGTCGTTTTTCGTCGTCGCATATTTATGCGTGCAACATATATATGCCTTGATGTTGTTGAAACTGTGCATCAAACAGTGCGCTGTACAGTCGCCCCTATTTTGAAATTGCAAAACAAAAATGAAAAATCGGGAGGGGTTGGGCTGAGGTGTCCTTTAGCTTAATCCTAAGCTATGTCGAGGTGAGTGTGCTAGCTTGTCGAGTTGGCTGTCTAAGTTGAAGTCGACGGTTGTCGAGATGAGGTTCGTAGGATGTCGAGTTGAGGTTTCTCTGTTGTCCTGAACTCACGGTTCAAAATTTTGGCTACGGAAAACAAAGATAAAGTCTGCTGATTGAAGGGGCTGGTCGATTGTTGCAGTTGATCATGCTCCGGAGTAGAATTCAGATCTGATGAATCAAGGAGGTTGGCTGGTCGGTGTTTTGCGCTGTTCCTTGTCGAAGAACATCGAATAGTCGTTGTCGTTATCTAAGTAATTACAGGTTGAAGAAATCTGGTATCATTCAGAATTTTATGTAGAGAAGATGTGAGAATAAACTAACGTTGGAGTAAACATTATGAGAGTGGGCTACCGGCAAAAAAAAGCTGTTGTTGTGTATCAGGTGTCGTTGTCATACAAAAAGTATTTCTGGCATCGGAGTATCGTCGTTGCTGTATGTCTAAATTTGTTAAGGAAGCCAAAGCTGACAGGCGCTTCCGTTTTTACTTTTCAAGATGTCGGCGTTCAAGAGGCTGTTCCAGTTTGATCGCTGTTCATTGGCACAGATTGTTGAGTCTAGAAGTCTGGACAAACAGGAGCAAAGCGTATTGCTGGTTTTTGAACATTTCCACGGCGAGTTCTAACGTTGTATTGTCGTATTACATTGCCGGTTGATGAGATCAATTATTCTATGCGACCTAGTGGCCATAATCCACGAGGAGTTCGATCTTCTAAAATCCAAACGGGTGGTCCATTTGAAATAGTTTTTGAGATCCATATCTGTCGGGGAAGCAGAGGTGGGATGAACTCTTTCATTAGGCGGTTCCAAACATGGTCTGATAGCTGCTGTGCAAATTTCCATTGCATCATCAATGTTAATGGCTTATAAATAATTCTTGGAGGCATACTGGCAATTATTCTTCCGAAAAGGAAATGGTTAGGGGTCAGGTCTTCGATGTCGCAGGTAGAATACGATACAGTCGTGATGGGTCAGGCATTCATAAACTGTTCAATCTCGCACAACAAGGTGTTGAAAGTATCATCTGTGAGGGCTTTAGATTCAATTATGGCGTATAGAGAAATTTTCACGCTACAAATGAGACGTTCCCAGACGCCACTAAAATGTGGTGCATAGGCGAGTTGAATTTCTAAGATATCTGGTGGTATCCAAAAAATTGGTTCATCGAGGATTGTACATTCCAAGATGGTAATCAGTTCTTTTTCTATTGCTGTTAAGTTCGTTTTGTTGTCAGAGCGGATTTCTGAAGGGCTGCCTCTTCTTGCAAAGAAGCGGCGGAGTGCTGTTAGAATTGCGTCGGATGATAGGTCATGGCGCATTTCCAGATGAACTGCGCGAGTCGTCATGCAGGTAAAAATCAGTCCATACCGTTTGTTATTGGTGGTTGAATTGTTTGACGCGAAGAGTTCAAAAATGTCAAGACCAGTTTGGTGAAAAGGGAATGACTTATATGATGGAAATCGCAATGATGGGAGAGGAGACATTTCAGGTTGGAGTCCATAGGCGAGCTGGCTTCGGCAGTCGTAATATCTGTTGTACATTTTAAGTATATGAGATCTGGTTGAGAGAATCCAATAGTCAGCTTGGAGTGTCTTGTGTGTATGCTTGGATCGGTAATGCTAATTAGAGGTGTGAACATGCAGTATGATGAAGGAAAATTGCTATGTGTATTCCATCTAAAATAACGGGATGCTTTGAATAAAAGTCAAGTTCTGACTTTTGTAGTCTTCCTTTGGCTCACATGATGTTCGATTCGTCGAGAAAAGGCGAGAGGAGTCGAATTCGGCTGGAGGTAGCAACGATAACTTTTTTCTGAAGATCTTTAAGCTCGCAATAAAAGAAAAGCTGTTGCGCGGATAAGGCGGTTCCACTTCAAAAAGGCTTAGTAATTGATGCAGGAGCTGCTAACCATTGGATCTTGAAAGATTGTCACATAGCAAGAGTGATGCTGGTCGGACAAACATTTTTCGGTATCACTGAAAACGCAATCATGTTGTCTGTCGCTTTCCTCGGTGTTTGAAGGAGAGGCTGAAGAATGAAATCCGGTCCATTAAGGCTGTTAAGGTTGAACTCTGAAAAGGGGATTTCACGAGTTCCATCATCTGTGGGGTTGAGGTAACCTGGGCAGTGTTTCCACTGAGTACAATGGGTGAGCTTCAGTATCTCTGTTACACGATTTGCAACAAATATTTGTTTTATTTTGTCTAAGTCACGAATCTAATGCAAAACTGTGCTGCTATCGGTCTAGAAAGAACCATTGTTGTTGCATAATGAAACCAGCAGGACGGGCACCAAACAGAGCTGGAGTTCCCGTTTCAACGGGGCTACTTGGGCCTTGCCTAAAGCAAACGTAACTTTTCGCTTTGTATCGGAATCCGTTGAGTAAACAAGGTAAGCTACAAAAGCAAGAGCTGCGTATGAGGCATCTGCAATGACGTGCAAGGTAGTTTCTGAGGTCGGCTCTGCAAAGTAATGGCGCGGCACGTGGAGCGGTTGAAGATTGTCAGCCTCTTGGAGAAGATCAAAGAGCTCGGGGCAGTCCTCTTTGGTAATTTGATTGTCCCATTTTAGTCCTTTTCTCCATATGAGTTGTGACGGGTGCGGCGAAGCCAATAGGGTCGAATATGGAGGATGAAGTATGCAGAAATTTGCGCTGCGTGGGCTTTTTCGTTTTCAGATACAGAATTTACTTCGGCTGAAAAAAATAGTGAATCAGAGGTATTGTTCCGTTCGATTCCCAATATACGTTTTGTAGTGCATATACGTTTGTCTGTCGCTTTCCACGGTGTTTGAAGGAGAGGCTGTTTCAAAGGGCAATTTGGGCCAAGCTTCTTGGGCCAAGAATGACGGAATGAGGTTTTAAACACATGTTCCATGATGTTGGTTGACTCGTAGAAGTCGTCCATGTAGAAGTTGCTGTCGATAGAAGTTGCTGTTTTGATGGGGGGTAACCGTTTTTGTTGTCGTCACCACATGTTTGGAGAGCAAAGTTCGCACAAGTTGGCGAGCATTCAGCCCAAAAAACGAAACGAGTATATTCGTAAAATCTGGCTGAAGTGTTCTCCGCATGAACCTGAGAAATTTCCGGTCTTAGGGTCTTACGGAAACTAGCATGTACATGCTTTCCTTGTCTGCATTGATGGGATATTTCCGTTCTCGAAAACGGCAAATAATGGCGAGTAGGTTGATTAGGAGGTCCGGTCCTGATAAAAGCATGTCGTTGAGGCAAACTCCTTTGAATTTGCATTTCGGTTTCGAAATTCTGCGGAGTTTTTCAGGCTTACTTAGGTTCGTCACTTCATGTTGTGGCAGTATCCATCCTGTTGGGGAAATTCTTCGCTTGGAAGTATGCAAATGAGTTTCTTGGTCAGATCGTTTGTGATTGTGCCGTGGTACATTGCAAGATTGTCGGGGTCGTTGAGAAGGCGGGTTTTCATTTTCTTGAAATGCTGAGCGGCAGCAAAGTAATTGCTGGGAATGACGGCGTTCGGTTTCCAAAGAAGTCCAACTTGATACCTTCCTTCCGTGTAAGTAATAGTCTGCCGAAATGTCTCAAGGGCGTGTTTCTTGTCTTTGGAGAGAGTTACCTCCGAAGAGGTTCCGTAAGTTTCTGTTCTCCAGGTTGTCGAAAAGGTGTGCGTTTCGTTGATGTCGTTGATGTGAGAAGAGCAGGCTCCGAAAACTGAATTCCCGAGTATGTCGTCTGTTGGACCACCAATTGTTCAACCAAAAGGTGTGAGAATTGCACGTGGTGCATTTTCTGGTCCTTTCATTTCTTCTTTAGATGTAACACGATCAACGTTGTCGGTTCCAATGAGAGGTGAAACTTGGTTCTTGTCGAAATCTGTAAAGTTGATGTCCTTTGGATAATCGTAAGTGCTGCACATGCTGTTGAGTTTGTCGGGTTGAACTTCTAGGTTCAGCTTGTCGAGCACGTAAGCACGTTTCACAAGAAACTGCTTGCTGAGGTTTACCAATGGGTGAATGGTCAATTCAACAGGTCGTGCTTAGATTTGTTTCGAATCGTGAAATCCATTAATGAAGAATTCTTCTATTTCGAGGCTTTCGTCTAACTGAAGAGAGTCGGATGTCGATTGCAGCAAACAACTGTCATTGCTTCCTTTGGCAAGAAAAGCATATGTATTAATATTTTTGTGTTTGTTGCGAATTGCAACAGGTACATAGAACAGAAATGAGTTTGCAACGCGTTTCTGCTGTCGGTTGACTGAAGTGTGTGGTCTATCTGAAGCTAGTTGCTGCGTGGAGGAAAAATTGCAAGCGATGTTTGGGTTTTGCTATTGATGAATCCTGCTATGATGTTGTCTGTTGCAAGTGACGCATATTCGAAATGCAATCTTTTACCATGTGTTGTGCAAGACAGTTTAGACATAGGGTTTTTGGGTGTATAAGCTTTCGCTTATCGTCAATTGTCAAATCTTTGTATTTAAGACATTTTTAGGGGTAATGATCCAAGTCAAAAGGCTACTGAAAACGATGGTTGTTGCTGTTGAGTCGAGGTGACTGCTGATGAGTTAGCGCCGCCTTCGACAAGAGTGCTTTGGTTGCTTGAAGCAGTTTGAAGAATGGGTGCGTTTTGTTTGTTGGATAGGTCGCTGTTGGTTGTTGCAGATGTTGCGTCTGTCACATTGATATTTGAGTAGTCTTCTGTTTTCACTGACAAGGTTTTCAATTTCTCTTTATTTCCAGTGAAGGTTGACATGAGATTATCTGGCTGTGAGTTTTCTGTCGGATGGTCGATGAGGTAAGTCGTCGATTCCTCGAGCTGCTTTAAAAGTTTAGAAGTTTCTGTTTTGAATTCTGCTAGTTGAAAGTCAAGTTTTTCCTCTGCGATGGCCTCAGCTTCTTCTGGACCGTTTGATCAAAAATGTACACTGCCTGGGTGTACTTTTTGTAGGCATTTTGTCGTTAAAAGCTAGATCGATTGTAATATTCGGAATTGTTGATGCTGTTGTTGAGCTGTCGAATGTTTTTGTGGTGTTGATTGTTTCTGCTCTGACTATGTTCTGTTTCTGCCTAAACCTCAAACTAAGGCGAGAAGAGAAACCAAGTAATTTTAAAATTTCATTTTCAAGTATTAGAAACAAACAAAATATCAACGCTGTAGATATTTGTATATGTCTTCCTGGTACTAGAGAAGGAAGTTTTTTTTCACTTAATGAGGACGTGAAACATTACGTAAGTAACCCAAACTATTGACGTGATGAGAAAATTCAATTCTAAGCGAACCGGGGGGAAAAGTATTACCATTTTTTTCCAATGTTTTGCAATTGCAAAATACTCCCGGGCAAATCCTTTTGATGTAGAGCAGATAATCTTTCTACCAGTTTAAAGGCTCGTATAAAAGTTGAGTGCCATATACACTCAAAGTATTTGGAATCTGTTTCATCTCACATTTTTCTTTTCTGTTTAATTAGTTTTCTTGTTTTGTTTCAAGAGCTAATAACAATTGTCAAGAAAATTGTTTCAAAGTTTTCGTGTTCTTGAGTTTAAGTTATTTCACTTCTGTTTTTCTGGAATGTTTTCAGTTCCTTGTCATTTTTCGTCTTCGCATATATGCGTGCAACATATATATGCTTTGATGTTATTGAAACTGTGCATCAAACAAGGCACTGTACAAAACTTGTTTCGGATTTTAGCACAAGTCAATTATTATGATTTATCGCCGAACGTTTTATAAACTTTCGCACTTTTGAGTTTTAGTCCGGGTGGCTTTCTCATAGAGTAATTTTTAATAGAGTACATCGTTTGTTCGTCACGCTATCTTATTTCAGGTCGGATAGATTTGTCTAATTTTGTAGTCTAATACCAATCCTAGTCTTACACTCAGAATTTTTAGTCTCAAAATATCTAGTTTTTACT